>NW_009952570.1:1916874-1931124 GCF_000747805.2 Chaetura pelagica
TCCTGCTGTTCCTGTCTGTCTTCTGTACTAGACTCTCAAGTTTCCCCAGAACTATCTTCACCCACTGCCACAGGCATGACCTGCTTTAAATTGCTCCTTCTGTCTCATATTTTCCCTTGCTTCACGTTCAGTCACTTAGATCTGAACAAGTTTCTTGTTTTCCCTTTGTAGAGTATTAATTAAACCTAGACCTCTGCTCATTTGCAACTGGGTGTTAATTTGCAAGCCTGTGTAGCTTGACAATTTTGGGTCACTGCCCCTTTGGTTACTTAAGTTATTTAATAACTGGTATCTGATTATAGTAATGCTATAGCACATTCATTTTCTAAAATAATAGGAAAATTATAAATATTGCTGTCTCAGCAACAGCACTGAAATGTCACTGTCATACTAGTTTTTAAAGAAGGAAGATAAACTGTCAACATCCAAGTCATAATGGCATGGCAGTTTTTGCCAATAGTCTTCAGAATGATTCCATCATGGCATGGTTTGAAACTGGTAACATGTAGTTTAATTAATGCTGTGGCATGAAAGTACAGCATGAATCTATTTGAGGGGAAGAAAAAGTCAAAGCTTATTATGATAAAATTATCACAAACTTGTTGCTTGTTGGATTTGCATTTTAGCTATTAATTTATGCCCACTGTAGTGATGGAGCTTCTTGATACACGTTGGGATTACTATAAAATTATTAATGGCTCTCTCCTTTCCCCTTTTCCTTTCTGCTTTTTGACCAGGAATGTCTTCCAAGGAGATCTATGGTAACTCATGCTTTAGCATTTCATACATCGTTGTTCTGCAATTTTTCTAGTTCCTTTGTAACAATGGCTTTAGAACCATCAGGAAGTAAAGCAAGCTGCTTAAATGCACGTTTGCTTCAGTACTTTTTTCTCTATACAAAATTGATTTTGTGAACTAACAGCTTCAGTATGAGGAAGCAGTATGGGTGTGCCCTGGTTGGAATGTGTAAGTCATTTATAGGTTCATTGATAATTTCTAAATTAAAAAGGTAGCAAAATCAAAAATTAATAATAATAACAAAAAAAGAATCCAACATAGAAATAGTAATGCACGCTGTCCCATGCTGGTTTTCTGAAAGAGGTAAATGAAACCTGGTATAAGACTGTACTATTATTCTTGTCTTACCAGGCTTCACAGCTCAGCTTCATCCATATCTTCCCTGCGTAATTTGTTTTTTAAACCTTTGCATGTGCATAATATTTGTCCTCTACATGAGGATATACTGAAGCTTTCCTTCCTTTCAACTTCGAATTTCTCCCACTCTTTTTTAATTGCAGATGACTCCTTTGTTCGACCAGTTACTTTTTGGATTGTTGGTGATTTTGATAAACCCTCAGGGAGGCAATTGTTGTATGATGCCATTAAACATCAGGTAAGTAAAGATTACATTTGAATGGGTTAGTAATGCTAACAAAGCAGCAGGTAGAGGCTTGAAAAATGCAGGTTGTGCTTCTTTTGTTTATGAGCTAGGCAGATTGGTTCTCCCTGTAGGGTCTTTAATATCCAGCCTCATCTTGTTTGTAGGGGCTGGAATATTACTGACCTGACATTGCTCGTGGTTCTAAATTGAAGTTGTCTGTTTGAATATGTGCACTTCTCTCTGCTCTGTCGCTTTTGTTCCAGGAACGTAACTGAATCATAAAAATAGCTTATTCCTGAGTTACTGTTTTGCCAGGTGGAGTGGTGGTCATGGTCCTATATCTCTTAAATAGCAGAGTATTATCTAGAAGATTCCTGTCACACTGGTGCCTCTATGTAAACTAAAGACTTGATGCTAAATTGGGTCATTTATCTTTTTAACATAGTGGCTTTATTTACCTGCTTTGGAATCTGGTTTTCTGGTTAAGAAATACAAAGCTTTTGATGTAGAGTTTATTAAAATAGACTTATTCTTCTCGGTCCAAACATACCTGAAATCTAAACCTTTCCTAATGTGTGTTTCGTTAAACACAGAAATCCAGCAACAGTGTTCGAATTAGCATGATTAATAATCCTAGTGATGACCCAAATAGCCAGAATACAATTGTGGCTAAAGCCATATGGGCAGCTCTGCAGACACAAACATCAAATAATGCCAAGAACTTCATCACCAAAATGGCAAAAGAAGAAGTTGCAAAGGTGCTAGAGGCAGGAGCTGACATCTTAGAGTTTGCTGTTGGGGTAAGCATGTATTTACAAATTAGGATACTTTGCTTGTTCTGATTTATTATTCTTTTTAGTGTTATACGTTCATGTTCAAAAGATGCAGTAGCCATGGAGAGTAATACTGTTCGGTGTGGTGGGGGTGAGTTCTTCTGCTCTAAATATACCAGTTCATCTAAAAGCTAAATCACTTTGAGTAGTCAAAAGGAATGCACATGCAAGGATCTGTTTAAGTGAGGCAATTGTGTCTTGGAGGAATTATGAGAGAACTACAGTATTTTTTCAAAGCTGAGTAAAAAGAATGACAATCACATTTCTCGAAGTACATTTTAAAAGTTAGACAAGAAACACTTAAGAACAGAAGAATGAAACAGCTGCCTTACAACCATTACTAGGGCTGTGACCCTTCACACCATAAGCTGGGATCATGTTTGAAGGTGAGAGGCAAGAACTAGAGGTCTTAAGACCACAAAGAACAGGGTTCTGTGGATAAAGTATAGCAAGATACAAGGATATTCTTGAATGGAAATACAAAAGTACATTTTTTTTAATTGTTCAGAGGTTTACTTTTCTTTCCATTTCAGTGTCAAGTGTTCTTTTCTTTCAGGGTATGGATATCAATGTTTTCAAAGAAGCCTTTGAATCTCCCAAGGTGGATTTCATTCTGTCCCATGCTGTATATTGCAGAGACGTTCTAAAGTTGAAGAAGGGACAGAGGGCTGTGATCAGCAATGGAAGGGTGAGATCATTCAGCAGACAGTAACAGAGATAATCCAGGTGGGAGAAGGAAGCAGGCCTTGAGCAGCAGAGTCTAGGGACCAGACACAGAGTGACAACCTCCTTTATGTCTCAGCAATCTTTAGGACCACTTCCAGTTTGTTTTATGGAGACCTGCAATGACCTTTTGGTTGTGCTCTTCGGTTAGTTGTTGGTGTTTTGTACCATTTCAGATCTCTCAATAACAGTTACTTTCATCTTGGCAGTGAGTTAAGTCCAGGGGAACAGAAATGAATGATAAATTTAAAAGATCATGTGGCTTCAGTTGATTTGGCAAAATGCTGCATTATTTGGCTCTGATCAAGGTGCCTTGGTCACTTCCAGCAGCTCTATTTACAATTCCCTCTTGGATCAGGCAAATTATGTTACAGTAGCATTTGACTGTAAATAACAAAACCCATCTGTCTACAACATTGTGTTTTCTTTTGTCATCTGTTTGCTAGTTAGGAAAAAATCAGCAAGTTCCAGTGGCTACTGTATACTTTAATGGGTTAAAAATCTGAAGCAATGAGTTGCAGTGTTCTATTCCTCTGGTTATCAAAAAAAGCAATAATTGCCTTGGTGGCTTTTAGGCCTCTGAAAACTAGAGGAGTGAGATTTGCTGGAGTTTTGCTGGGCTACTAGAATTGACCTAGTATTCTATTGCCCTTTCAATGTAGTATTACATGTTTAATGTAATGTGTGCAACTATTAGCAACGGAGTCCTCAGTGAAAGTCTTAAGCAGGCATTTTATGTCTCAGTCTGATACTCTTGGCTTCAAGTAGCTAGACTTACCTGTTCAGCTCTGCTGCCATTAACATTAATTTCAGCCTGAAGAGCCAATACCCACTGAGGTGGCTGTAGTATTTAATTACTACATCTTGGAGCTTTTTTTCAGTGTAGCCTTTACCTAAAGTGCTGATTTTGCTTTCTTTGTAGATTATTGGCCCATTAGAGGATGGTGAGATGTTCAATCAGGATGATTTCCATCTCCTTGAGAATATCATCCTAAAGACATCAGGACAGAAGATCAAATCTCAGATTCATCAGCTAGGATTTGAAGAAGATCTGTAAGTAAATGTGAAGAGGCTTGCAGAAAAGTGGTGGTACTTGGATAATGGGACTTTCTGCAGCCTGGATAGATGCTATGAACAAACATGCGTGTGTTTGTGGGCTCAGATGTTCAGAGGGACAAGTGAGAGAAAAAAGACAGATAGTCCTTTAGTGACTTTTTTGTAGCTCACAATCTTCTGGAGGTATGGAGCTGTAAGCATATCCCCCAGATTCAGGAAGCTGTTCTGAGTCTATGGCAACCCCTGCTGTGGTGTTGTGCTCGAGAGTTCATTGTTCCTGACTTATCTGTGTCTAGTAGCAGCCTGCCATGGCTGGTCTGTTACCTCGTAACTGAAGTTGGAGGAGTTGTGGTGGCTGGAGCCTTGCTGACAAGCAGCAAGACACTGGGAAAGTGCCCAAATCCATAGGAATTTACTCTAGAACTGTTCAAGTGAACATGAAAAAGTAAATTTGTGTGTTGGTGCTGGTACTTGTCAAGATGGTGCCTGGATCTCAGCATCATGAGCGGCAGCGGCCGGCTGTGTTATCTAACAAGGTGAGGAGGTGGTTTCTTGTGTTGGCTAGGGCGTAAGCAGGTGGACTGAAAAAATAAATCATAGAATCATAGAATGGTTAAGGTTGGAAGGGACCTTAAAGATCATGAGGTTGTAACCTCCCTGCTATGGGCAGAGACACTTCCCGCTAGACCAGACTGCACAAGCCTCATCCAACCTGGCCTTGAACACCTCCCAGGAAGGGGCAGCCACAGCTTCTCTTGGCAACCTATTCCATTGCCTTCTTATTCTCACGGTGAAGGATTTCTTCCTGATGTCCAACCTAAATCTTCCATCTTCTAGTTGAAAACCGTTATCCCTTGTCCTATCACTGCCCTCTCTGGTGAAAAGCTCCTCCCCAGCTTTCCTGGAGCCCCTTCAGGCACTGGAAGGTGCTCTAAGGCCTCACTGGAGCCTTCTCTTCTTCAGACTGAACAGCCCCAACTCTCTCAGCCTGTCTTCGTAATGGAGGTGCTCCAGCCCTCAGATTATCTTTGTAAAAAGCATGAGAGTTGTGGTCAAATTCTTCATTGTGTTCCATTAGATTAAGTTTAGTTGACCCTGGTTGGCTTTACCAACACAGATGTCTGTATGCAGAGAAGAGTTGTTTGCTGCTGTGGGATGTGTTACCTAGTGCTGTAAGTTGCTGCCCATTATTAGTTTTTTTTTTTGAAAGTGCTTTCTCTGCTGGATTACCTTCCTGCTCCTTTAAATGGAACAGAAGCTGAACTTTTCATTAATATCAAGGCCTTCAGATTTTTTGTGGGGTTTTCCCCCACCTAAATTGTAACTGACATACAGTTTTAAACCATTTAAACCTCCAGTATGTCAGGGTTTCATAACTTGTAGGTAGGGTTACTATGGTATTAATTTAAAAGCAGAAGGAAGGCAAAAAAATGAGGCACTGAAGCATGGTTTCTGAATCTGTCTGCAGTTCAGCTGGATGCTGCTTGGCCTATTGATACATTAAGGTTGTTTGAGTAGTACATTTCACTGTCAGTACTATGGAATCATGTAAACTGCTTTTAACTTTTTAAAGAGAAACAATAGGAAAAGAAGTAGAAAGAAAATTAATATAGTTCTAGATGATGATTGCAAAAAGCATAGAGATTAGCTAATCAGAAGGAAGTAATCTTCAGGTTCAAAAGAACATGTGCCAGTGTCTTCAGAACTGAAGTCCTGAGGCATGTGTTTGTATGCTGAAGCTCATAGCTAAGAAGAGATATCTAAGGATGATAGGGTAGGGGAGGAAGGCGTCATTTGAACATCAGCTAGTTTGGAACACAGTGGTGGTTCCTTGGTTTGAATGCTGACAAAAGTTTTTCAAAAGCTTTTAAAATTATCATTGGAAAACAGAGTACAACTTTGCAGACTTCATCAGGCTTGTGATTTTGGTATGACCACTTGAAACAGCTGTCTATAAATCTATGGGACTGACTGACTTCAGGAAAAGCTGATGGATCTTGAAGTTGCAATTTGATATTTGAATTGGTTTTCATGGAACTTTCAGGAGGTTTTAAATATATTCTTAAAACACTAGACTGAAAATTCATGGGAGGAATAAAAAGAAAGAAGTTTTCAAAAGATACTATCTTCTAATGATAGGACCCCTCTCAAAACTTTCTTCACATACAGGATTGCTTCCTAGTTCTTAGAACTGGTGTGTAGCAAAATGGGAAGACTTGTGAAACAAGGGTTTGATCTGAATCGAGGTTGGTGAGAGGTTGAAGTTCAGGAATGCAAGTCCCTGTAGCACAGTGGAGCCCTAAAATACCAGCTGTTCCATATTTGCTATGGAGTGAAACTCTTTGGAACCCTCAGTAATAAGGCTGTAAGCTGTTTAAAGTGATGGTAGTTTAAACCTTAAATATGGTTAATTCTCTAAAGTGTGTGTACAAAGGTAGTATAAGTGTTAGGTTATGTATCTGAATTCAGTCTGTCTTCTCTTTTGCTGCTAACCAGCAGAAATGTGATAAGTACTTTTTTCTGAGTATCTGTAAACCATTTTTGCTTTTCTTTTCAGTGCGAGTGACTTGGTAATGAAAGTGGATGCTCTTCTTTCTGCTCAACCAAAAGGAGAGGCAAGGATTGAATATCATTTTTTTGAAGAAAGATACAGGTACAGGATTGCTGACATTTACTGAGCAATATGCCTTGCCTTGTCTTTTAATGTTTCCATGGTTTTAAGTTACATTTAACTTAGCAAAAAAAATTAAATTATCCATTAATTTGGTACTTTAAAATTGTTTTCTCTTCTGTTTAGTGCAGTTAAACTGACACCAAATGAGGGGGAGACATACTTTGATGTTGTGGCCATTGTTGATCCTGTGACCAGAGATGCTCAAAGACTTGCTCCGTTGCTTTTGGTAGTTATGCAATGTTAGAGTGTATTTTATGGCAATTTCAAAAAGTCAGTTCTGTAATTTTGGAATTTTTGTCTTCCTCCCTGACAAGCTATTCTTCTCTTTACTTCAGGTTTTGAACCAATTGATAAATATGAACCTAAAAGTGTTTATGAACTGCCAGTCAAAACTTTCTGACATGCCCTTGAGAAGGTGAGCTATACCACACCAGGGCCAAAACAAGAGACAGGAAAACCTGTTGGAATGTGCAAATACAGAAATATGGTCAATTGTCCTCCAGAAAGTCTCAGTGACTGCTTTGAGCTTCTTATAGTAGCATCATTTCCCACAGGGAATCTGGAAATGTGTGGGTAGCATGAGTTACTTCTGCTTTGAAGTGCAATTTATTTACAAGTTGGGTGCATTTTATGTATGCATGTGTTTATTAATTTATATAAAACAATTAAATAAGTTACTGATCTTAATGGCTCAGTCTTGCACATTCTGCTTTGTCCTTCAAGATGAAAATCGTGACCTATTTTAAGGTCAACACAACCTGTGTTACTTTGGAGAAAGTCTCCTATAGGCAAGAGGGAATAAAAATTTCATAATAGGCTACTTGGAGACATTGGAGGTGTGGGAAAGTTGATGCTGTCAGCAAGTTCAATGGGAGTGAAATATCTGCAAAGTTTGGCAGAAATATGTTCAAACATTTTCCTTTTGAAATTTCAGCTTCTATCGCTATGTTTTGGAGCCAGAGATTTCTTTCACAACAGATAACAACTTTGCTCCTGGACCAATTGCCAAGTTTTTGGATATGCCCCAGTCTCCACTGTTCACTTTGAACCTCAATACTCCTGAGAGCTGGATGGTGGAATCTGTCAGAACCCCATATGACCTTGATAACATTTACTTAGAGGAGGTAAGAGAAAGCAACATGCATTGAAATGGTGTTTTTCCAGGGTTTATTTTTGTAATGGGGAAGAAATGTAAAATTTAAAATGCTAATAAACACAGAACTGTGGATATTAATGCCTTTTATGTTTGCAGATGCCTAAAGGTTTTCTGGGAGGGATGCAGGTAAACTGAAGCTCACTGATAATAAGATTGCTGTTCCCAGTTACTCATGGATGCTTGAATCACAGGTTGAAAAATGCTCTGGGCTTGAAGCAGCTCCTACAGATGCTTGGAGTGTGTGTATATAACATTTCAGAGTATCCTGAGCTAGAAACAAAGAAACTCTGTTGATCATTAAATCATCACAGAATCATAGAGTCATAGGGGTTGGAAGGGACCTCTGAAGATCATCAAGTCCAACCCCCCTGTCAGAGCAGGACCAAAACTAGGGCAGATCACTCAGATAGGCATCCAGGCAGGTCTTGAAAGTCTCCAGAGAAGGAGACTCCACAACCACTCTGGACAACCCATCCCACGGCTCCATCACCCTCACAGTAGTTTCTCCTCATGTTGAGGTGGAACTTCCTGTGTCATCACTTGGTGCTGTTTCCCCTCGTCCTGTCAACAGGCACCACTGAACAGACACTGGCCCATTCTTGACACCCATGCTTTAGAGATTTGTAGACATTAATAAGGTCCCCTCTTAGGCTTCTCTTCACAAGCCTAAACAGTCTCTCAGCCTTTCCTCATATGACAGATGTTCTAGTCTCCTCATCATCCTCATAGCCTCCATTGGACTCTTTCCAGTATATCCCTGTCCCTCTTGAACTGGAGAGCCCAGAACTGGACACAATACTCCAGATATGGTCTTATGAGGCTAAGAGTAGAGGGAGAGGAGACCCTCCCGTGACCTGCTGACCACACTGTTATTTAGTTGCTTCTTGAAAAACTGCAGATGTATATTTAAACCAGTATTTTCACATAGAATCCAGCATATGCAAAAGATGCCAGTCTGTCTAGAGGCTGAAGTCCTCTATCTATAGAATGGGAATGGTGTGGGCAGGACTTCTCTTACTTTTGCATCTCTCTGATGTTGCTGGGGAATTTAATGCAGCGCAGTGGCAGAGTCAGGATTGCTGATCCTGTACTAGTTTTTCAGAAATTTAGGAAATTGGGTGTTTGCTATTGTGTCATTGGTTTGTTTGTTTTGTTTTTTTCTTTTCATCTCTTACTCTAACTGTAAAGCCATAAATCAACCACAAAAATAGTGGATACTATGCGTTTCATGGCTCCAATTCCACGTCCCTTCTCCCCCCGTCTTTTACGTTAGAGGGAAAGGAGGATAAACACTTTGGGCAGTCAAAGAACCATCCTGACCCTGCAAATAAATAGTAGCTTAGATTTTGCAGATGCACAATTTCCAATTCCTAATCTGGTGGAGCTATAGCAATGAGTGTGCAATGAGAGAAGATGCTTTGTGAAATCAGACTAATATTTAGCTTATGTAGTGTCCTCAGGCTACATCTAAATTTAGCCTGGTAGGGACCCAAGGGTTTTTTGGGGTTTTTTTGGGGGGGTTTTGTTGGGCTTTTTTGTTTGGTTGGGGGTTTTTTGGCACTTGCGTTTGGTGTAGAGGAAAGGACTCGATCTTTCTGATGGTACCATATGACACTGTAAGTGTAATAAAGAGAAAACCAGTTTATTTCAGATGATAAACAGAATATGAGGCTAGCTTTAAACAGGTTTAGTTTCAAGGGTCTGGAGATCATAATGTACTTGCTATGAGATGCCAAACCAATCACTGTCTTGACTACATTCTTGTAATGAATGTAAAAAAAATAAGAATTGTACAAGAGAGCAACAGTCCTGCCCTTTTTCTTATCCTAGCATCTTACCAGTTGATATTAAAATCTTTTTTGTCAGAGACACTCTTAACAATACATGTGTGAAGTTCATCACTGGAAGGAGCTGAAGCTTTTTGGGGCTTTCTCAGTATTTGTTTCACAATTTACTCTGGTAAAATAAAGTAGGATTATTTAATTACTATGGCTATTTTAGAGAGTCATTGAATCACTGAAAACAGGCACTTTAGAGCAAGTGCTGAATTCAGCAGTATCTTCTTGTTACAGGTGGACAGTGTTGTAGCTGCAGAATATGAATTGGAATATCTGCTTCTGGAAGGACACTGCTATGATATTACTACTGGACAGCCTCCTCGGGGACTGCAGTTCACACTGGGAACGTCAACCAGTCCTGTCATTGTTGATACCATTGTGATGGCCAACTTGGTAAGCATTCTGTTCAAACTGGCAATATATAAGTGGTCAGGACAATCACTTACATGATCCATTGAGTATCTGTGGGCTGTGGATATGTGGTGTTAATTCCTCTGCACAGTTGGTTGCAGATACATCAGAACCACATAATTCCTACCATTGATGCCTAAAACCCTGCAGTGTACTTCTTTTTCTCTTGCCTTTTTCAAGATGTACTCCCTTCCCTTCAGCTTGCCAAGAAGTGTCTTCTGGAATATTTTAAAATTATGCCGGTGTTCTTAAGCAATCTCTTTCCAGGGAAGGACAGGCAGTTCTACTTTTTCTAGGCAGGGTACTTTGTAGACCATCTGCTCTGATACTGTAAGTCTCAGGTGGACAGTTGTCTTAGGTTGGGACCCATTTCTTCAGGAGACCTATGGAACAATCAGAGAGAATAAGCAAGAATAATCAACATTCTATAAAACAAAGGAAGTTTGAAAGAATGAGAACTGCTTAATTGAGTCAAGGGAAGGTGATGGAAATCCAAACATGTGATTGTTCCCTGCAGCTGCCTTTATAAGGTGTCTGCAGAAGGGATCCATCTGTTTTCAGTGTCCATGCTGGGTAATGAGAGAGGTAACAGCCTGAAATTATGGCAAGGGAAATTAGTCACTGGACTGTTTTCTTGATGAGTAGTGTTAGTGAAGAACTGGAATAAACTGCCTACTGTCATTTTTGGAATCTTTAAATCACTCATCACTTACATTTTATTTCTTTGTGTCTTAGCCAAAGTATATCCTCTAATGATGCGATATTTCTTACTGTAGAAATGAAGATTTCTGTGTGATCACTTTGCATATGTGCGTGTGTAAAGGAGTAAAGCTTAACAGTTTGGAGGTGTCTTTTTTTTCCTGATTAGTTAAACCAAAGTGTATATACCACAGTATACAATGCTGATTGGGAATCTTTTTCATTAGCTCAGTTTGTCTGTACTGTGAAGAGGTATTAAGAGACCAGGAAAATGCCTTTTGGGGATTTATTTATTTATTTATTTATTTTGTTTAGTATTGTTTTGTTTTTTTAATAAAGCAGACTAGTTCACATGGAATTACATTCATTTGGAGTCACAGTACAAAACTGGACTAGACACTGAAGCGTCACTACAAATGTTTGTGACTTTTGCAGGTGTGATAGTCGACATCTGAAAATAAAATACTCAGATCTGGAAGTTCTGTTTTTTAGGCAGATCTTTCATCAACTGCTGTGTAGTTTCCAATCAGAAATTCACACAGGCAAACTTTTGCAGAAGAGCTTTTTGATTGCACTCTTCAAATCAGGACTCCCTGAAGACTTCTGTCATCTAACAAATAATGCAAAACTTTTTCAAATTCCTGTCTCTTATGAAAGAAATAATGCCTTTGGATGGAGCTTCTGGGGTCTTATGTTAATCAGCTGGGTTAAAAATAACTATTTTCAGATATAAAACAGTGGGTCAAAATAAACTATTTAAACACTTCATCTATGTTTGTGTTTTCTGGAAACTGACAAATGTTATTTTTGCTTCACAGGGTTATTTTCAGTTAAAAGCCAACCCTGGTGCATGGACTCTAAGACTCAGAAAAGGCAGATCTGAGGATATCTACAGAATCTACAGGTAGGAGAGTATAAAAAATACCTTAATCTTTTCTTAAGGAAACTTGTGAAGGTAGACAATGTAATATGTGAATCTAACAGTTCCCTTACCAAAGTGTAGTGAACTGAACAGCAAACGATTTCTGTTCAATATGAAGTGTAATGTGCAATGAACTAATTATTAGTAAGCCTGTGTTCAATACATGTATTTGTTACTTTGCTGCATGTCTCAAACCTGTTTCACAGAGCTGAGGTCTAATGCTGTGTAGAATAATGTCTAGAAGAAATAAAGAATGTATTTCTTCTTTGTAGTAAAGATCAGTATTTTACTGTCTTTTCAGCCATGAGGGAACAGACTCCCCACCTGAAACTAGTGAAGTTATTGTTGCTCTCAACAACTTCAAGAGCAAAATCATTAAAGTGAAGGTGAGTTTAAAAACTGGAGTTGTCCTTAGAAAAGACCTTCTAACTCACAATGGGGAAGAAGCTTTGACTAAGGCTTGATGATCCTTTCCTACAAGCATACATGTGAGGCAGTTTGCACAAAGTTCACACCATGGGATGTAGAATGGAGACAGTTACCTGTAGGCTTGGCCTTGGTTTTTGCACCCGGGTGAGAATGATGCATAAGGGCTGTTCTTTATGTATGCTCATGAGAAACAATTATGCCCACATTTTACTAACTCAGTTGTGCTTATGACTTGAGAAAAAAAGTCAGTTTTGTATGTCCTGTATGTGTCAGGTAACAAACTTCAGTTATCTGTGAAGTCAGTGTTACAGAAAAATTCGACTTACCTGGTTGAAAATAAAATTTGTCTCAATCTGATAGAGTAGGTGAGAATACATTAAAAAAAAAAAAAAGGTAAATTAGCAATCTACTATCTTTTAGGGTTGCCTCTGAGGTAACAGCTGGAAAATTTAAATAGGACAACTGATAGATAAGTGGGATTTACAACACATCCAGTTCACATTTCCTCACAGGACTGACTTCTGCTAAAGTAATTCTGCAACATTCTTCTGGTTTGCTGCTTTGTTTGTGTATTTGCTTTGAAGTCTCCATGGCAAATAATACCTCATAGAAAAAGCAAGTAGTGTTGAGGAGTTTTGTTAGGTGTTGCAGGGAGTTTGGTTGGTTTGTTTGAGGACTTTTCTTTTCCAGTCTCTATCATCAAGGATAGTCACTGAACACCTCTTAGCAAAGCATTTTAACCATCCAGACTGGCATGCATTTGGTGTCTGAAAACATCGGTTCACTACTGAGCTGTTCCTCAAAGGCACCTTAGGTTACCAATTAGCTCACTACATAACTGAAATGGATACAAACTGAGCTAGTGTCAAAATGACATTCTGTAGCTGTTTGTCCACTCACTAAAGCAATGTTGTGCTTTACAGGTTCAGAAAAAACTAGATATGATGAATGAAGATCTGCTAAGTGATGGTACCAGTGAGAATGAATCTGGATTTTGGGAATCTCTCAAATGGTAAAATTAATTAAATAATAACCTGCAGGTCTTTTGCAACTGGAAATCTATTCCATGATACAGTTAGGTCTGTGATATTCCACAGCCATCTGTTAGGTCTGAGTTTAGGTCTTGCTAACTCCTTACCTTTCACAGGATCCCCATGTTCCTAGAGGAATGAGCTACTGCTTTGCACCAGCTTACCTGCCCTTCCCCTGGTGTTACAGGGAGCCTGAATCAAAGAATATTTGGGGTTCAAAGGGATCTCTGAAGATCATCAAGTCCAACCTCCCTGCCAGAGCAGGAACACCCAGGGCAGGTCACTCAGAAAGGCATCCTGACAGGTCTCAAAAGTCTCCAGAGGAGGAGACTCCACAACCTCTCTGGGCATCCTGTCTCAGTGCCCTGTAACCCTCACAGGAAAGAAGTTCTTCCTCATGTTAAGGTGGAACTTCCTGTGCTGGAGTTTGAATCCATTGCCCCTCATCCTATCACAGGGCACAAGTGACAAGAGGTTGTCCCTGCCTTCTTGACCCCAGCCTTCATGTATTTATAGACATTAATTAGATCACCCCTGGTCATCTCCTCTCTAGACTGAAAAGCCCCAGGTCTCAGCCTTTCCTTGTAAGGCAGGTATTCCAGTCTCTTCATCATCCTCGTAGCCTCTGTCCCTCTTGAACTGGGGAGCCCAGAACTGAACACAAGTGAGGTGTCACCAGGGCAGAGTAGAGGGGGAAGAGAACCTCAGTCTGCTGGACACACTCCTCCTAATGCACCCCAAGAGACCATTGGCTTTCTTGGCCACAAGGGCACATTGTTGTCCCAGGAATAACTTGTTGTCTATCAGGACTCCGAGGTCCTTCTCCACAGAGCTGCTCTCTAGCAGATCACCTCCTGACCTGTGCTGGTGCATTTTGTTGTTCCTCCCCAGGTGCAGGACTCTGCTTTTCCTCTTGTTGAACCTCAGCTTCATCTCAGCCAGCAAACTTTCACTTGAATAGATGTTTGTGTTTAAGTTCTTGCATCTTCCGTGGCTTTGCAGCACTCTGCCTTATGGAGGATACCCCCAACCCATGTGTGGGGACAACACCAAACCCCACAGCTGTTCTATATTAAACCTGTAGCAATTTTTAATTT
>NW_009952570.1:1931167-1944647 GCF_000747805.2 Chaetura pelagica
TAAACATATCTGTCCTTCCAGGGGATTCACAGGAGGACAAAAGAATGAAGATGTGAAACAGGATAAAGATGATATACTAAATATATTCTCTGTGGCTTCAGGACACCTTTATGAACGATTCCTGCGGTTAGTTCAGAATTTTGAATCTGGGGGTCTCAAATGGTACAGGTGTCCTGCTTTCCACAAGGGAAAAGGTTAAAAATTGCGAGAACATAAAAATAAATAAATTACAACATCTCAGAAATCCTCTTTAATTTGCATCTACTTTATTATAGGTACTTTTGTCTGCATAACATTAATAGGTTCAAATCAGACCTAGTTTAATAGATGGTATGTTATTGTCCTAGACTTTTCTCACTACAATATAATCAAATACAAATGTACAGTTAAGAAATTATTGAATAAATCATAATAGCTTTGGAGAAGAATCTGAATTTCTGTTCCTAAGGGATTGGGAAAGCTAAGAGGTTCTGTATTCTCTGCCTAGTTAAACTACATACATTTTCTGGGAGGTTAATATTGTAGTTAAAATTAAGCAATTTGCAATAGGCTGAAGCTACCCCTTTTCTTCATGCATGAGGATAGTTACTTGACACCTAACTGCAGTTGGTCTAATAATGTAAAACACCAATTTCTAAGGTATTATGCAGCTGATCTTCAGTTTGTGGCAGTTGTTCCTGTAAATGCTTCATTTTTTTGTTTCTTTTGGTAGCATAATGATGCTGTCTGTGCTGAAGCATACTAAGACTCCTTTAAAGTTTTGGTTTCTGAAGAACTACTTATCGCCTACATTCAAGGTTTGTTACTAACTAGAAATTTATTCTATCACAGGGAAAATAATTTTTAAAATGTTGCAAGTTGTGCATCATCTTGTGTGTGTACTGCATGTACAGATACCTTCAGTTTTGACAAAGCATCACATTAGTATATGGTTCTAGAAAGCTTTGAGAAATAACAGGTTGCCAGTGGACTGATGCTGAAGGTAAATATTTAAGAAGACAGCACCTGTTAGGAAATGACACTTGAAATAATCTTTTTTTTTTTTTTTTTTTTTGTGGCTCACACGAAAAACGTGTAGAGTTTCAGGGCTCATTATAAACTTACATGTAAAACCGAAGCATTGAAACATGAGAGGATACAACCTACCAGACGAGCACAGCCTTTGACTAGGTATAGAGAGGCCTTCAGAAGAGGGGAGGTTGAAACTGTGTTTCAAGCTGGAGGAGGTGATTGATGTGAGGCAGAGAGTGATGTGGGTGGGCTCCAGATGAGTATGCTGGGAAGTACTTAGTGGTTATACCTGATACATGGTAAACAACCAGCAAGAGTCAAAGCAGAACTCCGAGGTAAATGGATATCAAAATGTTCAGGAATTTGCAATTCCTAACATTTGAGTAACGTATGCTGTTAAACTGCTCTCTGGATTACTATAAAGTAGCTCTGAAGTATTTCTGTGGGGAAAAATGTAAAAATATTTCATTATCTTGTGATAGTTGGCTTTACAATTTTTACTGATTGTTCAGCTTGGGATTATATTTTTGAAGTAACACTGAAACTGTAGTTATTATTGATGGTATTTCGTTTTCTAATATTCTATGCTTTAGTATAGGACTGAAGTCAGTCTCTTGTAATGCACTTTTCTTTTTCCTGCAGAGGAACAAAAAACTGAGATTAGCTGCTTTTTTCCCCCCCTCCCTCTGCAGGAGTTCATCCCATACATGGCAGAGAAGTACAATTTCCAGTATGAGCTTGTCCAGTATAAATGGCCGCGCTGGCTTCATCAGCAAACAGAGAAGCAGCGTATCATCTGGGGGTACAAGATCCTCTTTCTAGATGTGCTCTTCCCATTAGCTGTTGATAAAATCCTCTTTGTGGATGCTGATCAGGTAACAGAAAGGTTATAATTACTTCTTTTTTCTCTTTCTGTTTTTTCTCTAATATGTTCTTGAATGCAATTTCTGTATTATGGGAAAGGTTACAAGTCTGAGCCCTGCATAGGCATGATTGGAGGTTGATTCTGTAACTACAGTATGCTTCACTGAGAGCTGATTTTTCTGCCTGTTCCCACAAAGAGAGGTTTTGTTGGCCTGTCTTTTACTTCTGTCTGGTTCCTTGTTCACTTGCTGTCATTCCAGCTTGTTTGCCAAATAGATTCTTGTTTCACCAGTCCATTGTTCCAGTTCTGTCTGTTCTTCCAGCCTGCAGTTCATTGCCACATACAGTGTTTTCCTAATTCACTAGACACCCTTCTGCTCCCAACCCCCTGCTATTTTAACTTGGACAGAGGCGAGCAAAAAGGGAGATCCCTCTTGCACAAAGCCTTGTGGTGCTGCAGAGCACACAGGGCCTGGGGCCTGTAAAGCTGTGTGTGTGTGTGTGTCTGTGTCTGTGTGTGTGTGTGCTGGGGTCTGTAAGGCTTTGATGTGCTGGAGACACAGGCAGTGAGAACTGCCAGAAATGCTTCTTTGAAAACAAATATCAAACTGAAACATGCGTATTGGCAACACATGCCTGAAAATATCTTAGGGGTTTTGGGGTATGTATAGCATAATCCTATGTCAGTTAAAACCATTACAACTTAGGCTAAAGTATCTCCAAGTACGAATCTGCAGCTACACTGCTTTCATTTTAGACAGTTTTTGCTGTTTATGAAAGAGATAGAAATGCTGCTTTTTTTTTTTTTCCCCACCAGTGTGTTATTTTTAGAGTATTACTGCCACAAAGTCTATGTCAAAAAAATATTAAAAAGCCTTCATCCCTGGAGGGTTGCAGGCTTTCCAGAGGAAAAGATACAAAGAGTCACAGTGGAGTTAATGTATAGTGAGAATTGTTGCTGTTTATTAAGCAACAGTTTGGCAGCTACTAAACCAACCACAGTCAGATTATTTTAAGCTCTATTTTAGTTGCTCCAGCTTTAAGGGCAGGGGTGACAACATCTTTTGTGCTATGTTTTTGTACTATGTAAAGAAAATGCAGAAGACTGCGGAGTATCAAGTAATTCTTCCTTTTAACTGTTTACTCAGTTTGAATTAAACCCTGATAAACATTTCAAAATAACCCATGGCAGGCTTCAACAAATAAAAAATGAATGCCCTTTCCCTTCAGATAGTGCGCTCAGATCTAAAGGAACTAAGAGATTTCAACCTAGATGGTGCTCCTTACGGATATACTCCATTCTGTGACAGTCGAAGAGAAATGGATGGCTACAGGTTCTGGAAGTCAGGATACTGGGCAAGTCATTTAGCTGGCAGAAAATACCATATCAGGTAGTGAAGAATTTTATTTTATTTTTTTCAATAAAGAGGGATAAAACTTTTGCTACTACTTAGAACGAGCAGAAAACTATGTGAGGGATACAACACTGCAGTGGACCACTGTTGCCTGTACATTTGAAGCTCTAGGGACACTGAAATGACTTTCAGTATGTTGCAGCTTCTACATATGAAGAACTGAAGTGTTAAAAGAATGGAGATGTTAACTAACCAGACATCTTAATTTGTTAAGAACAAGTGTTGGAATAAGAGACTACAGGACATCAAAACTCAGATTTGTTGAAAATGGTTTTTTTATGTGGCAGGACCTTGTTAGAACTGCTTTCCTGCCTTGTGTTGGGTAATTTCATGCACTGCCACCAAAAGAGTGTTTTAGCATGTTATATCTTGGAATCTAATGCAGCTGTAGGAAGTTACCCATGATCAGATGGCATCATTAATTGTGTCCTCTCCATGTAGTGCTTTGTATGTTGTGGATCTGAAGAAGTTCAGAAAGATAGCAGCTGGAGATCGACTCAGAGGACAATACCAGGGTCTTAGTCAGGATCCTAACAGTTTGTCCAACCTTGACCAGGTGTGGTTTTATTGTGTTTGTTTTGCTTTGGTTTACTGGGGTATGATGGCAAGTTGGGACTTCTCCTTTCCTGGCTGAACTTCAGTCACAGCCACATGGCAGTGGCAGTCCCACTGTGCCCTGCCTTAAATGAGGCATGTATTGAGGGCATCAGATATAACCGGTGGGTGAAAACTTAAATGTCCTAAGATTCAAATTTTCCAGTGTGCTCCAAAAGAAATACGGAACACAACTGAGTGCTTTACTGTGCGCTGACTTCATAACATAGAAATAAGGCTTGTATTGTGGTGGATGGAAACGTTACACAATGGTTTTAATCAATTAAGAATAGTCTTCCAAACTGGTCCAGTAGGGGTTTGATACCTGCTGTTACTGTTTGAGTAGTGTGCTTAATAACTAATTTTAAACAAAAGAAGACAAACAGTTGTATGCAGGTTTTTTTCCAAAGGACTTGGTTTGTAATGGGAGGTTGGTTCATCACTGTTTTTTTTTTCACTGGAAAAAAAACACTGTACAAAACTTTTCAGTACTGTCTGTCTGGGGCTATTGTTCCTCCCATCCTGTGGAAAATGCTTCTAAATCTTACTCTTCACAACAGGATTTGCCTAACAACATGATCCACCAGGTGCCAATTAAATCCCTCCCACAGGAGTGGCTGTGGTGTGAAACATGGTGTGATGATTCCTCAAAGAAGAGAGCAAAAACCATTGATCTGGTAAGTGCAGTGTGGCTTCCTCAGTTTTTGAGACACATCCTTACCTCAGATCTAGGCACCTCATCCTGTATTATTAATTAAATATTTTCAGCACTTCTTTTTTTTCCTTTAGCTTATAGATTTCACTTACCCAGAGCCATGGTACTAGGATGAATTTGGAAGGATATTTTACACAGCACTCTAGCTAAAATACAGGCATGTGGTATTCACCACCAACAGATTAATTCCACTGGGGGAAGCAAACCTCTCTCCAGTAAATAAACCTTTTTCATCCATTAGGGTATCTGAACAGTTTGTATGTTTGGTTTGCAGTGTAATAATCCGATGACCAAAGAGCCCAAGTTGCAAGCAGCGATGCGTATAGTTCCAGAATGGCAGGACTATGATCAAGAAATCAAACTGCTCCAGAAAGAAAAAGAAATGGGAACACCAGCTGAGATGCCAGGACAGCACACACATGGTAATCTTTCTGTTTCCTTACTTCTGGGACTTTCTTCCTGCCTGTTTGGAAGGGGAGTGACATTGCAACCTCCTGCAAAGGCTGGCGTGGGGGATCTGTTAAATAGTCTGTGCAGTTTAATGGGACAGAAATGCCCTACTGAGAGAGGCTGGTGTAACCCTACTCTGACTCTTAAGAGAGCAGAGAGCCACATTGCACAGTTGTTCCAACCCTGTTAAAAACCCTCAGTATTCCTGCAATTAGATGAGCTTGGCTGTCGCAGGCCGGTACCGGGGGGGGCTACCGGCTGTCAGGATGTTTCTGCGACTTCCCCCCCCTCAATGTGGAGAGGTTTGTGAATGAGCCCGAGGGTCACACGTGGTGTTCTCCTGTCTCAGAGGAACGGCCACTGCGGGACCGTGTCTCAGAGGGTAGATCAGAGCACCCTCTCACCGCGCTCACAAATTGTTACTGAGACCAATGATTAGTTTGTGAATTAATCGGTTTATTAAGGGACAATACAAACTAAGGGATCAAGGTTCAGGAGAGGTTAGCTAGGTGTATATTGGAAAAGGGATTCAAAGGTACTGTGATCTATAAAAGGCACACTCCGAAGTAGAGGTGCAAATCTAGTCCCGAAGCAAGTGGCAAACGCAGGCTGGGCAGGCTCCTCCTCCGGTCCGGTCTGGTCCAGGCTGGGCAGGCAGGGTCCCCGGAGAGTGGGCACGATCCCCGTGGAGCGGGCACAGGCGGCCCCCCCCGCCCTTTCTGCTTCTCCGGGCAGCGGGCGCGGGGCAGCCCCCCCTTCCCTCTCGGCTCCTCCGGACAGCGGGGCTGGCGTTCCAGGCAGGTTCAGGTACTGCAGCAGGGTCTTGTCCCGGGCAGGCAGAGAGAGCAGAGGCCTGCAGATCTTGCCCCCTTTTTATAGATCAGAGATCACTGTTTGAGAAAGTACCACTGTCTAAATTAGCCAATCAGCATTGGCTAGGTCCATACTCTGTGAGAGGCAGTTTTTAACCTATTGTTTATCTTTCTGCCAGTTATCATAATCTCTTATGTTGTTTTCTTGCTATGGATTTATCTGGTAGAGCATGAGGCCTGTTCCAGTTTGTCCTTGGCTGAATCAGTTTTGTGATTTGCTGGCTTGAAAGGCATTTTGTTTAGTCTTATGTGGGGGGAGAGAAGATGGACTGTTTCCCATATTGGCTTTATCTTAACCCTTAATTAAAGTACCACCTCCTGCAGTGGATATGAAGTGATCTTCAGTCACTGTTAAGCTTGCAACAATTTTTTGGGTTTTATATACTCATTTTCAAACCAATCTGCCAGTTGAGGCAGCTGGAAATGCAGTGCTTATTTTTCTTTCCTCTTCTACAGATCCAGCGGCACATGTGGAATTATGATCCATGGAGAAAAATTCAAGTTAGACTGTTTCAGAGACAATTTTTATATTGAAAGCTTTGGGTTTTTGTTGTTTTGTTTTTTTTTTCCCCAGTATGTCTGCAAAACTGCTGAATAATTGAATGGGATGATGTATGCATTTTTATTACTTGTCTCTGGGTAAATTTCTGCATATGAAATAGGATCTGGATTGCTGGAATTAACATTCCTTGGTTTTTGCACCTGTGGTGGAGCTGAAAGAGCCCATGATGGAATTTAGCATTTCACAAAATGCTTCAACAACAAAACTTCACAACCCACTTGAAAAGCCACACTGTGTTCCTTCAGCTGTTGCTGCCTCTACCACTGAGGAAGATGCTGTGAGCCTCAGATCTAACTTGAGAGCCTGGAAATTGCAGACCCCTTGAGCCACTGGCTAGAACATATATCCTAACCTCAACTGCTGGAGATAGTTTTTCCAGGTAACATGAAAAGGCTCAGAACCATGCCTTGAATTTGGGAGATTCACAGGTTTTCAAATGGTTGGAAATGCTTCTCAGATTGTTCAGTATGCCGCCCTTGATTTTATGACAAATTCAGCATTAGTTAGATTTTCTATTTCCTGTTTCATATACTGCCCAACTTTTGAAGGTATGGCTAAAGGTAAAGCTACCACAGACCTATTTAAATGCCCATCCAAATCTGAATGCTGAAGCTTACAGAGTGAGCAGAACATGGAACCTGACAACTCAGTTCAGCCTGGCCACTCTGACTGGGATGAAGGAGCCCTCCTGCCTTCCTGCTCACCTTGAAATGAGTCTGCAAAATTGGTGGGGCTGTACTATTGCTGTGCTTCACTGATCCAAGAATGCTTTTTGTTTGTGAAAAATCGGTGGAAACTTGGAAGTTTTTAATTATGAAAATTCCATTAACTTCTTCAGAGATGTTACATCAACAAAAACTTCGGGAGTTCTTAGGTCTTAAGCTTCAGTTCCCACTCAGTCCCTCGATCATCTGTTCTGCTTGCACTCATAACAGTCCTAATTTGATTTGGGGGTTTCTGAATATTTCACCTGTGTTTGTTTTCATTCTGTCCACAGACACAAAAAATAAACTCCTGCAAGGATTAGTTGCGCTGGGCCAGTTTTATAATTCATATTAATGTCTTAATTTTTAAAGATGATAGTGCCATAGTTCTGTATTATGAGCATACCAATTTAAAAATCCTCAAACCCTGTTTCCCTCATCCTATAGGATTACTGTCTGCTCCCCAGAGCACTGAGAAGTTGAAGACTCAAAATGTAAGAATTAAAGTTGTGTTTCCAGTAGTACAATACAGCTTCCTGTGCACTGCTTCTTGACATGGTTTGGGCCCAACACGACAACAGAGGAACAGCCCCATGGCCTCTAACTCAACTCCCCTCCCACAGAGACACGCTCTGAGATGAGGAGGACAAAACTCATGGGTCCAGACAAAGGACAAGGAGGATTCTCCACCGATTAAGGTCATGGGCAAAACAGACTCGGGGAAAAAGTAATAATTGAATTACTCATTAATCAAACACACACAGGACACAGAGGACACAAAGAACAGGGCTTGCATATGTTACCCCAACCCTCCCTTCTTCCCAGGCTCAAATCACTTTGTTCCTACTTTCTTTCCATCCTTCCCCCCAGCAGCACAGGGGGATGGGGATGGGGTTTAGAGTCACTTCGCAGCCTGGTGGTTCCTGCTGCTTCTTCCTCCTTAGGAAGACGGATTCCTTACAGTCCTGCCCTGCTTTCCCCCGGGGTCCCTCCCATGGCAGAGTCCTCCACCAACCTCTTCCCACCAGGCCCGGAGCTGCTCCAGCGCTGCCTGCAGAGTCATGGGATGTTTGGGAACAGGCACCTTCCCTGGCCCGGGGGCTTCCATGGCTGCAGATCCAAGCCCATGGGCTGCAGCTCCATATTCATCCCTCCTGGCACCTCAGGGAATGCCCCACTGTGCTCTCCCATGAATGCAGAACAGCCTCTTGCCATGGGCTGCAGGAGGTGCTTGGGCACCTCCTTCCCCTTCTTCCTCACCAACTTCAGCGTCTCCACCCCAGCACTGTGCTGCCTCTCCAGCCCAGCTCTTCCTTTCTGCCTTGCTCTCTTTGCTCAGGTCTCATATCAGTTCTTTCATGTGTTAATCATGGAGGTGCATCTATTGTCTCTCTATCGACCCAGCCTTGGACACCTGAGCTGGGGGACCTTTTAGTAGCTTCTGGTGTCTAAATGTCTAAACGTCCATTTTCCCTCTAGTTATGGGTTATATTTGTTTAGGGTTTCGATGTTCAACAGCTGTGGAACAGTCCGTGCCTTCTCCAGTGAGCACTGTACAGACATAGCTTGTGATTTAAATGGATAAGGAACCAGAAGTGGTTGTAATAACTGAAAAGAAGCCCCATGGCCTCTAACTCAACTCCCCTCCCACAGAGACACGCTCTGAGATGAGGAGGACAAAACTCATGGGTCCAGACAAAGGACAAGGAGGATTCTCCACCGATTAAGGTCATGGGCAAAACAGACTCGGGGAAAAAGTAATAATTGAATTACTCATTAATCAAACACACACAGGACACAGAGGACACAAAGAACAGGGCTTGCATATGTTACCCCAACCCTCCCTTCTTCCCAGGCTCAAATCACTTTGTTCCTACTTTCTTTCCATCCTTCCCCCCAGCAGCACAGGGGGGTGGGGATGGGGTTTAGAGTCACTTCGCAGCCTAGTGGTTCCTGCTGCTTCTTCCTCCTTAGGAAGACGGATTCCTTACAGTCCTGCCCTGCTTTCCCCCGGGGTCCCTCCCATGGCAGAGTCCTCCACCAACCTCTTCCCACCAGGCCCGGAGCTGCTCCAGCGCTGCCTGCAGAGTCATGGGATGTTTGGGAACAGGCACCTTCCCTGGCCCGGGGGCTTCCATGGCTGCAGATCCAAGCCCATGGGCTGCAGCTCCATATTCATCCCTCCTGGCACCTCAGGGAATGCCCCACTGTGCTCTCCCATGAATGCAGAACAGCCTCTTGCCATGGGCTGCAGGAGGTGCTTGGGCACCTCCTTCCCCTTCTTCCTCACCAACTTCAGCGTCTCCACCCCAGCACTGTGCTGCCTCTCCAGCCCAGCTCTTCCTTTCTGCCTTGCTCTCTTTGCTCAGGTCTCATATCAGTTCTTTCATGTGTTAATCATGGAGGTGCATCTATTGTCTCTCTATCGACCCAGCCTTGGACACCTGAGCTGGGGGACCTTTTAGTAGCTTCTGGTGTCTAAATGTCTAAACGTCCATTTTCCCTCTAGTTATGGGTTATATTTGTTTAGGGTTTCGATGTTCAACAGCTGTGGAACAGTCCGTGCCTTCTCCAGTGAGCACTGTACAGACATAGCTTGTGATTTAAATGGATAAGGAACCAGAAGTGGTTGTAATAACTGAAAAGATTATAAAAGCGGTAACAGAGTTACATTCATCACACCATTCAGTACCCAAAAACCAAACACCAATGAGATAGGGTAGCTGCCTAGCTCTGAGAATGCCAAATACACCCAGCTGGACACCAGCCACAGCAGAAGGGTTATTTGCTATCTGTAGCTAATTGGTTTAATTTGTTATACAAAAGCCTCTTTTAAAACCACCTGTTTACACCACTCGTGACAGTTTCTTGGCTTCTGAGATACTTCAAGGGCCATTATCACAGTTCACAGTTGTCGCGATCTGCGACTTATTATATCTCCTTTTCGCAGTGAATTTAGGTTGTTGGGATCTGCCGAGAGGTCCACACACGGTGCTCGCCTCTCACAGAGGAGCAGTGAACTTCGGCACTGACTGTTCAGGTGAGACACTTGTTCAGTGCTCACTAGTGTTTCCAGTAACAGCAGCCAATCCCCAAGTAGAATTTACAAATACACGGTTTATTGAGGGGAAAAATAAAACAATTTAGGGCAGGAGGTTCAAAAAGGGTAATTAAAACATGTAGGAGCTGTGAAATATCTTTTAAACACCAAATACCAAGAACTTATATACACCTTAATACTATAATATTCCTTATATAGGAATACCTTATTTACACACCCAGATTAATTATCTATGAGGGGAGGAGGAAGGAAGGAAGAATATGCCCAACGCTTGTCCCGTATATGGTCGCGGTTTGTGTGCAGGTAAGTGAGACAGGAACACCTTAGGGAGAGAATTATGCCCAAAATACAATTCTTTACTTTGTTCCCAAGATACTCGAGGTACTTATATAGTAGCTGTGGGTGACTTCCCTTGCAACTCGATTCTAGAACCACAGGTGGCAGGAACAAGTCTCACCGCACCTGCTTCCGCAGGTGGGTAGCAGCAGGCAATGCAGGCAGACTGGCAGGACCTCAGGCAGGCTGGCAGGACGGCAGGCAATGCAGCCGAGGAGTGCAGGTGAAGTGGGAGCCGAGACTAGCCGGGAGCTAGGCTGCAGGGGTGAGCCGGGCCGAGCACGGATGAGCCGGGGCTGAGCTGGGAGTAGCACGGATGAGCCAGGAGCTGGGGACCTCAGGCAGGCACCCCCAAGGTGCAGGTCACCCCCCAAAAGCAGCAGCCGCAGCAGGAGCTCCAGTGTCTGTGCAGAAGCCCATAAAGCAGCACATGCTGTCTCTTTATAGGTCTCCTCTGCTCCCAATTGCCAGTTTCATATTTCTAGGCTTCTCAGCCAATCAGTCGGGGACCTTTTTTCCCGCCACTGCAGTTACCAGGCAGACTTGCATTTGCATGTTTTCCCGCCATGGCTCCTCTCCAGCAGCATCAGAGTTGTTGTTTTCTGGCAGAGGAGGCAGCCAGGAGAGGGTTTAGAGCCACGTGGAGCAGCCATCTTTAAGCCAGTTGTGACTGCTGATCTAAAGGGCATTTTATGTTCGTGTGAGGAAATATCTGGTCCTTCACAACAGTAATGAATGAAGGCTGAGGCTTAAGCCAATACAAGTCTTTTACTTTCTTTCTACAAGGTTATAATTTTAAACAAAGCAGCTTGATAATTGTTTAGAATGTACGATTATTTTAAGAGTTTTGTAAGCCAGTTTCCTTGGGCAGAAGATGACAGTGCAGCTGAATTGCAACCCCCTACTCCCTGGGGAAAAAATAAGCTGCACATTATCCACATGGAGGCTTTGACACAACAGAATGAAGCTTTAATGGGACATAAAGTGGAAGAAAAATAACATCTTCATCACATCACACCACTTCAACATAAGGAAAGGGCTCTGCCCTCTGCTTAGCAGGTGATGTAACCACATCCTGCAAGAAGTAAAACAGAGCACATGATCCAGAGCAGGCAATTTGGCTGCTTACAGGGGCTCTTTCTGTGGGTAAACATGTAACATTGACTTTTACTGGGCTCAGTAGCTATTAGCACATTAAATCTCCAACTCACTAGGAGAAATTCAGTACCCAATAATAAACTAAACATTCAGGATACTTTTACTTTTGGTTCCTTCCTTCCTTCCAGCCTTCCTGCCTGCCTGCCTGCTTGCAGCTCTGACCTCGAGCCTGGGGATTGTTTTGCTGAGCACTCCCTTCTGCTTCAGGCAGAATCCTGCCTGTTCTTTCTAAAGGGAAAGCTTATCAGGAAATGTTTACATGGAGACAAAGGTGAAAGGCAACCTCAAGATCCCACTGAATCACCACAGGCCCTTGAAAACAAATATCTTTCAGCTGGACAGCAGACATCTCTGTGTCCAGCAGATCGAGGGAGGTTCTCCTCCTCCTCTACTGTGCCCTGATGACACCTCACTTGGAGTATTGTGTCCAGTTCTGGGTTCTCCAGTTCAAGAGGGACAGGGATCTACTTGAGAGCATCCAATGGAGGCTGTGAGGATGATGAAGGGACTGGAACACTTGCCTTACAAGGAAGGGCTGAGAGACCTGGGGCTGTTCAGTCCAGAGAGGAGAAGACTGAGGGGGTGTCACCGTTTGACTCAGGTCCGACAACAATGCTCTCGATCCCCTCCCCCCCCACCCACGTAGGGAAGGAGAGAGAGAAAAAGAGAGAGACTTGGCTGGATTTAAAACTAAACTACAGAGCTTTAATTAAAACACTAATGAATGATACAAGAAAATATATACAATTATATACAGATATATTCAGGTATGGGCAAAAAGCCTCTCGCCTCCCCCCACCCCAGCAACTCCCACAGCACTTCCCTGAACTGGGAAGAGTCCCAAGGAATTCCGGAGCTGCTGCTGGAGAAAGCACAGAGTGATGAGGGTCAGGAGAGCTGGAGCCTAAGGGTCGACGGTGATGGATGAACAGAGTCCTGCCTGGACGCCGGCCATGGACGGAAGAGAAGGGGAGGAGAAGAAGGAAGGAAGTTGTCTTCTGTGATCTCTGACCTTCCTTTGAGCTTACGTAGATATATGGAATGGAATATCTCTGGCCAGTTTTGCTGTCTGTCTAACTCAGCCAAGCTTACTGAAGGAAAAAAAAAAAATCAGTAAAAAGAAAAATTGGCTTCATCCTGGCTCAAACCAGGACAGGGAGGATCTAACTAATGTCTATAAATACAGGAGGGCTGGGGTCAAGAAGGCAGGAACAACCTCTTGATACTTGTTCCCTGTGACAGGACGAGGGGCAATGGATTCAAACTGGAGCCCAGGAAGTTCCACCCCAACATGCAGAAGAGCTTCTTTCCTGTGAGGGTAACAGAGCCCTGGGACAGGCTGCCCAGAGAGGCTGGGGGGGGTCCTGGAGTCTCCAGACTTTCAAGACCTGTCAGGATGCCTTTCTGAGTGACCTGCCCTAGATCACTCAGGTCCTGTCCTAGGTCCTGCTCTGGTAGTTGAGGTTGGACTTGATGATCTTCAGAGGTCCCTTCCAACCTCAACATTCTGGGATTCCGTGGAAATGTGGAAATGGTGCAGTGTTTGAGCAGAAGCCACAAAAGGACTTTTCCACACCAGCTACTTGCACTTTCTTTACAATGCAGGCAATAAATCTGCATATTGGGATAAAGTACTGAAATTTGGGAAGTTAAATTTGGGGGGGACTAAATTGGGGGAGCAAGGTGCTGCCAGCCCTGCCTGCTGGGGGGAGTGGGGGGTGGGGTTTGGGGGAGGGGG
>NW_009952570.1:1945953-1946630 GCF_000747805.2 Chaetura pelagica
GGGGGGGCGGGGGGGTGTGCAAAAATAGAGGGGAACCAAATGGAGGAGAATGAAATTGGGGTGGGAGCCCCAAAGTTGGGTGGGGCCAAAAGTGTGGGGATTGGGGGAGGGTTTGTGTGTTGCATCTCTGGTTCCTGGGGGAGCTGATTCATAGGCTGTAATGGGGGGGCATGGGGCCTTCCTCCCTCCCAGCCTATGTCCTGCGCCCCCAAAATGGGGGTTCGTCAGGTTGAGTGGCTTCCCAAGGGGATACGAGGAGCAGTGGGGGGGAAATGGGAAGGGCTGGAAGGATATGAGGGAATGGGGGGGTACAGGGGAACTGGGAACACTGGGGTGACTGGGGGGACACTGGGGTGAAAATTGGAGGCACTGGGACATTACTGGGGTGGCTGGGAGGACTGGGGAGATACTGGGAAGCACTGGGATGGGATAGGAGTTAGTCGGTACAGGGGAACTGAGGGAACTAGGAGCACTGGGGAACACTGGGGGATACTGAGGGGGGTTGGGAGGGGATTGGGAGACCAAGGGTACAGGGGGATTGAGGGAACTGGGTGCACTGGGGTGACTGACGGGCACTGGGGAGATACTGGGAGGCACTGGAAGGTGGGGGGGAGTTGGGGGATAATGGGTTAACTAGGAGGCACCTGAGGGAGACTGGGAGTTACTGGTGGCTACTG
>NW_009952570.1:1946957-1983076 GCF_000747805.2 Chaetura pelagica
GACCAAACCCCCCTTGGCCACACCCACAACAAGTGGCCACACCCAAAATATTGTCCCGCCCACACCACAATCCCTGGCCAATCAGGAAGTCCCACTCACCCACGGGACTCACCCAAAGCCCCATCGTTGGGCACGCCCCCAAAGCTACACCCATTCCATTGGCCACACCACAAACCCGCCTCACCCACTCAGTAACCCCCAACCAATCAGGAACCCCCTGATACACCCTCCCCTAAGCCCCACCCACCCATTGGCCCCACCCACCGATACTCAATCTATTGACCCCTGTCCACCAAAGGCCCACCCACCAGCCCATAGCCCCACCCATCCCCTGGTCACCCACCAGTTAGTGGCACCTGGAGACAGTGGGTGCCATTGGGTGACTGCAGGTGACCCTGAGTGACAGTGGGTGACACAGGGTGACCCTGGGTGCCATCAGAGGCCACTGGGTGACACTGGGTGCCACCAACTGATCCTGGGCACCATTGGAGGCCATTGGGTGACACGGAGTGACAGGAGGTGGCACTGAGTGCCAGCAGGTGACACTGGGTATCATTGGGTGCCACCTGGTGCCACTTGGTGGCCATTGGGTGCCATTTTGTCCCCCCCTGTTCCCAGGCACAGTGCATGGGGCCCCTGGGGCTATTGGAGACCCTGATCAGCGACATGCAGAGAGGGGACCCAGTGATGCAGCTGAGGACAGAGCCACTGGAGATGAGCAGGGGAAGATGATCAGAAGAGGAACTAAAGAAACACACAGAAGGAAGTGACCTCTCTGACAGCCCAAGGTGCCCATGAGGAACCAGTTCACTGCTCTGCACACCAGACACACACCAGAACAATCCCCACACTGTCCCTGGGCTGGAGCAGAACGAGGTGGCTCCATCTGTTCCCAAGGTAGCAACCAGTGTGGCCGAGGAAAAGCTTTGGGTGACAGGAGGAGGTGACTCTCTCCTCAAGGCACCCATTTGCAGAGCCAAGCAGCTCTCTACAGAGGCTTGCTGTCTGCTAGGTAGGGACATCAGGGATGTCACTGGGAGGCTTCCTCGCCTCGGACACCCATCTGACTATACCCTCCTCCTGGTGTTCCATGTGGGTACCACAGATGTAGCTACCAGCAGTGTTCAGAGTGTTAAAAAGGATTCCTTCCCTGGAGGGGAAGGCCCTGGAGCAGCAGTTAAGAACTCTGGTGCAGAGGTAGTGTTGTCATCAATCCAAAGAGAAGGGACCTGAAAGATCATCCTGTTCCAACCCCCAGCATAGGCAGGGACACCTCCCACCAGACCAGATTGCTCTAAGCCCCCTCCAGTCTGGCCGTGAACACTTCTAGGAGTGGGGCAGCCACAGCTTCTCTGGGAAAACTGTGCCAGTGTCTCACCACCCCCACAGCCAAGAATTGCTTCCTAATGTCCAAACTTAAATCTCTCCTCTTCCCACCTTAAGCCGTCTCTGCCTTGTTCCATCACTCCATGCCTTGCATGAAGTCCCTCCCTGTTTTTGCTGTCCCCACCTCCTGGTCCCAGCCCGGCTCTCCTGCTCTGGAGACAGCTCCTCATCCCAGGGGCTGCCGGGGCTTTGTTCCCTTCCCTGGCACCAGCCACGCACTCCAGGAACAAACAGCCCATCCTCCCTGCCTGGGAGATGCCGGCAGATCCCACGAGGAGAACCCCATGGAGCACTGCCCAGCAACTGAACGGGGATGGTGAGTCCTAGGGCTTTATCCAAGCTCCTTTGCATGCACAGCTACACAGGACATGGTGGGGATCCAAACTGTCACCAAACATTCCCACCCCATCAAACTTCCAAACTGGAGTTTCCGTCCATCATGTTGCCTAAAAAGGCAACCTCGCCATTTAGGAAATTCTGAAACCCTTCTCTTTTTTTGCCCACTCCACCAGCAAAACGGCAGTCCAAGCTCTTCCGAAAAAAAGAAGGTTTACAAATAGGAAAAGCCTGACATTTTCAGAAAAAAAACAAACCCCAGAACTTCCACACCAAAAAATTTAATGGCAATCACACTGATGTCAGCTATTAATTGAAATAAGTGAAATTTTGGAAGGGAAAAAAATCACATTTTGGGAAAAATCACATCAAAGAGAACATAAGGGACACTCAGAATAAAAACAGGGCTCAGATAACAGTGGAACATGAGAATGAGACAAAACCAGATTCCAATGAGAGAAAAACACGTACGAAGGCGTCGCCAGCCCAGCCTTGAGACAGGCAGCAATATACCTGCAGCAGAGAGAACACGGATGAAAAGGAGCACTGCCCACAGCTTGCCTTGGGGACATCCTGGAGCACTGGGGGAAACGTCAAGTAATTGGATTCACCCTATTAACATATTAATGACCGTTAGCATACTGAATTAACCCCCCAGCCTAGACAAAGAGCTCCCACCTTTCAAGCAGGCATGGTGACAGGTTTGAGCATTTCCACTGTCAATGGAAAGGGGGGGTTAGTTACTATTCAAGTGTCTGAGTGGTAGAATCATACTAGTGAAACAAAAATTCCGGAGCTTCCAAACCCCCTGCTTTCTAACACTCCTCACCGCAGTGGGAGGCTGGTGCGGCTGGGTAAGGATTCCGAGATCAAGACCCAGTGTTATAAATTGAGTTAAAAAAAACTGTCAGGAACTAGCCAATTAGTTAAATTGGTTTATTGAGCAAGCAGCAGTAAGCAAAACAGCGCTGGGCGGCTTGGGAGCCCCTTGCTCTACCAAGGGCACGCGACCCCCCCCCCCTTCACAAAGTCCCTTTTATATCTTCTCAAGTTTCAGCAGACGTGACACTCCTGAGGTCTCTGCGACTGCGTGTTGTGCTGCGTTGAAGTTCTTCCTCTTTTCTTTGTTCCCAGAGGATGACCATCGCATAGTGTTACACCCAATGCTTCCCCATACAATGTTTACTTTATGCATTACACTCAGCCTTTATGCATTATAAGCACCAGGTAATTAGATTTCTGCAGTCTTCTCATCCGTGGATGCCCAAACAAGATACATTTCCTTGGGTTCCCAAGGCCAAAGACAAGCCTGGCTTTGAAGAGGCGTATCAGCAATTTAGGGGCTTTCCATTTGCCTTACACAAGCAGGATTTGATTAACAAACAAAAAAAGCTTTACTCATCACACCAATAACAACAAACAAGCTGTTATTGAGCAGAGATTCTTTACTGCAGTGCTGGGCAGCACTGGGGATTCACCATGACCAGTTAGTGAAACACCCCAACTAATATACACCGAAAACACATGTATTCAGTTTTATATCAATGAGTTCCCAGAATTCTTTTACATAGCCATTTTATTTCCTGGAATTGGCTATTTTTGTACTTATGCATGCTCAGTGGTCTCCTGTAAGGGGTCTTTGTTGATTCTAGTCCTTTGTCCTGTCTGTCCTCCTGGCCCTGTCTCCAGTCTCCCCTGGTAGGTTGCCCAGGTGGGTCAGAGTCCACATGAGTGTGTCTGTAGGTGCCACAGGTTCTTAGAAGGCTTGATGTTATCACAACCTGCAGGATGCTTGGCATAGTTGACTGCTGGTTTCACAAAGCACATAGATTTAAAAGCAACCCTTAGTATAGCAAATTCCTTATTTTAGTAAACTTTTATTAGGCTATACTCCTATTGAATTTACTAACGAATATCCTATGATGTATCACTAGAGATCAAGTTCTTTCTCATGTTTTGGATATAAAAGCAGCCCCTGTGCTGGGAGAGTGGAGCTGGCTCTGTGGAACACTCCCTGCTCTGCACACGAGGAGATGACGGGCAAATCTCTGACCCCGATTGTGGGCAGCTCCTTGCACACCTGCTCTGGGGACAACCCCTGGGAGGGTCGGTACCCTCCCCTCTCTGGAGCAACTGACTGCCTCATGGAGCAGTGATCTATTCAAAATGTCTGCTTCTCGTGCTCCCTGCCTTTCCCTTCTTCATGGGCTAAACAACTACACTGCCACGCTGAAGAAACAGACTCAAGGCCGGAACCCTGTGGCGGGAAAACCGCAGCATTGTTGCTGTTCCGCAGAGACTGCTTCAAGGTCCTGGACTCTAATTGGATAATAGCTCGGAGGGGACAGCGAAGAACCAATTAGAGACTTGGGACTACAATGTAACAAAATATATGTTCCTACAGGGACAGACTGCTACCTGTCCCTTTTCTTCTTTTGTTTTGGGCTGCTTGTTTGCTGCTTCTCCTGTTCGGGTTGCCGTTGAGTACTCTGGTGCTGCTTCCCAGCATGTGGTTGGGACTGAGATTGCTGCTGCCCTGTGTTGCTGCCAAAGAGCCAGGGAAGAAAAGAAGAAGAGGATGCTCCTTCCAAGGACACACCCTCCGTGCCGTTGGAGGCAGAAGATGACTCGGGACCTCGTGCATCACAGACCGCCCTGTCCTCAGTGCACATGGTCCTGTTACCGTAGCAGTGAGACAGTGGCTGTGAAGACCAGTCATTCAGCAGACTGTCTCTGGAGTGTGGTAAAGGACTTACCTTATAAACCGTTCTCCCCCATTTACCTGGGTAACTCACACACACAGCTTGCAACCCCACTGTTCTGGTTTGGTGGGTTTTTTGGTAGCGGAGGAAGGGCGTCAGGAGTGGCTGGGAAGCTGCCCCTGCTCCAAACCAGCCAAGGAGCCATTAGAGGGACAATAGATGTGCCTCAGTGATTATCATATGAAAGACTCAACACTTGGGCAGAGAAGCACTTAGGGGAGAAGAGCAGTGCTGGAGGAGGAGAAGAGCTGTGCTGGCGAAAGAGAGTGGTGCTGGTGGTTGGTGAGGAAGAAGGGGAAGGTGCCCAAGCAGTTTCCCTGCAGCCCATGGTGAGATGGCAGCTCTGCCCCTGCACGTGTGGAGGAAAGTGGGGAACATTCCCTGGGGGTGTCAGGAGAGGTGAACTTGGCCAGTGGAGATTTGCTGCCTGTGGCCTCAGCTGGTGCAGCTGTGGAAGCCCCCAGGCCAGGGGAGGGGCCTGTTCTCAAAGCCCCCATGACTCTGCGGGCAGCGCTGGAGCAGCTCCGGGCTGGTGGGAAGGGCTCCTGGAGGAGAGGTTGGTGGAGGATCTGCCATGGGAGGGACCCGTGGGGAGCAGGGCAGGACTGTGAGGAATCCTTCCTGAGGAGGAAGGAGCAGCAGGAGCCACCAGCCTGTGAACTGACTCTAAACGCCATCCCTGTGCCATTGGGGGGAGGGAGGGAGAGAAACCGGGAACAAAGGGATTTGGACCCAGGAAGAAGGGACGGGTGGGGGTGTTAGAACTGAAATGTAGTGTTGTTTTCGCATCTTAGTGTTAGAAGCATAGTGTTGGGTTTTTTTTTTGTTGTTGTTTTGTTTTATGTTTTCTTTGTTTGTTTGTTTCTTTGTTGTTGTGTTTTTTTAAAAATATATATACCCTAGGATTAGGAATATAATTGGTTGTTTAAGAGAGAAGTGAGATATCTGGGCATTCCAATGACACCTGGGGTGGTTTATGGTCCAAGAAACTGAGGGACTTAATTGGGCTCCATCTGAGGGATCCAAACAGGAGCAGGATTTATGACCCAAGATAAGACCGAACAAAGCCACTTCTGTCTTGCTCCTCGCAGCAGGATGACACCTGTAGGTATAGATTATTTTGGTGATAGGGAAGACAGCCAAGGGGGCAAGAAAGCTCAGAATTATACCTTAAAAGGTAAAAAGTAACCTGCTAGAATGGAATGGGTAAACAGGGGCGGGGAAACTTACAGGATAATTAGAAGCATCAGATAGGCTGTAAACCCTGGAGTACCCAGCCAGTGGGGAAACAGGGGAGGGAACTTTGTGTCAGGAATAGGGAATATAGGGAATATAAAGTTATTCACCTTACTATGGGTGTGCCTACTTGTTTAGATCACCCATTCTTGCAAGAATGTAAATAAACTGTGCTTCGCTGAAGGATCTGTTTGGGCCTATTAATTGGTGTGACAAACGTTTCTCACAGGGGTAACATATGCAGGCCCTGCTCTTTGTGTTGTGTGTGTTCTGTTATTAGTGTGAAATGAAATTATTGTGTTTTTTCACAAAGTTGAGTCTGTTTTGCCTGGGACCTTAATCGGTGAAGAACCCTACTTGTTCTTTGTCTCGACCATGAGCTTTGTCCTCCTCATCCCAGAGGGGCCGGGAGCTGAATGAGCGGCCATGTGGCTGTTCCTTTGTTGCTGTGTTGGGCCCGAACCATGACATTTAACAGCAAGCCAGGCAGGAGAGAGACAAGGAACCATGACACCCCACGGAGGGTAAAAGTCAACGTCAGGCCGGTCCTCCATCTCCTCCTCTCCTCAACTCCTAAAATTCCTCCACTTACAAGTATTGCTCGGTGGGAAATGTTAGCTGTTGGAGTGTTATACCAAGCTTCTTTTGCTATCCCTCATCGTTCTTTGCCCTTGCTGAACCTCCTTTCCCCAAATTCTGATAAATCCCTTAAATAAACTGTTCAATTCATAAAAATTAAATTCGGCATCAAATGTGTGTATGGGTGTGGTGAGGGTTTGTTGCTTTCCAACTCTAAAAGTCGGCACTGCAGCTGGCTGGGCAGGGTGCTGAGCAGGGGTTTGGTCTGGTAGCTGGGCAGGGGTTTGGGCATGGTGCTGGGCAGGGGGCTGGGCTGTGAGTCTCCTGGCCCCTTGTTGGCCATGCTGTTGGTGCACCTGCACAGCTGTGGGTGCTAACATGGGTGAGAGGGATGTTAGTGGGGGTGGTGATTAGAAGAAGAGTTGCCATGGTGTTTTTCCTTGTCCTCATGGCTCTTGCTTCTGATCTAGTTCCAGGAGTTGTGCCTGTCTGGAGGGTTTGGCCCCTTAGTCTGCATTTCCATCTTCTCCTGCTTGGAAGGTTGCTTCTCCCAGACGCCGCCTGCCACCGGGATCCTCGGCTGCAGAGCTGAGGCTTTGTCACTCTTGTCTGGGCCAGCAGGATGTTCAGGATTTTTGAAGCTGCCACGGGTTTTTCAAGAGGATGGCAGAGGCCTTGCTTGCCTTTCACTCTTCCACGGCTGCTGGACTAGGAGATCTGGGAGCTGCAGGTGTACTGCGACCATACCTTGGCCTCCATGTTCTCCAGCTGCTGCTTTTGTGTCTTCAGCTCCTTGGCATGCTTGGCCCTGTGCTCCTGGAGTGACATCTGGGAGTTCTTGCCACTCTGCTCCTGACAGCCAGTGCCACCTTGCTGTGAGGGTTTCTCAGCTGTCAACGTTTGTTCCTTCTGTGGGTCTGCTCAATGTCCAGCTTTGCTGGAGGATGCCAGAGATCAGGATGGGACATTTCCACACCCCTCTGGTGGCTGCATGAGTCTGCCCTGGGTGGCAGAAAAGGCCCTGCTGAGGCAGCCAAGGATGTTGTCATGCTCATTACTCCAGTGATGTTCATGTCCAAACTCTTGTTCCTGGAAATCTTGTTGGGGATTATCTGCTGTGATAGGCTCTCATCTCCACTGTGGTCAACAGCTTTTGGCTTTGTGGCTGCTTTAGAGGTCTGGAATAAAATCAGCAACTGGTCATGTACCTTGGGCTGTCACCAGAGGTGGTTTGATGCAAGCAGCTCACCTGGTACAGCATGAGATCTCATTTACAGACAGATCCACTTTGCCTTCATCCCTCCTGGTGGGAAAGGAGGAGGATTGCTCCTCATTGGGAGCAGGATTGCTAGTGCAGTGGGAAAACAGTCTCTACAGAGCTAATTCAGAACAGGTGAACTCAGGTGCTGGAGGGGAATTTGGCAGATGCAGGGGGTTCAGATTCCCCCCCACACCCTTCAGACATTACTTGCGCTGTCATCCTGGAGAAGCCTCACAGCCCAGTGCACGTAGGAGAAACCAGAGCCTGTGCCCTCCTGCTAGCACCCATGCTCCAAAGCAGATCCTTACTTGCCAGTTCCACAGGCGTTTAAGCTCACTGGGAGTTTTCTCCAGGATTTGCTGGAATTCTTGAGTCAATTCTGCAGGAGAAACACAAACCCAGGCAGGAGGGTCAGAGGCAGGCAGGAATAGAAGAGCTAGTTTTCCTGTCTCCAGAAGACTCAAGTTCTTCAGTCACAAAAGCCAAAGGGCCAGACCTTCGGGCAGCTAAATGACATCTGTGCTTGAAAGCCCTTCTTCAATAGAACAGGACCAAGTCTTCTGAAGCAGCTTTTGAAGGAGGAAAGAAAAGACAACAGCACCTGCTCAGAGGCATTTCTGTCACCCAACAAGCTGAGAGGAAGCAGACGGTTACCCCTGGAAGGAGCCTACAGCACTAAAGGCAACTGAACTTAATCCTCCCTTCTCTTTCCTATTCACTTTGTGCATCGTGTTTTAAAAAAAAAAAAGACACACTCAAGCTGCTCCATGTGTGCAACAGATCTGTTTTTTTCCCCATCCAGAACATTCTAGAAGAACTGGGATGTCCAAAAAGGCAAGTGGAGAAGTAAGTCATTGTAGAACTAGGGCAAAAGTTTAGCCTCTAGCTTGCCAGGCCACTGCCTGAGACCCCCTGACAGGGCCATCCCTTCTGTCCCCTTGTGAGCCAGGGACTAGTGGCATTTATTCTGAACCAAGTCAGAAAGAACAAAGGTCTATGGAGCATTTTGGAGTGGAACGGGACCTGCAAACTGCCTCTGAAACAGATCAGGTGTTGGTAAATCCAACTGTTAACAGTGTATTTTAGAAAGGAACAGGAAACTGGATCCAACAGCCAGGGGCCTAAATGTAGCCTCCAGCTCCTGCATTCAAAAAAATCCTCCAAACTTGCTGTTTTTCCTTTTTTCCTCACATTCAGCTGTCTGATCAAGATAATAACATTCAACCCAGGGTTTGCTAGATATCTCTCAGCACAAACTGCTCTCTGGCCAGAAGACTAGAGCATGATTGAGTTCAAGAGCCCAGTGGGGACAGATACTGGTAGGAAACCAGTTGTGGGGGGAGAAGAGACGAGCCCCACCCCCACTCCAACTCTGTAATTCCTTTGAGTATGGAACCTGACCTGAGAAACTGATGTTCAAGGGAAAACAGAAGGAGTGGGTGTGAAAAAGAGAGTTTGAAAAAAAGAGCCTGGACTCTTGCTCTCCTACTGGCCCGTCTGTACATCTGCTCTCCAGCTGCAGAGAAGACTGTGCAGTCAGGTTCTGGGCTCTGTGGAACCCTTTCAGGTCTGGGATCAGTGTGGCAGCCTGTCTCCTTTGGAAAACTTACCCAGGGTCTCCAGGATGACTGCCTCCAGAGCCAACAGGCCTCAGCCTTGCTGCAGGAGCACCTGGAGGGGGAAGGATGGGCAATTTACTCCCAGGGAGGCACTCCATAGAAACCTGCACATTTCTCACTCACTCCCTTTGCTTTGCTCAGGGAGGAAGGAAGAGCAAAGGGGAATCTCTGCTGAGCGGCACTGGGGGAACTGGCACAGACTACTTGACAGACAAGAGGAAACAATGCTGTGGTGGCCCCGCTCCCTTGCTGCTACTCTGCTGGGGGTGGCTGCATGGGGATCCACAGTAGTCCTCACAGTCTTCATCCCTGGCACTGCCTGGGATGGTTTGGCAAGCAGCACAGGAGTTAGCTGCTTCTTGCTTTTATTTGTCCTTGTGTGGCCCCTGGATGATTTCCCCTCCACATTCACAGAATCCTAGGGGTTGAAAAGGACCTCGAAAGATTATCTAGTCCAACCACCCTGCCAGAGCAGGGTCACCTAGGAACATTGTCCTCGTGTGACCAATGTATGACCCCCATTGATCCCTGGCTGACCCTCGGGTGAACCTGGGTAACCCCAGGGTGACAGTTGCTCCCTCTGCCCCATGTCATCCCCGTGTAACCTATGTGAACCCTGCTAGAACTACCCTCCAGGCTGCAGAGGAGCTCTGGGAAGGAAAGGCAGCAGCTCTGCTGCAGCAGCCCACCCAGCCGCTCCTCCCTGCAGGGTGGGTGCTACAGCGGGCAGAGGGACAGCCTGGGGACCAAGGGAAGGTGGCATCACCTCGAGGAGCAGACTGACAGCCCTAACACCCTGTGCTGGGCAGAGCGTTGCGAGGAGCAGGTGGCTTTGCTGCCCCCTGGCTGAGCTTCACCTCCCCCAAGATCCTCTTCCCTCAGCTCAAGAGCCCCCGCAACAGCCGGGACGTGTCCTGTAACCACCACTGTCCCATTCCCTCCCCCTGTCCCTGCAGCTGGCTTTTCCTTATCTCTGTCCCCATGGCTTCCCCAGGGTGTGAGGTCTATGACTGTCCCCTGGGAATCCCAGGCTGTGATGCCCTGGTGGCCCAGACCTTTGTGCCACCGCTCTGTGTTGGTGGCGGTGCTGTTCTGCAGCAATGAACTGTGACCCCTGGAGCTTTGGGTGGGGGCACTCCCAAGCTATGCCCTGCTGGGTTCACCTCAAGCCCCGTTGGAAGGATCAGGGTGATGGGCCTGGGAGCTGGGGAGTGGTTTCAGTTCCTTGGGGGGCTGGAGGGCTCTGGGCTAGTGATGGCTGGAGTGAGGATGGCAAAGCAAGATGCCCTGAGCAAGAGCAGGACAGAGCCCAGGTGCTCTCCTCTCTGTGTCACAGACGCAGTACTGTCCCTGGGCAGAGTGTAGCAGCAGCCCTCAGGCAGCTGCATGTGGCAGTCCAGGCTGTGAACAGGCACCCAGCCCTGGGCACAGTTTGGTCCGTCCAGCTGTGCAGCTCCTGGCAGAGGTGGGAGCTCTGCAGGACCAACAGCCCTTCCCTGTCCAGGGAGCCTGCAGGTGGTAGGGTGGGCTGGAGGGGACATGTTGCCAGGCAACCCTGTGATGTCAAACGAGGGGACACTTTGCCAGGCAATGTCGCAAAGGGTGACACCCACCTGGTAATTGTGATGGTCATCCAACCAGGGCTTAAAAGGCCAAGAAGTGGGGCCAAGGACAGCCACTTGGTGTGAGCTGGCCTTTGGGGTAACCTGGCTCCTTCACTGGCTACTCACCTGCCTTCACTGACTACTTTCCTTCCTTTGCTGGCTACTTGCCTGGCTTGTTTGGCTACTCACCTGCCACCTTTTTTCCCAGCATCGATCATTTCCTGCCCATTTCTCTGTCCTCAACTTCCCTTCTCTTTACAAGGTAATTCTGACTGGACTTCCAGGACAGATGATGGAGTAGGTTGATATGGGGAAAAAAGACTGGTCTGGTCTCTCCTTTTGAACCCTAGGCTGAGCTCTTCCACCTTTCCAGGCTGGCCAGGGCTCTGGGGGGATTTCCTCTGTGCTGGTCTCTTGGCTGGGTGAGGAGGGGGTGGCAGCGCAGTCTGAGGCACTGGGTTCAGCCGGGAAGGACAAGAAGCCCACTCTGAGGAGTGTGGGAGGAAGGGAGACAGAAAAGGAGCAGGGCCCAGGCAGCTGTGAAAGCAGTGGCCAAAAGCTGGTGGCTCCTGCATTGCAAGGTGGGCAAGTGTGGGCTGGAGAGCCAAAGGGCCCTGCGGCTAACAGGCCAGCAGCAGCTCCCCTGCAGAGAAGGGGAGATGCCAGGCAGTCTATCCAAAGGGCCTTGGGAGCTGCTTTTAGGTGGTGTCCTGGGACAGGGACAGCTCTGCAGCAGGTGCCAGCCCCACTGGGACACTCCTGATGGCAGATGCTGGTCTGTGGCTTTGATCGGAGATTTTTTAATCCTTTTGTTGAGCTACAATTTGCCATTAAATGGTGATGGGACTGGCACTGATCTTTTGTTTCTGGAGCACATCCTGACAGTCTTTGCCCTCCAGAGATTCCCCTTCTGTTCCTGAGAGAAGCGATGGCTGCCATGGGGAATGACTCCTGTCAGTAGCAGCTTCCCCAGCAGGTCTGGGCTTTGTGAGTGCCCAGAGGCAGGGGCTGGGGCTGCAGCCCCAAATGTTGAGGTGCTGGCAGCCTAGAGGGAATTCAGGGGCAGTCCTGACAGCAGCCAGACTCACCCAGGGTGCTTGGAGGAGATGCAGGAAAATGGACTGTATCCCTCCTCCACCACTATGGGCAAGACTGGGAGAAATTACATTGCCTGTAGGAAGAGCTGCTATCAGCAGGGCCGCCTTCTGTTTTTGGTCCATTTGCATCAAGGAAGAAAAGGGAAGGCTTGACCTGATAAGCCAGTTAGGACTCTAGAGGAAAAGGAAGGTAGCCAGAGCTCTGCACCCAAGTCCCAGTGTGCATTTATTGGCCTTGGGGCAAAGCAGGCAGAGGAACAGGCTATTTTCCAAAAGTGACTCTGGACCAGCCCATGACAGTGGCAGTGTCAGGCTTCACCTGTTATTTCTGGCTTGGAGGTTTGGGCTGATTGCCTTAGGTGCTTCTGTGGAGAACTCAGCTTATAAAAGATGCTCTCAGGTAACCGAATGGTCTCTTTTCCAATGTCATTTCTCTGCAGTCATTGGCAAGGGAATGGCTCCACAAGGAAGCACAGACTGGCAGCAAAGACCAGGGGTTGGAGCAGGACTCTGGAACATAAGCAATACCTGTTACCTCAACTCAGTGCTGCAGTGCCTGACCTACACCCCCCCTCTGGCCAACTACCTGCTCTCCCGGGAGCACAGCCAGTCCTGTGAGTACTTCTTGTATGAACACCTCCTTGTAAACCTGTTGGGTGCTTCCCAGAAATTTCTAGCATGGGGAATTGGATGGAGGAGAAAAGCAGCCCTTGTCAGCTCCCCACCCACACTGGTGTTCTTGGAACACTCAACCTAGAAACCAGTTGGCACATCTGGGGGTGCTCCTCTCCAGAAAGGCACCTCTTTCTAGCCCCAGGTCTCCATTCCCGCTAGTTCAACCGTTCAAACAGGTTGAGTTCAACCCTGTTTGCTCATTGCAAAGAAAACTTGTCAGTTCAGCATCCCCCTGGAGAAGGTTTTCTCCACCCTATAGAGTACTGGGCTTGTTGGGACATTGGCCCCTTGGAAGAAGAGAAGTGGAGACTCATTACAACTTCCAGATCTCCACTAGGTTTCCCCACACTGTGGCTATTTTGCTAACCTGGGAAGCTTCCCCCCACCCTCTTCAGGTGGTCGGCCATACTCTTGTGTGATGTGCAGAGTGCAAGATCATGTTGATAAGGTCCTGCGTTCTGGAGCCACTTCCATCCTGCCTTGGGACATCCTCAGTGTTCTCCCATGTAAGTTGTTGCAGGTGCTTTGCTATGTTTTCTTCCCCTCTGGTAGGACAGTACTACTCATTTCTTTCTTAGGCATAGGAGACCATTTCCAGCTGGGCAGGCAGGAAGATGCTCACGACTTCTTGCGATGCATTCTTGATGCCATGCAGAGAGCTTGCCTGTCTGACAACAACAAGTAAGCACAAGCAAATGGCCTTTTCCATGTTCCCCTGCCCTTTGGACTCTTGATGGGCTCACCCAAAGGAAAAACTGGGCCCATGTTTTTCAAAGAAAGCAAAGCTTCTGGAGGAGAGAACTCTGTCTTCCAATTTCTTTCCAGCTTGGACATGTCTTCTCAATCAACCATCATCCATCAGATATTTGGGAGCTTTCTGGGATCCACAGGTACTTTTCCACCTCTCCTGCTCCCCTGGGAACTGTCTGTGCCCTCCTGTCTGCCTGTGAGGAAGAGCTGCTGTGTGCCTGGCAGGGGAGGCATGGCAGGGCTAGCACAGTTGCTCCCTTCCCCTGTTGCTGAGCTTTACCCTTGCCTTCCAGTCACCTGCTGGATCTGTGGAGAGGCTTCTGAATCCTTTGAGCCCTTCCTGGATGTCCTTTTGGATATAAAGGTAAGAGGGTTTCTAATTGCATTTCCAGCTGTCCCAAGGCCCCTTGTAGCTTTCCAGCACCCAGACAATTGGCTGAAAAATGTATCCTGGGAGCACAAGAGAACTCAGTGGTGGGTGGGAAGTGGCCATGGCTGGTGTCCTGCTGTGGGGGCCGTGGCAGTCATCTCCCTGCAGGTGCTGGCTTGGAGCTGGACAAACTTAGGCATTGTCCCCTCTGCACCCTTGGTGTCCTCCTTCTTCTCTCTGCCCCCTCTCAGAACCTGTCTGAGAGGCTCCAGGGATGATGAGTTGGGTTGTCTTCATTTTGGTGATCCTGCACAGCACTGGGAGCTGAACTTAGTAGTGCCCCAGCTCTTTGCAGCCCCGGGATTCCCCGGGAAATGAGGGAAGTGTGCAGCAGGATGCCCTCTTCTGCCTCTTGCTGGGCACTGCCTGTGGGTTGATTCGGGGCGCGGAGGTCTCCTCAGCCATCTAGGTCTTTTTGTCAGCTCCCGGGAAGTGGTTGGGTGAGAGCATTTCCCTCAGCTCAGCGCTCTCCTTCCTTCCTCCTCCAGGCAGCTGCATCCGTCACTGAAGCTCTGCAGAACTTTGTGAAGCCTGAGATGCTGGGTGTTGAAAGCAGCTACAGATGTAGCCAGTAAGATGATTATTCACCACACCTTAGATATTAGATCCTGCTCTAAAGTTTAGCATGTCCTAGAGTGTCAGTTGGCCTTTCACCGAGGGGGTGCCCAGTGAGGCACAGCTTTATTTCAGAGCAGCCTTCTGCTGCTGAATGTTCTTAACATAGCATAGGGATGTGGGGGACATGAAAGCTTGTCTGGCCTTCTTGGGGCAAGAGAGGGGGCATTTCAAGGGCCTATCTGAGACAGAGCACTTGGCTCTGTGCTTGGTTTCCAGCTGTGGCCAGATGGCTGTTGCTTCCAAGACCTCAACCATCCATACTGCGCCCAAGGTTCTCACACTGGCTCTGAAGAGAGTTGCAGGTTTCACTGGGAAGAAGATCACCAAGGTATGTAGGCAGTTGGAGTGCAACTTCCCTGCCTGGATCAGGGGAGGTTTCCCAAAGCAGGAGGTTCTCCCACGGGTTGTTCCTGGTGAGTTTTTCCTGTTCCCTTCTGGGAGGGGAGAGGAGAGTTCCCATAGGAAAACCTGCATGGACTCTTCTCTGACAGAGCTGCTTTGGCTGAGAGCAGTTTCCTGCCACCCACACCATGACATGGAACTTTATAAAAAAACAAGGGTTGATCAGCCCCTGAGATGTACTTCTACAGCTTTGGCCTCTGGTCTTGGAAGGCTGTTTCATGATGCATTTCAGGATGGGTTCTGAGCCTTCTTGGTCTCTCCATAGGTTGTGAAGTATCCTGAGTTCTTGGATCTTGGGCCATATATGTCTCAGGCAGCAGGAGAACCACTCCTGTACTCCTTGTATGCTGTCCTGGTGCACAAGGGTGTCAGCTGCCATTCAGGACACTACTTCTGCTACATCAAGGTAAGAGCCAATTCCTTCCTGACAAGGGGAAAGTGTGTCCTGGGGAAGATAAGCTTTCCCAGTGCTGTTCCTGACAGCCAAGGGTTAAGGGGAGAAGGTCTCCAGAGGGGCTGGATTGCATTTGTTTTGGCATGCTTTAGTTTTCTGCCTGCATTTTTGTGGAGACACCAGGCAGTTCACCTCCTGATATTGATGCCTTTCTTGCAGGCCAGCGATGGGCTGTGGTACAAGATGGACGATTGCTCTGTGACGCGTTGTGGCACCAACACAGCCCTCAGGCAGCAAGCCTATTTACTGTTTTATGTCAGGTAAAAACCAGTGTTAACGTGTGTTCAGGACACATTTCCTCTTCCTGGTTTTGCTATTTTTCTTCCCACTCCCTAAGCTTTCCTCTCACTGTCAGAGGAGACAATTCCTCCCCTTGTCACTCAGTGCTGTCAAATCCCAACAATCAAATCCCACATCAGTCTCAGTCCTTACCTGTCCTGGCTAAGCTTTAGGCTGCTGCCCTGCTGCCAGCTTCTACTTAGGAGGCCGCAGAAGGTATCAAGAGGAGGTCATGCTCCACCAGCAGGAACAGACCTACTGGGAAGACCCCAACGGAATTTGCCATTTGTAGCCTTGGTTCTGTTTTCTCTCTGTCATTGATACCTCTCCAAGAAAGTGACCGAAGCCCTGAGGTGGCTGCAAGAACAGCCTTAAGCAGGGATCACTCTCTTTCTCCCTAGGCACTCTGATTTGAATACTGGAGAAAGGGCTGCATTGTCCCCAGCATCACCCTGTGCCTGCTCCTCCATGGGTCAATGGTTGGCCAGTAGCAAGCAGGTGGGTTCTGTTGGACCCCAGGGGCTGCCTCACAGGACTAGGGTGACTCTGGGGAGTGGCTGGTGGTGGGTCACGGCACCAGAGTGGCAGTGGATTGCTTTCTGGGATCTTGGTTTTGCACTCTTCCCTCCCACACTGCAGCTTTCTTTACAGCTGCAATGCTGCTTACTCTCCAAGCACCTCACCTAGATCAATCCTATTTCTCTGCCTTTGGCCCTCCTACCTTGGTAGCCCTCCAGGAGAGCCTTTCGGTGGCCCTTAGCTGTCCCCATACAGCTTCTGGGGGTCCCCCACTGCTCTGGCTCCTCCAGTGGGTAAGGGCAGGACCTTTTCACAGCTCTCTTTACAGGATGTGGTGGTGGGCCTACAGGACTCTCTAGAGGAGGGCAGGTCCTCTGCAAGGGCCCCCATCAGCCAGCAATCCCAGCATATGACCTCTTTTGGACCAGCCATTGCTGGCCAGCAATCCCAGCACAGCAGATCCCTTGGACCAGAGAGCACAGGCCAGATATCCCAGCCCAACAGCTCCTTGGGACTTGCCAGCACCAGCCTGCCAGCCCAGACAGGTGCACAGGAGGTCTTTGCAGCCCTGCCAAACATGGCCTTCACTGTGGCCAGAAGGGAACCTCACCGTGCACAGCCCCTTGGGCACAAAGACAGCAGAAAAGGCTGCCATGGACCTGGCCCTTCCTCCCAGCTCCAGAGGAGCAGTGGCAGGGAGAGGGCCCAGAGCAGATCCCCACAGTGGGGTGGTGATCGCCACAGCTGGTTCATGGACAGCACGGACAACGATAGCTTAACAGGGATGAGGATGAGGACTAGTCCTCCCCATCATGACGGCACTCCCAGTGGTGAGGCAACTCCAGGGCCCTCCAACAGCAGCTCCCTGAGGGCTCCACCAACCTGTGCTGCTCAGGAGCAAATTCCGCTGAGGAAGAGAGAGCAAAGCAGGTTCTCACGGCGGGGCCGTGGTCTCCACAGCCGGTCTGTGCAGTTCATGGACTCTGCTGGGAAAAGGAGGAGGAGGAGGAATTCAGTGCCCAAGCCAAAGAAACTAGGCAAAAGACTCCGGGTGCAGTGGCGGTGATGGGGGTCAGGCCTGGGGAGACAGGATGCTGCCAACTGCCTGCTGCCCCCTGGCCAACAGGCAGAAAAGCCAGAGCTGGAATTAAAAAACACTTACTGGCTGCATGTGGAACTGATGGGGGGTTTTTCTTCTGGGCAGGTGTTGGGGCACTTGGTGGAATACCCAGTGAGGAGGGTTCTGTGCTTCCACTCCAAGGAGCCTGGGCAGGCTGCCCAGGGAGCTTATAGCCTCTCCATCCTTTGAGATATTCCACAACCCTCTGCACGTGGTCCTGGACAACAGGCTGCAGGTAGCCCTGCTTGGAAAGAGGGGTGGGACCAGGTGACTTGACCCTCCAGCTGACCTGGCCAGCCTCAAGTAGCTGCTAATTCTGTGAAATGGATGCCCACAAGAAGAACCAGCCATAAAGCCTGTCACCCTCAACTGGCTAACAACAGCTCCCCCAGGAAGCTGCAGCCCCTGCGTAAGATCCCAGGCTGGAGCACGGTCTCTGGCTGGAGCTGCAGAGCCCAGGCAGGAGCAGGAACAGGGTGAGGGTGAAGAGGCAGCAGAGACTAGGTGCTGTTGGCCACCTATAGCCCCATTCCCTGTCCCCCTGCCCCACTCAGGGGGCAGAGGGGCTGAGGAATCATTGGTGGGAGAGCTCTGCTTGAGCTGCTAATGCCATCAAGCTCTGCCTGCTGGTTCCACGTGACTGACAGGAAGAATTACTTTAATAAGACTGTCAGATTCTGAAGGGAAGTGGCCCACCTTCAGAAAGGCTGAAAAGCCTTTGAATCCCAGGCCCTGGAGCCCAAACTCAAAGCAAGTCCATGAGTTGGTGTCATGCTTTGGGCCCAAGATGACAAAAAAGGAACAGCCCCGTGGCTGCTCACTCAACTGCCTCCTCACACACACAACTCTGGGATGGGGAGGACAAACCCAACTAGAAGGTCATGGGTTGAGACAAACAACAAGAAGGGTTCTTCACCGATTCAGGTCACGGGCAAAACAGACTCAACCTGGTGAAAAATAATAATTTAATTTCACACTAATCAAATACACAGGACACACACAACACAAAGAGCAGAGCTTGCATGTTACCCCACCCGTCCCTTCTTCCCGGGCCCAAATCCCTTTGTTCCCGGTTTCTCTCCCTTCCCACAGCAGCACAGGGGATGGGGATGGGGTTTAGAGTCACTGCACAGGCTGGTGGTTCCTGCTGTTCCTTCCTCCTCGGGAAGAAGGATTCCGCACAGTCCTTCCCTGCTTTCCCCTGGGGTCCCTCCCATGGCAGATCCTCCACCAACCTCTCCTCCAGGAGCCCTTCCCACCAGGCCCAGAGCTGCTCCAGTGCTGCCCTCAGAGTCACAGGGGCTTTGGGAACAGGCACCTCCCCTGGCCGGGGGGCTTCCACAGCTGCAAGTTCACTGGCACCAAATTCTCTGGCCACAGAATCCAAGTCCACTGGCCAAGTTCACCCCCCTGGGCACCCCCAGGGAATGTTCCCCACGTTCCTCCACACGTGCAGGGGCAGAGCTGCCATCTCGCCATGGGCTGCAGGGAAACTGCTTGGGCACCAACCACCAGCACCTATCTCCCCCTCCAGCACAACTGTTTCTTTTAAGTGCTCCTCTGCTCAGGTGTTATATCCCTTCTTTTGTATGTTAGTGGCAGAGGCACATCTGTTGTCCCTCTAATGGCTCTTTGGCTGGGCTTGGAGCAGGGGGAGCTTCTTAGCTATTTACTGGAGCCCCCCCTGGACTACCAAAAATCCTGCCAAACCAAACCAGCACAATTCAGAACTATTTTCTATGTATAAAATAGTATTCATTAAACCCCCACAGTTACTAAGCTGTGTTATAACGGACCAGCTTTAATGAATCTTCCTTTTGTTTTAATTTTGTTTATTGTTGGTTTTTTAAATTTTTTTCTAAAAAAAAATAATGTTGCTTATAGGTCACATCTACTTCACATCTACTTTTGCTTACTATTCAGCTAAATGCCTGAAAGTTGCAGGCATGTTAATGAGAGCTACATGGATATTAATAGCAACTGATATCAAAGCCACTAGGTCAAATTAATACTTACTTAAGATAGCACTGTTCGTCACCAAGATAAAATGCTTTGTTACTGTTATGTATAAAATGAATTTATTTTAATTTTCTAGCATCTGTTTCAGTTCACTTACTAATGACTAGCATTCATGGCTCTAAGGGAAAATTACTGAGAAAAGATTTGCTTCCTCTCCAGCTAAGGAGGTGCAGCTGTGAAATTCAAAAGTCCAATAGTTGCTAAAAAATCCAAAAGAAAGTTATGTAAATTCAGATACTGCAGTGGAAATCTATGGGACATGAGTGGTGCCATTTGCAGGATCTCTTATTTTGGATGCTGATGCCATATCAGCAGGGCCAGGAAGAGGAAGAAGACATCATCTGGGAGAAGACTGAGAGTGCACGGCACCAGCTGACTCGCTCCCTGAGCCCTGCAAAGCTCACCCCGTACCTGCGCCAGTGCCCTGTGATAGACGAGCAGGATGTGCTGAACTCGTGCTGATTCCCTTGCAAAAGCAACCAGACAGGTGGGAGAAAGCACAAACTTGCACTGACTTGGGCCCGGTTTGTGGGGGACAACCTGGTTTTGATATGCTCACCAGCATGTGGTGTTGTGGCCTCCTGGTCCTTCCCACTGCAGTGCTGCCACAGCTTTGTTGTTGTTTGAGATGCTCTGCAGCCAGCCCTGCCACCCATCCTCGGTGGCCCTCCCCTTAGGTGCACACATGAGGGAAACACTCCTGTCCCATTCCCTCCTCCAGCCATTCCCATTCCTACAGGTGGAAGTAGAACTACTACTATAGCGAGACTGATCGGACTGCTGTATGCATATACTGGGCAGCGACATCTAGAAAGATCACTAAGGAGTAAGGAAGTTGATGCTGATACTTCCCCAAGAGGTATTATAGGGACTTCAGAAATATCTTGGCTGAGCCAAAATTTTGTTTTTCTTGGAGAGATTAAAACTGCAGAAATAGAAAGTTTCTATCCTGCTTTCTGAAGAGACAGGGAGACACTGTAATAAATTTTTGTGCCTGAGGCTACCCACAGACAACTCCAAGGTTGCCAAAAAAGGTTTTCTGCTGACTTCTGCAACTGGTACCTGAGGATGAGCCTGATTTCAGAAAATCATTGTGCTAGGTTACACTGTGGGCTTTCCAGATGACTAATCATGCTGAAAAGCAATTACAAGGAGGTGATATCCCAGTCAACACTGAGCTAATGAGGACTGCCGAACAGCAGCTGCCAGCAGTGAGGGAGAGTCAACATCACTCAGCATCTTCCTCATCAATCTTGAGAGCATGGAGTATGAAGTCCCAAGGCCCAACAGTCCTGCCACGTGTGCACAGTACATGGGTGGACCTGACTTTGACACACTATTCTCCAACTCTGTGAGAGGAGCAAAGCAAAATGCTCCCAAAACAGACCATGAGAAATACAGCTGGTGTGCAAATCAGTCTGAACAATATGAACCTGGTATGAACTAGTATGGGACACAGCATGCTCAGGCTTTGCAAGATAAGTTTTCCATGGTTTTGATGATATGTAGCATCGACCTTGGTGGCCTTTGGCAAAAATGCACTACTCTTGGAAACACGCTGCTTGTGGAGAATCACAGGATCATCCTGTTTGGAAGGAACTTTGAAGATAATCAAGTCCAACCATAACCTAAATCCCCCTACCAGTCTACTATAGAAATAGGGCTTATAGGCTTAGAAATTCTTTTATGCATTTTAATCTGTGTGCCTTGTATAATGAAATGTGTGCAAAAAATGATTAACAAATCTCTTAATGCTGTTTTGATTATAAACAAAGAAAGGGGAGATGTAGGAATAGGGGAATCAGAAGGAGACTCAGGCCTGAGTAATATAGTTGCTTTAATGAACCTGAAGCCATGGGAAAGCTGAACTAAAAGTTCAAGACAATAAAGACAAAAAGACAAGAGAACATAGAAACCAGTGTAACTACCTTAACAAGATAACTGCTAAATATGAAACATAAGCTTCTGAAAGGCTGAATACCAGTGGAATCTTGAAACTGCTCACAAACCAGAAGAATATTGTAACTGCTTGCATAAATGCTCACATTCAGCTTAACAATGGACCGTAGAAAGATGTTACTACAGTAAAGACACTTGCCTCAGCTTAACAAAGTATATAATTAGCTTATTGTAAGAACAATAAAGGTCACAATCGCGACAGCTGGGGCTACTGGGAGTCACTGGCCACCCTCACATGAACCCCATAGCCCCACCCCCTCCATCAGCCATGCCCACATGGTGCTTCATCCGATTGGAGGAGGTTGAGGGGGCGGGGCTTGTGCTAGCCGCTAGGAGAAGAACTTGGCTGATTGGCTGATTGCAGCCTTAGCTCCGCCTACAGCCTCACTGAGTGTCAGTGGGTGCCACTGGGTGTCACTGGGTGCCAGCAGGTACCATTGGGTGTTATTGGGTGACACTGGGTGTCATTCGGTGCCATTGGGTGCCACCAGGTGATACTGGTTGTCACTAGGTGCCACCAGGCACCATTGGGTGTCACTGGGTGCCACTGGGTGTCACTGGGTGCCACCTGGTGCCACCAGGCCGGCCATGGGGCTTGGCCACCACCTGCCAGGCCGCCGTGGGGCAGCAGCGCCACATGCAGGGATGTGTGGGGCAGAGCCCGGGTTCCTCCTGCTACAACATCCAGGGCTGTTCCTGTGAGTCAGCCTCCCCTATTGTGACCTATAGCTGCCCATAGCACCCTATAGAGTCCTATGGAACTCTATAGCTGCCCTGTACTGCCCTATGGAGTCCTGTAGCTGGCCTATAGACACCCCATAAAACCCAGTAACAGCCCTGTAGCTTTTCCCATAGGCTCCCTCTATAGGGGTCCAGTGAGCTGACGCCTCCCCGTGCCCTCCCAGTGCAGGGGAACTGGTCAGACTGGAACCCCTGAAGCCTCTGCAGCCCTCTGTGTGGGGCCAGCCCCATATGCAGCTGCCAGTGCCACTGCCAGCCCTGCCTGCCCCCTCCCTGTGCATGGGGGCCAGTAAATTCCCGTGATGAACAGTGAATTCTTTTTCTCAAGGGATACTGTAAGCAAGACAGTGTCTTTAGGAATTCTGTCTGTTAATTCAGTAGGACCACAATCCTACATTTTGAATGCTATCTACATGCTTAAGGGTGAGCCCACACGACATTAATTATATTATTACAAGATATTTAAAATGTAGCCTGGTGTGAATGCATGGTAATATACTGTAACACATCAATGACATAATGTCATGCATAAATCTATACTATGTCACATATTAGATTTTTACCACTGCAATAGTGTGACATTCCTTATGCTTTACGGACAACTTAGTGCATGGATGTACTTCATTGTGAATTATGGATGGTTTTATAGCCACTAAAAATACAATTGCCTTGAGTATTTAAAAAAGCCCCGGTGCCCGCCCCGTTGGACTGACTCCCGTGTCTGGAAAGCTGGCACAGGGCGGGGTGGCCTGGCCAGCCCAGGACCGGCCGCGCTGGGCAGCGGCTGCATGCGGGGGGGGGGGATGGCGCCGTTTGGTGCCTCAGCCTTGCCCCGACCTTCAGGAAGGTTCCGCGGCCGTGCTGCGCTGGGCTTGTGTGTGTCTCTTGAGATGGCCTGGCATGCATTTGTGTTGTCTGGAAGGAGGATTCTGCCCATCCTGGCCAGGCTTTTCTCCATGCTGAGCTGCTGTGTGCTTAGGAGAAAACTGCACGGGCAGGCTGTGCATGGCCCAGGCCGTGCAAGAGAGTTCAGGCTGCTAAAAACTAGTCATGTTTGTGGGTTTTCTTCCTTATCAAGTTATCTACATTAAGAGGTGGTGTTTTCCTTTGTTTTCCTTTTACAGTGAGCTCGGTGGCCTTGTAGCTTTAAGACTTTTTTTTTTTTTTTTCAGGATGTAATCTAAAACATTAATTTGCGAAGTAACACTAGAAAACTATATTATAAAAAAGTACCCATTTTCCTTTGTTGCTGGATTTTTAGTTTCATGAGTTGGAATGATTAGCTTTTTTTGAGATGGAGTGTGCATTTAAGCGGGAATGAGCTTTTGGGAGCGCTTGTGTCTGCAGCTGCTCACCAGTGGAAGTGAAGGATACACAGGCCAATTTAGAGTAGTGTTTCGGTCAGTATTTGTACTTTTTTTTCTGAGATTAAGAGGAAACCTGTGTTCCGCTAGTGAGGTTTGCATTCCCAGCCTTTTTTGTGGAGAGTGAAACAGAGCATTAACCAAACTCTGACTTGAAATAGTTGATTGCTTGTAAGTTGTAAATCTTTCATTTGGGCCTAGTGAGTTGTAAAAGCCTTTTGTGTGAGCTTATCTATAGTTTTAGGGAAAAATACAAGGGTCCTTGGAGAAGAAGCCATTCAACGGGGACTAGGAATGCCTGCTATAACCAATTCTGCTGTTCCCTGGGGACACCCTCCAAGTGCCTACATCCATTCTGGTGGATTCTGGCTGGTCACACGGTCTTCCAAGACACCATTTTTTCTGGATCAATATTTATCTTTATTTTGTGCTTCCAGCTCTAGAGAGCTGTACCCACCTTGTAGGACATGACACATAGTCACCTGGTAACTGATTTCATGGTGCTGCATGATGTCACAATCCGCTCCCCACCCCACCTGGCTTGTATAAATACCGCAGCAGCCCACTGCTCCATGGTGTGTTGCATGCTGACACTGGAGCATCAGCACAGTCTTGGACTCCACTGAGTTCCCACATTCAGCAAACGCTGCCCTAGCATCCAGTCCAGAGTCATGGAGCTACGGTCAGGGCACTGCCTGATGCCTCTGGAGAACATGGGAGCCTCCTGTAGGCCTTCCCAGCCCAAGAGGAGGCATCAAGACCCCAGTGAGAAAGGTGAGCATGGAGCATCCCTCCAGGCACTCATCAGAGGGGATTTTGGCCAGTGCCCAGCTATGCAAGCAGAGGCCCCTGTGCCTCTGGAAAGGTGCTCCAGCCTCTGCCCCATCCTGCTCCTGGTGCTAAGCCCCAGACCCATGGTGTGGTGCTGGGGATGATGGTACCACTGTCCCCCACAGTGTGCAGGCTGTGCCAGCGAGCAGATGCAGACCCCATGGTGGTTGGAGAGTTATGTCGTCAGGACAGGCTCTCTGTCCATGAGAACTGCCTGGTGAGTCCCTGGGACTTGATGCCTCTGCTCCCCATCCTGCACCACCACCAGCCCAGGCATGATCCCTCTTGGCCTCTCTTGCAGTACCATGCTAGTGGGCTGACCCAGAGGGGAGCTGATGATGAAGGCTTCTATGGCTTTCTCCTCCCTGATATCCAACAGGAGATAAAGCAGGCGGCAACGAAGGTAAGTCTTGGGAGCACATGTCCCCACCATGGCCCCCACCTTCCTCCTTCAAAAAGGCCCATTTCTGTGGAAACAGGATTTGGAAAGGATGGATGTCTTTATCTGTGGCCCAGTGTCACCGGCCAGGTGGCCACTGAAGCGTGGCAGGGCTATGCTGGGCAAAACGGGCTCCCTGGTCCGTGCAGCACTGATGCTGTCCACTTCTGTGCTGTCCCCAGAGGTGCTGCTTCTGCCACCAGCCGGGCGCCTCAGTCACCTGCCGGGGTCGGCTGCATCGCTCAACTGGCTGGAGCCACAAGCACCGCTGCTCCCGCACCTTCCATTTCCCCTGTGGGAAGGGAGGGAGACTGCATCTCCCAGTTCTTTGGGGAGTACAAGTGAGTGGAGCTGCCCCGTGGGGCTGGGGATGGGCCGGGACAGAGGAGGGCTGGGTCTGAACTTTGCATCCCACAGGTCCTTCTGCTCGAAGCACCGGCCAGTACAGCGGCTGCGGGGAATACAGCAGCACCAGCCCCACTGCCTCTTCTGCTTGGAGCTGGTGTCAGAGCAGCCCTGCTTCAACACCCTGGTGTGTCCTGCCTGCGCCAGCGCCTGGCTCCACTGCAGCTGTATCCAGGTAGGCAGCATTGCCCCCTGCCCTGCTGTCATCACCCCTGGCTGCCACCCCATCTCCCAGCTCTGGGGCTAAGGGGAATAGGGCCCCCCACAGCTGCCACGGGTGCTGATGGCTGCTCTGTCCCAGGCAATGGCACTGAGCTCAGGCCTGCGCCTCTTCCGCTGCCCGCACTGCCAAGACACGGAGCAGCCTGAGATGCTGCGGCTGGGGATAAAAATCCCTGACAGGTCAGTGCCCTGCCCTCTGCCTCATGCCCCTCTGTGATGCTCCAGTCAGTCCCCTTCCTGCCTCCCCAGCTGCTGGAAGGGGTGAGAACCCTCCCCAGGGCTGAATGTTCTCTGACTCCCACAGAGAGGCTTCCTGTGATCTTGAGACCTTTGAGGACTTTGGCCCAGGACAACCAGAGCGTCCAGGATCTTTGGCCTGGGACGATGAGGCCTTCCAGGACATTGAAGATCAACAGTCTTCTGAGGACATCTAGAAGTGTTACAGCTCCTAGTGCTGGAGCAGGTGCAGGAGAGTGGGTGAGTGCCAGCAGCCCCAGTCCCCACAGCCCCAGTGACAAACAATGCCTTTGTTTGCTGCCTTGGGCAGGGATGGAGGTGCTCTGGGCTGCTGAGCTGGGCAGGGAATGTGCCATCAGCTTGGCACTGGCTGCCAAGGTGGATGGGTGGAACAGGGTGGAAGTAGGCTTGGCACGGCACCGGGGCTGGTATCCCCCATGTCTTGGGGGCCCTTGGTTGCTTTGCAACTTGTTGCTCCCCCAGGCCTGTTGTGGTGAGCGAGAGTCAGACACACAATACTCATAGAGTTATGGTGAATGCTCCATTTTATTGTTAGGTACATCAGTATATATAGGTTTATTACAAAGATCATTACGTCTTCAATATGCTAACTGATTGGTTAGTAATTACCTATTGCTCACGCGTTATGACGAGCTATAACTTTGATACTTTAGGCGCTATAGTAATTTACTATTTGGATACTTCTTCTGCTAAACCTGCATCTTGTTGAATATGGTCTTCTTTGTGGTCTTTGTGGCATCAGCATCTCTAACTGGTCCTGCTTCAGTTCCTTCTTTGTATTCTGCTGTTACAAAGTTCCTTTAACCTGTTACTAAAGTGTCCTTTTCTCCTGTTTCTTGCTCGTACAGCTCTTCTGTTCCCTGCACGAACAGCTCTAGTATTTTTCCATGTCCATTGCTGTACAGAAATTCATCCACACAGGCCCTGGAGACTGATACGTCAAGCTCAAAGAGTCGTAGTAAATGGGGTCATATAAGACTGGTGTCTGGTCACTAGTGGGGTTCCACAAGGATCCATCTTAGGGCCAGTACTCTGATACATTAAAAAATGACTTAGATGCAGTATAAAGGTCTAGAGTTTGGAGGGAAGCATCCAAGGTCTAGGGTCATGAGTTAGTGGTTCATCATAAATTATCTATGATCTAGGGTTAAACTTCTAGGGTTAAGAGTCAAGGGTTAATGGTGCTAGGTTTAAGGGACTAGAGTAAATTTTCTAGGGCCTAGGGATTAGGGCCAAGGATTAAGAGTCTAGGGTTTAGCTTCTAGTGTAAAATGTCTAGAATAAAAAGCCTAGGGTTAAGGCTTTAGGGTCTAGGGTTTAGTATATAGGTCTAGGGTAAAGTGTCTAGGGTCTACTGTCTAGGGTTAGGGCCTAGGGTCTAGTGTTAAGTGTTTAGAGTTAATGGTCTAGGTTCTAGTTTTAGGGTTAAGGGTCTAGGTTTAAAAGTCTGGAGTTAAGTGTCTAGGATAAAGGGTCTATGTTCTAGTCTCTAGTGTTTAGGCTGTAGGCTTAAGGGTCTAGAGTTAAGAGAATAGGGTTAAGGGTCTAGGATCTCGGTTCTGGATATAAGCGTCCAAGATTAAGGTTCTAGGATCATGGCTTAAGGGTCTATCATAAATTGTCTGGAGTCTAAGTTTAAACTCCTAGGGTTGTGTGAAGGGATAAGGGTCTAGCGTTAAGGGTCAAGGATTGACTAGTATTAAGCTCTAGCGTAACTATTCTAGTAACTCTAACTCTAGTAAAAGGTCTACAGTTAAGGTTCTGCATTCAATGTTTTATGGCCTAGGTTTAACCAAGTAAGCGCAAAAACGATAGCCCGTTTTGCTTGGTAGTTTGAGCAATGACTTTGCTACTGGTGCCCTAGAAAATTTCCTCTACCAATTGTCCCCATCTGAACTTGAAAATTATGTCGGGGCTTATTTTTTGCTCACACCTGGTGTACAGGTTCTGGGCTATTATTTGCTTGTTTCATAGAATCATAGAACTATTCAGGTTGGAAAAGACCCTTGGAATCACTGGGTCCACCATCATCTCTACTCTACAAAGTTCTCCCCTAAGCCCTAAACCATATTTACCAACACCACATCCAAATGACTCTTAAACGCATCCTTGGATCCTCCGTGGGTGGCCTATTCCAGTGTCTAACCACTCTCTCTGTGAATAAATTTTTCGTAATGTCCAATCTACACCTACCCTGTTGCAGCTTGAAGCCCTTCCCTCTTGTTCTGTCACTGATTACCTGTGAAAAGAGACCAGCACCAACCTCTCTACAATGACCTTTCAGGTAGTTGTAGAGACTGATGAGGTCTCCCCTCAGCCTCCTCTTCCTCAAACTAAACATTCCCAGCTCCTTCAAGCATTTTTCATGAGATTTATTCTCTATGCCCTTCACCAGCTTCATTGCCCTCCTCTGTACTTGCTCCAGCACCTCGATATCTCTCTTGAACTGAGGTGCCCAAAACTGGACACAACACTCCAGATGTGGCCTCACCAGTGCTGACAGTGCAACAAGTGATAGGGGATGAAGATACAATAGGGGATGAAGGTGGAGAGTTATTTACTCCATTTTCCCTAAGATATGTTGTAGGTAGTTGTGGCAAATACATCTCAGGTGAAGTGAGCAGAATAGTGTAGATCTGTAAAGATTTTAAATCTTCCTTAGATTTGAAATCTTTCTTTACAGGCAGAGCAAATACCTCAATGGCCCTGTAGATCCATTTTGTTCTCATTGCAGGGCTAACAATAATAGGTCTTGTGTTTACACCACAGTCTGTTTTCATTTTCTTAATTTAAGCTGCAGATCTAGCGCGTCTGATAAGAATTGTATACGGGGAAACTTAATCACATGACATTTCTCTACGGACTCGGCACTCTACACTCACTTTGTGCTAAATTGCACGCCTCAGGAGTGTCTGCTTTTTCTCAAGCCTTTCAGTGTACCTACCCTGTCTGCAGTGTGAGACTCTCTTCAACACAACTCACAAGGGAAAGGCACCAGTAAAAATTGTAAAATTAAAATAACTCAAAAAACCCCACCTTATCACAATCCCAGGCTCAGGCACAGTCAATTTACCAGTACGAAGTAACATCAGGCGAGGGAGTCAGCAGTCCCTTGCTGGTCAACTTACAAACCCACCAAGTGAACTTATTACAAGCACTATAACCCACCAGTCTTTGACTGTGCGTACTCTCTAGCCTTTGAAGCTATAAGCTCTTTATTACTACGGAGAGAGTGCGGGAGATTGCTCCTCACAATACACTCATGCCAAGGGACAAAAGCAGTAAAAACGTATTCACTTGAACTATACAAATGTATTTCTCCACACAGGAATAGGCAGGATTATACAAAATAGGACTCAAAATTAATTGTAAAATTCAAATGACTACTGTGAACACATTACCATAAGTCTAAATCCATGCCCGAATTACTACGACTGCTTTAATTAAAAACCTAATTCGCAATCCAAAATCAAAATTGCTGAACCAACTTTCCAGAGCCAGGCTCTACTAGTACCCTTTTACTCTTTTATGGTAGAAACTAGAAAGAGACACTGGGGAGTGGAGACCTTGCTCAAATAAACAAATAATAGCCTGAAACCTGTACACTAGGTTTGTGCAGAAATAACCATAATACAATTCTTGTTGGGGACAACTGGTACAGAAAAGTTCCCAGGGCAAAAGTGGCAAATACATTGCTCAGAACACCAAGCAAAATGGGCTTTCTATATCTATTGGTATTAACAGGCCTTTTAGGCTGGCCAGAAGCAATTTTGTGCAGAATCAACAAAGCAAGGCAGGGAACTAAATTGAAATAAACCCAAACTGTGGGGTTGCAGCTGTGATCCCCTCCGATAAAATGTCTAGAATAAAAGGCCTAGGGTTAAGGCTCTAGGGTCTAGGGTTTAGTATATAGGGCTAAAGGTCTAGGGTAAAGTGTCTAGGGTCTACTGTCTAGGGTTAGGGCCTAGGGTCTAGTGTTAAGTGTTTAGAGTTAATGGTCTAGGTTCTAGTTTTAGGGTTAAGGGTCTAGGTTTAAAAGTCTGGAGTTAAGTGTCTAGGATAAAGGGTCTATGTTCTAGTCTCTAGTGTTTAGGCTGTAGGCTTAAGGGTCTAGAGTTAAGAGAATAGGGTTAAGGGTCTAGGATCTCGGTTCTGGATATAAGCGTCCAAGATTAAGGTTCTAGGATCATGGCTTAAGGGTCTATCATAAATTGTCTGGAGTCTAAGTTTAAACTCCTAGGGTTGTGTGAAGGGATAAGGGTCTAGCGTTAAGGGTCAAGGATTGACTAGTATTAAGCTCTAGCGTAACTATTCTAGTAACTCTAACTCTAGTAAAAGGTCTACAGTTAAGGTTCTGCATTCAATGTTTTATGGCCTAGGTTTAACCAAGTAAGCGCAAAAACGATAGCCCGTTTTGCTTGGTAGTTTGAGCAATGACTTTGCTACTGGTGCCCTAGAAAATTTCCTCTACCAATTGTCCCCATCTGAACTTGAAAATTATGTCGGGGCTTATTTTTTGCTCACACCTGGTGTACAGGTTCTGGGCTATTATTTGCTTGTTTCATAGAATCATAGAACTATTCAGGTTGGAAAAGACCCTTGGAATCACTGGGTCCACCATCATCTCTACTCTACAAAGTTCTCCCCTAAGCCCTAAACCATATTTACCAACACCACATCCAAATGACTCTTAAACGCATCCTTGGATCCTCCGTGGGTGGCCTATTCCAGTGTCTAACCACTCTCTCTGTGAATAAATTTTTCGTAATGTCCAATCTACACCTACCCTGTTGCAGCTTGAAGCCCTTCCCTCTTGTTCTGTCACTGATTACCTGTGAAAAGAGACCAGCACCAACCTCTCTACAATGACCTTTCAGGTAGTTGTAGAGACTGATGAGGTCTCCCCTCAGCCTCCTCTTCCTCAAACTAAACATTCCCAGCTCCTTCAAGCATTTTTCATGAGATTTATTCTCTAGGCCCTTCACCAGCTTCATTGCCTCCTCTGTCCTCGCTCCAGCACCTTGATATCTCTCTTGAATTGAGGTGCCCAAAACTGGACACAACACTCCAGATGTGGCCTCACCAGTGCTGACAGTGCAACAAGTGATAGGGGATGAAGATACAATAGGGGATGAAGGTGGAGAGTTATTTACTCCATTTTCCCTAAGATATGTTGTAGGTAGTTGTGGCAAATACATCTCAGGTGAAGTGAGCAGAATAGTGTAGATCTGTAAAGATTTTAAATCTTCCTTAGATTTGAAATCTTTCTTTACAGGCAGAGCAAATACCTCAATGGCCCTGTAGATCCATTTTGTTCTCATTGCAGGGCTAACAATAATAGGTCTTGTGTTTACACCACAGTCTGTTTTCATTTTCTTAATTTAAGCTGCAGATCTAGCGCGTCTGATAAGAATTGTATACGGGGAAACTTAATCACATGACATTTCTCTACGGACTCGGCACTCTACACTCACTTTGTGCTAAATTGCACGCCTCAGGAGTGTCTGCTTTTTCTCAAGCCTTTCAGTGTACCTACCCTGTCTGCAGTGTGAGACTCTCTTCAACACAACTCACAAGGGAAAGGCACCAGTAAAAATTGTAAAATTAAAATAACTCAAAAAACCCCACCTTATCACAATCCCAGGCTCAGGCACAGTCAATTTACCAGTACGAAGTAACATCAGGCGAGGGAGTCAGCAGTCCCTTGCTGGTCAACTTACAAACCCACCAAGTGAACTTATTACAAGCACTATAACCCACCAGTCTTTGACTGTGCGTACTCTCTAGCCTTTGAAGCTATAAGCTCTTTATTACTACGGAGAGAGTGCGGGAGATTGCTCCTCACAATACACTCATGCCAAGGGACAAAAGCAGTAAAAACGTATTCACTTGAACTATACAAATGTATTTCTCCACACAGGAATAGGCAGGATTATACAAAATAGGACTCAAAATTAATTGTAAAATTCAAATGACTACTGTGAACACATTACCATAAGTCTAAATCCATGCCCGAATTACTACGACTGCTTTAATTAAAAACCTAATTCGCAATCCAAAATCAAAATTGCTGAACCAACTTTCCAGAGCCAGGCTCTACTAGTACCCTTTTACTCTTTTATGGTAGAAACTAGAAAGAGACACTGGGGAGTGGAGACCTTGCTCAAATAAACAAATAATAGCCTGAAACCTGTACACTAGGTTTGTGCAGAAATAACCATAATACAATTCTTGTTGGGACAACTGGTACAGAAAAGTTCCCAGGGCAAAAGTGGCAAATACATTGCTCAGAACACCAAGCAAAATGGGCTTTCTATATCTATTGGTATTAACAGGCCTTTTAGGCTGGCCAGAAGCAATTTTGTGCAGAACCAAAAAAGCAAGCAAGGAAACTAAATTGAAATAAAACCAAGCTGTGGGGTTGCAGCTGTGATACCTTCCGATGGGTATAATTTCTTAATTCTTAATTGGTTAAAACAGCAAGCTAAATTTCAAACACAGACTAACTTCATACCCCAGTAAATTCAAGCAAGTTACAGATGGTGAAAATGGACCACCTAAGAAAACAGCAATTGTGAGATGGGGACAGGCAACCAACCTTCTCTGGCCGTAAGAGTGGTCTAGGGTTCAGTGTCCAGCTTTACAGGTTTAGGCTTAAAGGAAAAGATTAAACAAATGGGGGGTTAGTATCCAAGGTCTAGCTTTAAAAGCCTGAAGTCTCTTAATGGTAGTCCAGAATCTTAAACCTACATCATTAACCCTTGACAATTAAAGCTTGAGGCTTAAACCTAGACTCTTTACCTTAGATCCTAAACCCTAAATCCTAAACCCTAGATACTAAACCCTAAACCCTAGCCCTTTTACCTAGAAGCTTAATGTGGAGGAATTTTTAATACAGCAGGGTCATGATTTTGGGACCTTGAGAGGGCTTGACAACACTTGCTGTAAAAGCAAAGTATGAAACTAACAATTGATCTTGTTTGCAACAAGATTATCTTTAGCCTTGGGAGAATGAGGAAGCGTATCTCAGCTGAGCGCCTGAGGACAGATGTGACGATGTTGTGAAAAATGCAGAATGCAACAAAATAGCACTTGTAATGCCTGTAGTCACAACCAATAGCAAAATGAAGCCTGCCGCATGAACTGTTATGGTTAGCCAATTCAACGTGGTGTCTGTCTGCATGCACAGCTGTGTGGACAGCAACTTAGAGTATATAAGTAACAAATGGACTGGTAATAAAGGAGAATGATATTTAAGACCATATTGGTTGTCGTGTCATTACTCAGCCCTGCACCTGTTGGACTCATTGCGACATTTGGTGCCCGAACAGGGACCTATAGGGACCTCCGCAATATCCTATGACGACTGCAGGATATTGGGAGGCAGGAGTAGGGAGGGCTGGAGCGGTCCATAAGGCTCAGAGGAACCCGGAACAGAGCTGATCATTCTGTCTCAGTCCACATGTAAGACCGCAATGGAACAAGCCGTGGCGGTCCGTTTGTTAGCTAGTAACCTCTCTAAGAGAGGGGAAAAAGTAAAGGAAGAAAGAATATAAAGCCTAGTTCAATGAGGTCGGCAATGGCAACTATTACAGTCCCCTCCTCTCCTTTTCGATGTTGCCACATGGCATCAGGTGGGAGATGTCCTGTGGGATATGACTATAGAAGGTGGGCAAGAAGGTCGTGAAGCCAAAGAACTGGGTGTCATATGGCGAGCTGTGATCAACAACTTGCAAGCTATGAAAGCAGAAAAGGTCACAGCTGCCGCTGTGGCAGCCTTAGGGGACAGTGAGTCGCCCGTATCAGAAGAGCCATCTCGTCCAGCAAGATTCTTTGGGATAGGTCAACTATGGCCAGTAAAAGGAATGAAGGTTACGGTAGTATCCAGTTGAAATGTAAGGATGGCCCCAGTCTGGCAGGAGGTACTCTGGGGGGCGTGTTGGAATTGTCTGAGGGCACCCCAAATAAGGATACCCTGAAACCATCACGTGTCTGTGCAACAAGGTTCAAAGGATGGGGGTGAGGAGGCTGAAGAATTGGATGAAGAAATCTGAGTGTGGGTTAACGAACAGGAGGACGAGGAGAAGGAAGACGAGGGAAAGAATTGTACCTGCTCATCCCAGGATTGAGAGGGCAAAACATTACATGTATCACCTGATCAATTTATGCAGCTGATGAAGAAGATAGAAGGACTGGCCTCCCCCACAACCACACAGGGATCCAGCTCTCTGCAGTCTATGAGTTCAGTTCAGAGAGTCAAGGCACTGAGACCTTCTGCTCCACCTTTACCTATTCCGAGTCTGCCACCGCGCCAGCATCCAGGGCTACGACGGTGGTCTGGAGTACTCCGCGATACCATTTTACAAGATTTTGAGTCAGCTGAGAAAATTGTTTGTCCAGTAATTTACCAAGGAGACCAGGGACAATGGGAGCCCCATGATTGGAAGATACTACAACAAGGGAACCAAACTGTTACTACTCATGGTATACAGTCGGAGGCTGCCCAGTCTATTTTGCAGTTTATTTTTACTGCTGATGTGCTACTCCCCAGCAATTCAAATAACATTGTGTCATTATTGTTAACGCCATCACAATTGTTGTTATTTAAGCGCAACTGGAAGAAGTTGGCTGTAGAGGAAGCTGCACGCCACCAGAATCCTAATATATTGGACCCCTTGTTCAGCCTGGAGGCCAACATGCTTTTGGGTTTAGGAGCTTTTGCGGCCCCCGAGACACAATTGCAGCTGGGTCGAGAAGGTAATCAGTTATCCCAACAATTGGCTCATAAGGTTCTACTTATGGTCCCTGGAGAAAAGAAGGTGCCCTCTTATGTATCAATCAAGCAAGGCCCCACAGAGCCCTATACACACCTAGCAATCGCCTAGCAATGGTGATAAAGGACACCCCAGAGTTGCCCAACCAAATAGCTGATCAGCCGTATTACACGTTGGCCTTTAAAAATGACAATGCCAAGAGCTCAAGGAGCTGGCGTTGACGATATGGTGGAACAAGCAGTGTGAGCAGAAAGTTTGAGCCAAAGTGTGGCATTTACTGCCACCGTGAAAGAAGCAGTAAAAGAAGGCATCATGGTGGCAGCTGCTATATCACACAAAGTGTCTGGCAAGCATCAGGAAACACCATGACAAGCTCGTCTCTCTGGTGCATGTTTTCGATGCAGGGAAGGTGGTGACATGAGGCAATCTTGCACTAAGCCTGTCTGGTGTGATTCATGCCAAAATGGTACACATGCCACTCTGTCCTGCCAAAAATTGGGAAATGGATGGAGGAACACGCAGTGGACCTGTGTGATGACAAAAATAGGTCACCCCCAGGCTCAGAAAGCAGTTTCTTCCACTGCCATAACCTTGCCACAAGAGGCAGTCTCAGGTTCGATGTGGCAACAGCAATAGATGTTACAGTACAGGATAAGCAGGTTACATTGATTCCTACAACTGTTTTTGGCCCTTTGTTTTCTGTTGATTCAGCTGTTGGAGGACTAATAATTGGGCTATCATTGACAGGGAAACAAGGAGTCGTAGTGCTCCTGGGAGTCATCGATGCAGACTACACAGTTAAGGTTATGGTTTATGCCCTCAACTACCCTTTTATATCCCAAAGGGTAGCAAAATAGTGCAAACCATGGCGTTCAAGGCTTTAATCCGACAGGCCCCTCAGCAACGATCGGCACAGCCTTGTCGATTGTGGATACGGGGGCTGATATCATGCTAATAAATGAAAAATATTGGCCTTAATCTTGGCCGTTGACTCTACCAGTGGCGCAAGTGATAGGGATAGGGATAGGGTTTGGGGACCTGTGGCCTACCTTCTCAGGATTTTGATAGACTCTGTAGGGCCAAGGGTTTGGGGACTGTGGCCAACTGTCTCAGGGCTAGGATCGACTAATGGATCCAAGGGTTTGGGGTCTGTGGCCAACTGTTACATGACTCGTTTCGGCTACATTGGGTCAAGGGTGTGGGGTCTTTGGCCTACTGTTCCAGTGCTAGTTTCGACTTTGTAGGGCCAAGGATTTGGGGACTGTGGCCAACCGTCTCAGAAACTAGGTTGTACTATGTGGGGCCAAGGGATTGGTTTCTGTGGGCAACAGTTACATGACTAGATTCTACTATGTAGGGCTAAGGGTTTGGACTCTGTGGGCAACTGTTATGGGGCTAATTTCAACTATCTAGAGTCAAGGGTTTGGGGTCTGTGGTCCACCGTCTCAGGGCTAAGATCAACTATGTACGGCCAAGGGATTGGGGTTTGTGGGCAAGTATTACCTGGCTAGGTTCGACTATGTCAGGGAAAGGGTTTGGGGCCTATGGCCGTCTCAGGGCTAGGATCGACTATGTAGGGCCAAGGGTTTGGGGATCTGTGGCCTACCTTCTCAGGATTTCGATAGACTCTGTAGGGCCAAGGGTTTGGTGTCTGTGGCAAACGGTTACGTGATTAGGTTCGACAACATAGGTCCAAGGCTTTGGGGTAACTGGCCAACTGTCTCAGGACTACGATCGACTATGTAGGGTCAAGTGATTGGGGACTGTGGCCAACCGTCCCAGGACTAAGATCGACAATGAAAGGCTAAGTGTTTGGGGTCTCTCGGCTAGGATCACTATGTGGGGCCAAGGGTTTTGGGACTGTGGCCAACCTTCTCAGGATTTCGATAGACTCTGTAGGGCCAAGGGTTTGGTGTCTGTGGCCAAGCGTTTCAGGGTTAGGAACAAGGATGAAGGGATAAGGGTTTGGGGTCTGTGGCC
>NW_009952571.1:0-5161 GCF_000747805.2 Chaetura pelagica
AACTTGGTAATCTACAAGAATGCAGTGATCTTCTGGTAATTGTATTTTACCCGTCTTTTAAGGTTGGCCAAATCTGCCAAGACAGTGGAACCACTTTCAAAGAAGACAGCTACAAGAGGGTATGTTTCCTCACATTTCTATTAGTAATGTTCCCTCTTGGAGGGTTATGATGAGCTCTCACTCTTGTACAGCTTTCTTACCAAGGTTGCTGATTAAAGGCCTTGGTCAGAAAGAAGAGCAAACACTTCACAAAATGACAGGTTTGTGGCAGTAAAAGAGAAGGTGTGTAATACTGATATTTTTGCCCCTAAATCTTTGGCTCCGCAGACCTCTCAACAGTTACAAACCAGAAGCAAAGAATCAGCTGTTACAACCAACCAAACAACAACTACACTCCAGACTAACAGGAGCACAGGTAAGGAAAAGGAGGAGGGAATATTCAATAAATAATTTAATATTTCTTATATTCTGATCCCTACAGGGTCAGATCAGAGGTCAGTAGAGTTTGTGTGGGCTGGGTTTTGTCCTCTGACACCCATGGTGTCTGCTGGAACTTGGAAATCAGCAAAGCTGCAGTTTGGTTTGGATAGATAATGCATCCAGATCATGGTTAAATAGTCATCAGAGCTGTAATTCCATTTTAATCTCATTGTGGGAGAGTATTTCAAGTTCGCAACTTTATACTTGTGTAAAATTTTATTAAAACAACCTCGATATTGCCCGATGCTTCCTAGATCAAGAGAAGCAGTAAATAATCACTTCTCACTGATGGTCTGAGGTCTCTTAATACTTTTTCTTCTATAACTCCTAACATCTGGTAGGTATGATATCCAATTTCTTTGTTCCTTTTGCTCAGTCCCTCCTAGCCTTGGTGACCCATCACACAGTGTGGTGTGAAAGTTCATCCAGTTTTGAAAATGTAGGTTTAGGAATGTGCATGGTCTTGTTTTAGTAACAACATTTCACTTGGATTTGGTCACTAAGTTTGAGGAACAGGGACCTCATTCTCTTCTGAGTATTTAACACAGAGCTCAGTTTGCTTAAGCTCGTGTTTCTGTATCTGCTCTTGTGTTATATTGTTGCTTAATCTTTTAGTGTCTCTGTATTCTTCTGCAAGTTTTTTCCTCTTTGCTTGGCACTGCTGAGACCAAACCTGGAGTGCTGTGTCTGGTTCTGGGCTCCTGGTACAAGAGAGACTCAAACGTGATGGAGAGAGTCCAGCAAAGGGCTGTTAAGATGATTAAGGGACTGCAGTGAAAGCTGGGAGTGTTCAGTGGATTCTGTGTCAGGGAGATTTCACTTTCTTGAATCAAGTCGCAATTCAGAATTGGCATGTGGTTATTCACCACCTCTTACAGGTCACTCTAGGACACACTTAGCACAACTTCTGTCATGTGCAAGAGGCTGTACTGTTGTCCCCAAAGCAGGGTCTGTCACCCGGTGTGCAAGAAGCCAATCCACACTGAGTGGAGCTACTTGCTTCAGTATCCAGCTCTGTGCAGAACAGGGAGCAGAGGGTGTTCCACACAGCCAGCTCAGCTTCCCAAAATGCAAATGCTACTTTTGTACCCAGAAACATGAGGGAGAACTTTGTCTAACGCCATTCTATCACTGGCACATGATTGGTCACTAATCCCTCGCTTCCATTTGAAGTGGAAATGCTCAGAAAGGTCACTGTGTCTGCTCCAAGGGCAGGGGGCTTGTTAGGAGGGGTCCCTCTAACCTGTGGGTGTGAATCTTAGGATGCTAATGGCTCATTAATGTATGAATATGGTGATTTCAGTTACTCAATGTGTTTTCCCCAGTGCTCAAGGCTGTAACCAAGACAAGCTGTGGGTAGGGCCCCTTTCCATCCCTTCCATCTGTTCTGCAGGTGTCTTGCAGGCCTGTCTCAAGGTCAGGCTGTGACTACTTGGGGAGTGTTTTTATCTATTTGGAATCTGGTTTTGTATCGGTGTGCCTGGCCGGCTGGTGGAGGTGTATTCCAGCGAGGGAAGAATGCGAGACAATCAATATGATTGATAGAGCAAACTCCAACTTTGTTAGAAATTACAGGCCCCTTACATACCCTTAGCCCGAATTTTACATGTCCAGGGTTGCACTTATGATTGTTCAGTTGTACTAGAGCCTGCCACGGTCTGAACAGTGACTGGCTCCTTGGCCCAGGCTCAATCAGGACTCTCCACCCCATCTCCTCTTCTGGCATGTTCGGACGTGTACTTCGTTAGCTCACTTTTTATCAACTGGTTCTCATGAGAGAGTCCTTGGTCGTTGAGGCCCAGGTGTCCTATCAGTAAAAACAGGATTGCTCACAGATCCGTTGTTTATTAAAACAGCCTGCAACAGTTTTGTCCAATTATTTCTGTTTCACTGTTATCTAGGTCTTGTTTTTATTCTGGGTGTCCCTTGTGATCTCTTCTGTGTGATTCTACCCCATCCCCAGATTTTATTTATTTTAATTAATAACTGACATCAGTACTGGTAACCTTCTGCTGTAAAAGCTCCCTTTATTTCCCACTTCTCAACCAGTTGCTAATCTGGGAGATGATCATTCCTTTTATCTCACAGCTTGATTTCTTTAAAAGCCTTTGAGACCTCCTATGAAATGTTCTGAAAGCTTCTGACAGGATCAGCTGGATCATCCTAATCCACATGTTTAATTGATTCTCTTGGAGAATTGCCTTCAACTTGGAGGGTTGATGAGCTTATCTGATTGCCTGGTGATATCTGAACTGTGTGGGGAACAATGCTATGGCTGAAAGAGTCCAAGATGCCCTTTTCTTCCCTATGTTTATGTGCTCTTCAAGGATCAAACTCTTGAATTTATTTATATATATATATATGAGGGAGCACAAGAGAAGATATGCTAGGATTGCCTGAAAGGAATTTATCTCCAGGATCAAATTCTACTAATTGCTGTGATGTATGAATGTGATAAATGTGTTAATCCTGTTAAGATGCAGGAGTAAGGGTCTGCAAGGATCTAATTCATTGGGGTGATAGAGACAGAAGGGCAAGATCTGATTCCTGGTGCTAGTGGAGCACCTCTTAAGCCATCAGCATCACCCAGAATTACTGACTGAAGAGGAGACAATCTCCTTGGAAACATAATTCACTGACAACCTGTGTTAATGACAGGGCACTATAAAGCAATTAAAGGAGGAGAATGAAGTCCTGGTGAAAGAACTTGAAAAGCTAAAGAAGTTTCAGGAGAATTGTATGCTGATTCTTGAGAACAGAAGCATTGATCCTGGTAAGGACTATACTATCTCATGCCATTCTGATACTCATTCTTCAGACACTTCCCTGATGTGACTGTTCATAAGACGTTTGGACTCTGCTTCCTTGCCAAGTTACTGCTGTAACTCCAGGGTTGTTGTGGGTTTTTTTCTAGTTTAAGAGAAAAAGCTGCTCCCTGGAGTAGCCTTTGTTCTGGATAAACTGTTAAATTAATGTAGTCTTTTTCTCTGTAGAAAGTTATTTAGAAGAAGCCCCTGCCTGAGTACTCACACACTGTTCAAGAGACACACAGCTTCAGCAAATCCAGCTGCTTGTGCAAAATGACTGACTGAGCAAGTCATTCTACTTAAAACTTAGTGATTTAAGCTAAACAACTAGTATTTCTCAACACTTACAAGGAAAGTTACCTGTATATTAGAGATTCACTAATGCATCTCATGAATTAGTTACAGGCAGCAACATTCTGGAGGAGAAAGAAAAGAGAGAAGAATGCCAGAAGCAGACAAGGGTAAGGAAATTTTGAAATGGCAATAGGAATCAAATGGGTTTTAAATGGGCTCCTGCCCTTTGCTACTGATGTGGAAACAGCTGCTGAGACTTGCATTTATTGGAATTGTGTTAAACTATTTTCCTTTTGGCTCTTCAGCTGTTAACTGAGCGGCTCATAGAAGAATGCAGGGTATTTAATCAAAGAGCTGCAAAAGAAAAGGAAGCACTTCAGGTGAGGCTGTGGCTTTGTTTGACTCAACCAGGTAACGAGCACCTGATAATGGTGCCGGGTGAGCCTCTGGAGGTTATTTTGCTCCTCCCAGTTCTGCTCTAGTCTCCAAGTGAACTAGACAGTAGAAACCTGCAGTACTCATCTTCTGTTCTCAACACACCAGTGTTAAGGGAACCGTGTGGGTTGCTGCCCTTCTAACTAGAGGGCTGAAAGCAAAGTTTCTGGCGGAGCAGCCAATTGTCATCTGTCATTTCAAGTTGAACTTGACACAAGGCAGTGGGTGAGAGTGACATTACCATCTGGTAACTTTCATGTTAGACTGAAGCATTTCCAGGGTAAAGATGGATGTCCCTACTGGAGAGGGACCTCTCAAGGGCTTTTGGAGGCTGTGTCAGGTGGTGGGAAGCACCAGTGAGAGAGCTGATACCCCAGCCTGGCTTGACACGGGGATTCAGAACACGGGTGAGCTTGGAGAGGGTTGCAGCCCAGTGATGTCAGGTTGTCTTTCTGGGAGCTAATAAGTGTGCAGGCACAAGCAACTTCACTGCTGTCTATAGACTGTCATTAAGTTACAGTTACACAATTTGTAAGAAACATAAGGGCTAATTAATGAAATTGCTATTGTGTAAGACATCCTAGACTTTGGTCAAGGACAAATTGCCATTTTCCTCAAGGAACAAAGGCAAAAGACATCCCAGCCAGGCCAGGCTGAGCTTGGTTCAACAACTAAGACCTTGCTGAAGAGTTTCAGATGCTTTAGCTGGAGCTGCGAGTTGCTCCCCAGTGCTTTGGTGTCAGTAAAACGTGTGTGCTGCTTCCTCCTCAGACAGCCATGGCCAAGTGGAAATCTGCTGAAGAGAAGAGGCAGCAGTCCCTGGAGGAGCGTGGCTCCTTTCAAGGAGAAATTACAAAATGTTCAGAAATCCTTGATGAGTTGGAGCAGCTCCTGGATATGTGAGACAGAAGGAAATAATGTTCTTTTTAGATTTTTTTTAGTTTTCGATACAAGCTGTCACGGCGGGGGGTCCAAGCCCAGGAGCAGGGCGCTGCATCCTGGTGGGATGTCGCCTCCCGGGGGTGCTGGACGGTCGGGGCAGAGCAGCGAGGCTGGTTACCCCGTGACAAGCGCTGGGAGCCCTTGTTGCTCTGCCCGCGCCCGCCGGGGCCTCGCCTGGGCTCTGGCCGTGCCGGTGATCGGCT
>NW_009952571.1:6350-7636 GCF_000747805.2 Chaetura pelagica
GGTGACAATTACCAAGTTGGTTAGCCTGATGAAATCTGCAGAATGCTGAGCCATCCTCAGGACATTTGCCAAGAAACAGAGCCATCAATATTTTACTTCCATTTACCCCTGGTTCGTAGCTTTGAAGACAGCATCTGCTGGAGTCTGTGAGCTAAAGTTAAAATTGGGATCTTTGTTGAACTCTATGCCTGCTGTTTTGCTGACACATTGTTTCTTTGAAGGTAAAGCCATTGGTGTTTCTGCAAGAAAAAGACAACAATGAAAACATTACAGTCTCCAAGAGATGACCATAATATGCAGAACTAGGGGATCTCTTAGGCCTTCATTTTGAGGTGAATCACTGCTGTACCTGGCTAGAATGGAGACTTTAAGGTAGTGACAACAAAGAGCAGTTCTCAAACTTCACCCAGGATTAAGGGTCCAGAACAAGCCACAGATGATTCAGATGGTGAACAGCATTAAAACAAAGTTACCAAGCCAGCACTAGGGAAAGTTTGACAGTGATAATAAAGGTGGTCTCAGCATCAAGCAGACAGCATGCCACAGGGATCCAGGCAAAGTTATTCGGCACTGGAACCAAAACAAACACAGCCCACTAGAAACTCTCACTTAGGACAGCTCCTTATTTCAATTCACTGGGACTAGATACACTTCTAAAATAACACAATGCAGAGCTAGCTTCCTATATAAAGCTTATCTGGCTTGACAGCACAGCTGTTTGGGTTTTTGAAGGGTTTAGGAAGGTTTCCACCCCCCCCCCCAAGTTAAAGTGGGGATGACACACCCATGAAGGTATTAACACTACAGTAACATGGGAGTTCCCATTGATACAGACCAGCGCCCCTGTTTTGAACGCTAAGCCTGGGTGCCCCAGATTGCTAAGGTGCTGTAAGCAGTACCAAAAGACATAGAGAATTGTGACCCCCTGAAGGAAAGTGACTTTAACCCTCAGCGTGCCGCTGCACAGCAGATACACTGGAGCCGGCCTCAAGGGGCTCAGCTACCCCGCTCAGAGGAGCACGTACAGCAAATAAAACACAAACCGAAGCCAGACAGAGCAGCTGAATAAAGCCTGTAAGCAGCAACGGCCACCACGGGCCGAGGCAGGCCTGGTGCTCCGAGGCAGGCCTCCCCGCGGGGAAGGCAGGCAGGCAGGCAGGCGGGCAGGCAGGCTACCCGCTCTCCCGGAGACGCGGAACGCACCTGCAGGCTGCCTGGCGCGGTGCAGGGCTCCGTACACGGGGATCCGAGACCCGTTCCCGTCCGTGGCGGCCGCGCTCCCCTCA
>NW_009952571.1:8424-11560 GCF_000747805.2 Chaetura pelagica
GTTTTCCAACCCAAGTTTTCAAAATGGGTGAGAAGTCCCTGCAAATTGTGAGGGAAGCAGCTCTGGTTTGGAGGAGGATTGCAGTCAGGGTTGGCTCACAGCCTGAGGCAGCTCTGGTTGCCAAGACACCCACCTGAACAGCCAGTATGAGAATTGCACTAGGACAATGTAAAACCAAAACATGTTGTATGTTTCAAGTGTTATTCTTAACTTCAAAACAGCATATTTCCTTATTGGCATCAGGCACCTGCAGCCTGTCTCCCACAGAGCAGGGAAAACTTGTGGGTGTCAGAAGGTCAGTATTTTTAAAAGATAGACTTTCTTTTTGCTAGTTACATCAAAAAATAATGTTAAACCCTTAAAATGTTAAGAAAATGAACCAGTGTTCTTGGTGAAAATGAAGCATCACCCCGATTTAGGAAAGTTTGTCATAAGCATTTATTTTATGTCAACTCGTATGGAGAATGTTTTCTCCTTTTTCAACAGATAAAGGCAAGGAAGTGTTTGTGTTCCTGCTTGTCTCTGGTAGAGAAGAAAAAAGATTCACCAGACACGCAAATTTTTAAAATCTACATGTTTGTGGAGAATGCCTTGAGTGGAAACAAGCTATGAAGGTGACACACAAAGCCCCCGAGTCACTGTGGGGATGAAGACACTTTTCTCAAAGGGAATATCTCGCACTGAAAATCTTTGGCAGTACTAGAATTTCTTCTGATAAACCAAACGGAAATTGTTACTGGAAACAGATTTGGGCTGGATTCTGCAGCATCCTCCATGATCAGTAAGAGACTGTATCAACTCAGAAGTCTCCATGAGATTTTTTAATCATATCTGAACTATTTTGATGAGATCTGTGAACCTGGACTTCACAAAAAGCAGCTTCTGATTCAGTAGAAAATGAAAGACAGTTTTAAAATAAACAACACACTCTTCACCTGATAACTAGATTTTCAATAGTGATGGGCTTGGGGGTTGTAATTTATTTTTTTTACACGAGTTCTGTTTCTCTGTTCTTAAATATCTGGGGAGATTCACATTCTTTCTCTCCTATGTGACCTGAACAAGGAAACAAAATCTAATTGCCTTGTAAGAAATGACAAAAAGGTTTACTCCATAAATTTTGCACTACAGCTGTGACTGGCACCAGACACTGGAAGGTCAAAGGGCTTGTACCCATAAGGATTGATCTCGCATCCTCCCCTGGTATCAGATTTGCTGGCTGACTCAAAACACAGGTATTTGCACATCTGAGACACTAAGAAATAGTCTCAGCTCGAGGAGAGGCGGGAGGAAAAAAACTGGTATTTACAGTTCCAAGGCGACTGCAACTTCCCTCACCCCTAGCAGCACCGCTTTGTTTTCTGCAAGATTTCAGCTGTTGTAACCAGAACTTTGTGCACTAGATCGTTTGATCCAAACATCAGGCATGTCTGGTTGGCTGTTGGGTAACACGACTGGACCTTCGCTCCCTAATCCAAACTGATTTTTCCATGAAGAGCTGTTCTGCTGCGTCGCTGCTGGGGAGATATCAAAGACAGTCTCCCGCAGGTCCAGCCGCAGGGTATCTCTCTTCCCGTTCAAGAAACCTCTCTCTGTTTGACTGTAGGAATCTGACAGCTCTAAGACGTCGGGACAAGAACTGGCTGATTCAGCAAGCTTTAGACCTTGCTCAAAGTCGCTGATGGACGTCTCACCGGAGATGTTGAGCATGTCAAAAGAGCTGCCGAGAGAACAAAGGCATCTGTGAATTTTGTAGACGTCAGCAGCAGGGAGATGGCTGTTGTCTGAGGTATAATCCGACTGCTGCTGGGCAGTGTCACTGGAGCACTGTGATTTATTGAGGTGCCCTTCTTCCTTCATGCCAGCTGGCTGGATATCGTCCAGCCCAGACCCATCCCAAGCTTTCAGACCGTACTTCCGACACTGACAATCTTGGCACAGTCTCTCCCTGTGAATTTCTGCCCCTGAGCTGCTGTGCTTATATGGGGAGGAAGTTTGCAAGGCAGGACACTGGCAGAGGCCAACCTGCTGGTCTCCAAGGGTCTCCTGCAGATTCTGTCTCTCTCTTTCAAGGGAAGGGTGCATTCCTATCCTGGGGCATCTGTTGTCTTCAGCTTGAGTGTCTTCAGAGAGCACTGACGGCCGGTTGGACAGCTTGCTTGTAGAAGTGCTGTTGTCAAAACTGTCACTGAGTTTTCTGGACAAGGGCTGGAGCTCATACTGCTCGTTGGCTGTGTTGGACTCCTGGACCTTCCGCAACCGGTTTTGCTTCTCGCTTCCCCCACAGGCAAAGCTGCCGTTCAGCCCAGAGTCATCAGCATAGTCCTTCATGGTGTGGGCACAGGGCCAGAGGATCTGGCCACAGTTCTTCTCTGGGCCGAAGAAGCAGCACAGCGACTGGAAGAAGAAGCTGGCAAACCCACAGCTGATACACTTGATCATCACGATGAATATCCCCAACTTCCTATATGCCAGGACCGTTGCAGGCAGCATGATGACCCCGGCAGAGAAGAGAGCAGAAGCTGCCATGGCCGTGGCACAGCTCATCTGCTTCAGGGAAAAGGCCACTCGGCTCAGGCGGTCTGAATGGGGGCACAGATGGTAGGAGATGCAGTAGTTGACAGTGAAGTCAACAGAGAGACCTACTGCAGCTGAAATGAAGAGAGACTCCACTGCGTTCAGCTGCCACTCCAAAAGGACCAGAAGGCCAATGGTTACGAGAACGGTGCCTGAAATGGCCATAACAGAGAAGACACTAAGGAGGACATTCCAGGTAGTGAGCAGCAGCACCACAAAGGAAATGGCTATGGAGAGCCCCATGACCACCATCATTTCTGTGCTGAGACTGTGCTGGAGGTTGTATAGCTCTAGTTTACTGGTAAACCATCCATTCTGAAGCCCCACAGGGGCAGTTTTCATCTCCTCTGTTATCCAGAGGTTAATTTCATCATAGAATTGTTTGGCTTTGCTGTAGTTGAAGCTGTAGTGATAAATAGTTTGGAACTGCAGCACTAAGGCAGCAAGCTTTCCCTCCCCGTCAAACCTGAGGCCCAGATCGTATGTTTCTGCCCCTTCCCTGCTCTGCTCCAGGAGCATCATTTTGATGCAGTGTAGAAAGACCTCATTTTCATAAGGG
>NW_009952571.1:11586-22627 GCF_000747805.2 Chaetura pelagica
CCTCACTTCCATAAGGGAAAGAGAACTGGTTACAGCAAAGGTTGAAGCTGTGGTCTCGCTGGGAGCACTGGCGACTGTCCATCCATCTGAGGAACTCCTCCATGAAGCACACAGTAGCTTTCTGCTCTGCATCAGGGTAATAGAAAGTTTTGTTCTTCACTTTTTGGCAGAATTCCAGAAGCCACTTCTGGGCATCAGGGTTTTGGATTGTGAAGGTGACGTCTGTCACTAGAGTGCCGTTGCTTTTTGGATTGCAGTGGTCCCCGTTATCCACAGGCAGGATGCCCCAGACTATTGTGACAGGCATATGCTGCCCTTCTCCACGCTCCAGCCTCTCGAACATGAACTGGTGGCAGTACTCAGAGTCGTACCTCTCAAAGGGGTGGCTCAGCCTGAACACCTGCACAGACGATGTCTCCAGAGTGGGGAGTTTGAGTTTGGGGTTGGAGCAGGAAATGTAGGCACCTCCTATCGCTAGGGCAGCAAACCAGCAGATCCAGATGTACCGAAACTTGATGACTCCACAAGGCAGAAGCTTTTCAAATAGCAGCTTGGAGGTTTCAGACAGCGTGTTCTGGAGACCCCTGAGAAGGTAGTGGAGGGAGAGAGCGACTCTCTTATGGCCGCTGTTGTTCCAGTAGTCTTCTGGCTTGTAAAGGCAGGCTGCTGCCACGTAGCGCTCGTACAGCACAGCCGAACAGGGAAGCCAAGTCACCATGAAGAGCAGACTGACCAGCACGGAGGTGCCCATGTAGACAGCAAAGCAGCGGATGGCAATGATATTGCTGATGTAGCTGGCGTAGAAGGCAGCACCCGTCGTGAAGCAAGATGCCAGCATGAGGTATGCAAAATGGTGCATGGTTTGACTCACCCACTGAGAAAGCCCAGCAGAAGGATTCTGGTGCTTGCTGAGGTTCCAGAGGTCGAAGAAGACAAAGGTGTGGTTGGCACAGATGCTGCTGAGAATGATGACTGCAGTCAGGTTTACAAAAGGGAAGTAGGTGAATCTGAAGGCCACCTTGTACAAGAAGTAGGAGATCATTAGAGAACTGACAACAGCGAGCAGGACCATCAAGGTAATAAAGACTGAGCGTAAATAAAAATAAATGCTTAGAAAAATAGCTAATATTGCCATGACTGGGTACTTAGTATCCAGTAAAAGATAGTGTTGGAATAGTTTCTGTTTAAGGCCCAGGTCCATGCCAGTGATAGATGTATAGTTGTCAAACAGATCCCAGGATTCAAGGTTGTCTAGATAGATCCCCATCATAGATGCCCCTTTCCTTGTAGGCAAAAACAGCAGGCTGTATTTGAGAGATGGCACTTGGTACTCCATGGTCTGGGGGCTGAGAAAGTCTCTGTCAACCAGGAAGTGAAGAAGCTGGTAAATGGCATTGAAGTGGGTACATTTTTCTGGGACTTTGGCACACTGGGAGTGTTTCTGTCTCACAGTCTCTGGACCTATGCAGGATGGAGTGAGGATACCTTTGTGGTAGTCAGGGGCACAGGCACGAAGGAGGGCCAGGGTATGGGAGATGTCTCCTTGGGTTATCTCCAGACACGAAGACCTGTTGTACAGGACAGCAATGTAGTTCCCCAGAGACCAGCTTGGGCAGCATTCATTGGCTTCAGTGCGTTGGCAGAGGTCTTGAAAGTGAACATGTGAGCGTATCTGGAAAACAGACCAGGGAGCATCATGTCAGACACTCTCTGCATGTCACCCTGAGCCTGTGGTGTTCCTCCCTCCGTGCACTAGGCGTTCCCTCCCTGTGTATCATGATCCCCCCCTCCAGGTGTACAAGCCATGGCTTGCTTTCTCCCCATGACCAGTTGCAAATACTACAGCTACTGAAGCATGTCAGCCTTTTGCAAAAGTTAAACCCTGACCATTAGTTACATTTCATAACCTCTGATTTGAAAATTTGGATCCTGTGGCAAACACAGCTAATCCAATTAAACTTCCCAATTGCAAAACCTGCTGTCACAGTCTCCAAGACGATGGCTCTGTTTTGGTAACTAGGTTCTGCTGCCCAAAATTCTCTGCAGGTTTTGATGGACACCTTTGGCTTCTGGACCAAACTCTTGATCAACGTTCCTTTATTCTTGTTCAATGGCAGCTGCTACTTTGCAGCAGGACTTTAGTGACAGGTGGGACCATCCCTGTATTGCTAAGTAGATAAAATGCTTTCAGGTCCTCAAGGCTGAAACCTGTTCTGTAGCTTATGTCATTTTTGGCTTCTTTTCAGCTGGAGATTAAAGATTAGGGCAGTGAGGAAAGAGACAGTGTGTATATGTATGTTCTTCCTGACATTACTAACCTTGTCTTGTTCAATTTGACACATGGACTGAATAGCTTGCAAGTTCCATAAGCTACCAGCAGTTGTGGACATGAATACCAGTTGGGAATAGCTCTTTTCTGAAGTAAAGAAGAAAAAAAAAAGGTATTAGGTAATGAAGATGAATCAGACAGGCTGTTTGGTGTAGACTCTGTGCACAGGGGAAAAAACATAACAATATTAAAGAAAAATGTTTCACTGTCTGTAGGACTGTGATGGAAGGCTCCCTGAAGGGAAGCAGGGTACACGGTAGCTTGTAGTGAGTGGTAACATCTGCCTTGTGTGCTCTGACCTCTGCTCCTGGCCCATCTGTCAGCAGCTGAGGCATGTTCAAAACATGCCCTCCGTGCTGTCAGCGTGCTTCTGGGGACTGCTGGCTCCTGGTGCTGCTCCCGTGGTACAATGGGAAGGGCTCCAGTGCAGCCAGAGCCTCCCAGGCACCTGCAGGCTTGGTGCTTCACTGGTTTCAGAGGTGGAGTAGAGGCAGGGGAGGGAGTAAAAACATCTGCATGCTGTCCTGCATTTTCCCACTTACTAGTGTCCATTTTGGGAGGAATTTTGGGTGCCTTGGAATTCTTCTCTTTTTTTTTCTTTCCAGTTTTTACTGCCACTTAGATTTTTCAAGAAGAAAAGAAGGAACAGAGAGGGAGTGGAAGCAGAGAGGGACTGGGGCACACACCGTTTTCAGAGTATTCACTTTTGATATGGGTAATTGGTGAAAACATTAGTCTTTTTACTGGTGCTTTTAAGGCGTGTTTCTAAGGGTGAAAAAGAAATAAAGGAAAAAGAAGTATGGCAAAAAGTTAAGGGTGAATCACTCTCCAAAAGTGGCTCAGCTTTCACAAGGTGGTGTTGCACACCCTGCTTTCTTAGAGCATGTTGAGAACATCTCCCTGTGTCCCAAGCCCTGTGATGGTTTGGTATGCTGGTGAGTTCTGGGTGTGTCACACTCAGTGTCTCATCAAGATTTCACTTACCCGGGGGACCACAAAAGAAACCATCTGCTCCGTAGATTTGTTCCACCATCCTCCGTGTCCTTGCTTCTTGTTCTCCCTGAGTAGCCTTCTGTCCTTTGCTAATGCCAATGTCATCGTAGCTAGTGAGAGACCAGATCATTGGGGTAACTAGAGATCATCTGGCTGTGAGTTATGGTCACTGAGAGGGCTCTGGTGCTGCACACAACACTGCTGCAACAATTAAAGTCATCGTAGTCTTGAGAGAGCATTGTTTGGGTGGGAGCTTTTCAATATTGGGGTGACTGTGCCCCTTTATAGAGATCTTGATGAGACTTCAGTGAGAAACTCCCTCCTCTCCCCCCTGTGCAGAAGTGCTGAGTCCCCCCCGCAGTATTTTAAAGGGAAACAGTGAAATAAACTCCTGAAGAGTTTAGAGCCTGATTCCTTGTTTCCAGAAAAGGGAGCTCAGGTCCCTTGCAGTCAAACAGACTAAACTCTCCAGTGCCTCGGTCTCTTTTAAGATTAGCAGATATGTTGTCATTCACATAGATATCTTGGAACATTGAATCTGTAACTTTACAGCCAACATCTTCCTCAAACCCCCCCAAACCACACTCAAATACCTTTTCTTCTCAGCATAGGGAGAAAGGGAAAAGGTCTTCTTGTAGCCTGTGTGGCTCTCTACGTTCCTCCACACAATGAGCCTTCTGCCAATGTCAGTGTCTCGGGGCTCGAAACCCTGCAGCCAGAGAAAAGGCTCTTGTCATCAGCTTGCATTTGAGTCTAGCTTAGTTTTCCTTAATCCTCCTCCTAGACACAGAAACTGTGAGATTATTGCTGCATTGTGGAGAGATACACTAATTGAATTCTCCCTGGAAATACTGCATCCCAGAGCTAACAGAAAAAAACTATTTCTCCATTTCTTCCTGGGCAAGGATGGCTACAGTTCTGTCTCCCTGATCTCACAAGGCTCTTCTCCTCTTCAAGTAAAATAGTCACTTACAGAAATGGGAATAATTTTCCTCTTCCTGGATGAACTCTAGTCTATTCTTATTTTCTCAGGTTTCTTCCTTTAATGAGACATGGGGATGGCTTCAGGAAATGTGGGATCCTGTGTGGATGACAGGACCCTGTGCAGCAACACTCAGACCAGGGCAGCGTCTCCATTTCTAGAGCCTGGCACACAGGCTGTAGGAGCCAAGGCCAGATTCCCCATCCCATCTCCATCCAGCCCAGCTGGTCCGTTTGGGCAACCGAGCCCTGCAGCGGTGGGAGGGGAGCGCCGGGAGCAATCCCGGGTGCGCTGGCAGTGTCCCCTCGCCAGAGGAGGGCACGGGTGCGAGCTGACAGCTCTGCTGGGAGCTGGGCTGGTGGCTGCTCTTTGTGCTGTCGGAGAAACAGCAAGTACTGAGCATTGCTCTGACACTTCGTGTCCATCAGCTGCATGCTCTGAGGGGGGTTAAGGTCAGTAGCTCACTGATAAACAGGGCCATTTTTTCCACTGGCTTTAATGTCCTCCTTGATTTACTGCCCTGCCTTCACCTGCAGAGGAGGAAGGCAGCATAGGCTCGTTTTAGAGGCAGAGAGAATGTACCACTGGTTGGCCTGTGGCTTTTCCTTATGTTTATGTTGACATGTCCTCTGTGGAACTTACCATTAAGGGTTCTGAGAAGTCAGGCAGGTTTCCAACAAGCAGGCCAGCCAGCGTGCAGAGCACAGCCAGCACTGAGCACAGCACCAGGACAGCCAGGGGCCACTCTGCAATCAGCTGAGAGAAACTGGGACCAACAGGGGAGGGAAAAATGCAGCTGTTAAGGCACTTCTGCTATTGGCACGAAACCTGCTGTTCAACTACTCCAGTGTTAGTAAAAGGAAGTAAAAGAATTAGGGCTTTCTGGCTTGAGCATTTATTTATTGAAAAGCTCAGAGGCTCTAGCAAGACTATTAATGAACATATAACTCCAACTGGGTGTTTGCAGGCAAGTCTAATTAACGTGGCTGATTACATTTTGCCTCCCTACATTTTCCTGCTTTTTCAATCAGAAATAATAAAAACCAGACTCTTGTGTCCTAGGGCAAAATGAAGCTCTGAATATTTAACTGAAAATATGGCATTTAAAAAGAGCTTCCTTCTTTTTTTCCCACTGTGCAGTGTAAGCTTGGAGCTGTCCAACTGTCTGGCCTGCGGATGTTCAACCTGTGCCCCCAGAGGGGTCCGGCTATTTTGAAGGGTCCCCTCAATCTTGTCATGGGATGAGTGAATCTCACCCTGATCTCAGCCTAAAAACCAAACACTGAACCTGCAACAAGAGCCTCTGCAAATGCAGCATTTTCCTTCAGGGTTTGGAAAACACCTGCAAGGCCACAGGCTGGGGCTATGCTGGGAATATTGGTGTGGTTTGGTGGCACATGCATTATTAGTGACATTTCTAGACAAAAAAGACCCTTCCACCTCTTAAGAGCTGGTCTAAAATTTCCCATGTCAGGTCTGTTTTCCTTATGGGACAAGTTGTGTCTCCTAAAGGATGATCTGTCAAAGTTACTATTCCACAGTTTTTTACCAATGCAGGTTTTACTGCCTCAAGGTTTTTGCCTTCCTTAAAAATATCTGTTGTGATAGAGGATATAATCAACTCTCTGAACTGACCTGAAAATCCAGGTTGCTTTGTTTGTTTGTTGTTGTTTTGAATATCATTTTTAAAGGGAGAGAAAAATGTGAGGATTCAGGAGCTGTCATTATAAATGGTTGGTTTTGAACTAGGGAGCCACAGAAGGGATTACAATAACATGCGACATGTTTAGTGGACGTGGTGCTGTTGGGCTGATGGTTGGACTTAGTGATCTTTTCCAGCCTTAATGATCCTATGGTCCTATGATATAAGATTGGAATAGGTTTGGTGGGTTTTAGGTAGTTCTGTTTTCTGATGTATTCCTGAAATACTAGAAATTCCTTGTTCAAAAATAGATGACAAATATTTGAGTTTCATGGGGAAGTGAAATATTTATGAACTTGAGAGCAGCTGTGCCAGTGCTTGTCTGCCTTGAGGTGTGATGTTCCTGCTCTTCTGCTCCTCTTGCCTCCAACTTCACTCAGTAAATTAATGCAACTATTCCTCACCATAAATCATCACGAGCCCTTCCAACAGCTTCTCTCATGACTTTTGGTTAGGCCTGGGACTGTTTTTTTCAATTTAAGACTGCCTTATCAATATTGTTTTCATAAATGAGGTCTTTGTTATGAAAGGAACACAAATTGCCCTTTGTGCATTAGTGTGCCTCCTTTCTGGAGGCTGTTTTGGGTGATGCCATGTCCAATGACTAAAAAGAAAAAAAGGAATCAGCTGCAGTATATGATGGTGGAAGATACTTACCTAAACCTTCCAGAAAAAAACAGGTTTACAAAAATCAGCTTTTAAACGGAAGCTGAAAGCAATCAAATTATTTTAATTTTGTGAAGTGTATTAAAAATCCTCTGTCTTTTGAAAAAGTGAACTGGTTTTATGGCTGGGCTATCCTGATGGCTCATCTGGTGGGCCAAGCTGGATTAATCCTATGTATAGAGCCAGAGATAGATGTACATAGAGGATTATTATCTACATATAAAGCTGTTGTATGGACTAGAGCCAGACACCTGCCCCAAGAACAGTGTTGCTATTTGTTACTGCAGGTTAAATTGGTCTCCCAAGCAAATTGGGATTTTTCCCAGCAAGGGGAAGCCCTGAGCAGGGAGCTCTGACCTTGTCTCTGAGGCTGGGCCTGCCAAGGCCTGTGACCAGAGATAATGCTCTGCAGTCCCTAATAGCAGGGTAGGAGAGCAGTGATAATGGGGTAGAACGACAGAAACTTTTGATATGAAACATACCTTTTTGGCATCCTGAAAGCTTTGTCATGTCTGCAGACAGGAAAAAAAAAAAAAAAAAGAAAAAAAAAAAAAAAGAAAAAAAAAAAAAAAGAAAAAAAAAAAAAAAGAAAAAAAAAAAAAAAGAAAAAAAAAAAAAAAGAAAAAAAAAAAAAAAGAAAAAAAAAAAAAAAGAAAAAAAAAAAAAAAGAAAAAAAAAGAAGAAGAAGAAGAAAGATGCATTCATGTGTTACTGTTGTGGGAAGCCCTGAGCTGGGCTCTTGATGAGCAAGGTAGCCCTTTCAGGGGCTGTACAGCACCAAGCTGAGCCATTGCAGCAGCAGTGCTGGCACTGCAGGAGTTATTTTAATGAATAACAGAGTCTTTCCCTCTCTGTTGGCATTTTAACCAAGCAGGGTGGGAAGCCATGAAATCACTCCTCATTTTTGCCTCTTTAAGAAAACCCTGTAGGGATTGATAAGCAGTAGCAATGAGAACACACAGAGATCACACCACAGCTCTGTCCATGAAAATCTGTTTTAAGTGCTTTCTTACTGAATTTTTAAATTCTTACTTGACAAGAGCATCAATTAAATTCCATCAGCTGGGCTAGCAATGCCTATAGACAGTTTTTATTTCCTGTTCAGCTCAGCAAGGATTTTCCCAAAGCTGTCTCCTTGGTTTCCAGGGCCCTCCCAAAGCCAGGGATTGTGTGGTCTAGAGGAGCAGAAGGCCAGTGGAGCTGCTCAAAACACTTCACTGGGTTGCCTTCACAGAGGAGCATTTGTCATTCCTACCTGCAGAGCTCTGAGGAACAAAAGGAAGAAGCCTTCCCGTTTGTTAATGAATCCCTGAGGAGATGCACCCCAGTGGGTCACTGTCTCTGAAGGACCTCTCATTCTGCTCTCAATTCCCACTGAAATGTTCCCTTGAAATACACCCAGCCCAGCAGGGCCTTGGGTTGGGATGCAGCTTCCAGCACACTGCTCCCAGCTGGGGCTCCCTCCCCTCTCCACAGCCCTGCTGAGCTCAGCCCAGCAAGTTCCTCCTTTCTCCTCCTCCCACGCTCCTGGCCTAAACTGCAAGAAGTTCCTGCCACACTCTGACATCTGTGTGGGGCAGCTGGCCCTTGGGTCCTGGAGCAGGGGCTCCATCCCAGACAGTTGGGTAGAGATGCTGTGACAGCTCATCCTTCCTGGCAGGCTGTTAGGAATGGAAGACATGAAAAAGCAAATAGGAGAGCTCCCCGTAGAAGAGTCACTCTCGGTGGCCCATGTAATAAATAATACTGTCTTCTCATCACACTGATGCTCAGTAGGACTGGGAGAGTGGGGAGCAAAGAACAATCACCAGGTTATTAGAGAGGTCTCTCTCTGGCAGCACACTGCCCAATCCTGTGCTAATTCTCTCACAATAGCTGCTCAAGCAGATTTGCTTGGATTAATGCCCCATTCCAGCAGTGTTATCACTTCTCTGGAGCTAGTGCTGCAAATTCTGCTAGGGATTTGCAATCCAGCTGTGCTTCCTACTTAAATAACCTGCTAGGGAGGTCAGAGCTGACAATTTTGTTGATGATGTACCAGCTCAAAAGGATCCAGGCTCCACTCCTCTGCCTGCGATTGCTCTACACTGCAAACACAAGCAAATTAAATCCTCTGTTAATGAGAAAATGAGTCCATGAAGGGATTGTGTGCCTAACCCTGCAGCGCTGGGCAAAGGCAGGGGAGGAATCCTGTGCTGGCCTTTCTTGGACTTTGGGATCTGCTTCTGTGGCAGCCCAGGGATCATGCCCTTTAGTGCCAACAGTGGCACATGCAGAGAAGAAGAATGATTCCAGCTGGAAGGAGAGGGGATTGTAGCTCAGGCTGCTGGGGACACCCATCCTGTGAGCATCCTTACGGAGCTGCCCAAGGAACATCCACCACCCAGCGAGTCACCAGGGCACTCTGCACACCGATGGAGTTTGCCTGATTCTGTGGACAAGACAGAATTCACAGTCTTGTTGCTGCCCAGCCTGCAAAACTGAATCATCTTCCCCACTTTTCTCCCTGCTCAGCTGTGGCCAGTACGTACCCTCTCTTCCAGCACAGGCAGCGGCTTGGGTGGGGGCAGAAAAAGAAATTAACTCTGCTCTTACCACTGAGAAGCTCTGCCCAGACAAAGGATTAGCCAACTGGGTATCTTGTGGTGCAAAAGGGGAAAATACAAAGCTCCCAGAAGATGGACGTAACAAGGAGCAGCTGAGTGACCTTAGCTTTATCCAGTGCAGAAGCAAACCCTACCTCTCCCTGCTGTGGAATTGCAGCTCCCTGTTCAACCTCCACAGTGATGGACAGAGCAGACTGGATCCCTCCATGAGCTCTGGGGCAGCTGCTGCCCCAAGCTGAAGAGCAAATCCATGTTGTATGCATCCCCCCTCAGGCATTTCTCATCCCCTCCTGCTTCCCACCACAGTGTTCAGGAGATGCTTGGAAAGCCCCTGAGCTGCTCTCCCTGTGCCCCTTACCTGACCGTGACGATGTGATGCTGCACTGGCCGGCGCTGCCCAGGGGACCACTTATTCCAGGGGATTTCTGGGGCCTCGTGGTGGGAAGCTGGTGCAGGATCACTGCTAGAAAGGTGGGAACACAACATGGGCCTCTCGCCATGCCCAGGGAGTGGGGGCAAGCCATAGCTGCCTCGGGGCTCCTGCTGGTCACAGGGGTAATACAGGGGATGCTGCTGTGAGTCCTGGGAGCTGGATGGCACCTGGCCATTGGACTGGGTGGAGCCTGGCCCAAGCGTGTGGCTGGAGGAGGGCAGGTGGTCTCCCCCTAGCCTGGGGGATGGTGGAATGGGGCAGTGATGGACAGGGCAGATTCTTTCCCAGGAAGTGCCACTGTAGCTGTGCTCGGTGTTCCCGATCTCTGGCATGGCGAGGCAGGTCTGGCAGGGTCCTGCATTTGGCTTTTCTCTGTGAGAGAAAAGAAAAGTATGGTAAACCAGCAGAGCAGTGGGAAAGCTATACGAGGGAATGGCACCCTGCAAACTGGAGACTCTCCCAGGCCTCCCACCAAACACAAGATGTAAAACCTCACCCACTACTTGCTGCACCAAGAGCCAGCCTGAGGGCTGAGCTGGATCGTGCCTTTCATAAAGACATCTGGGACTCGCTCAGGGATCCCAGTTGATGGAGAGTCCATCCCACCTTTGTGCATGTTGCTCCAAAGTTTTGAAAACCTGGGTAACCCCCCCTCAAAGAACTCTCCAAGCTATTTCACTGTGGAGGAGGGCTAACACACTGGCTGGTGATCATGGCAGGGTCCTAAATCAGGACCACACAGAGCTCTGGGGACATGGAGACAAAAGGAGACTGCATGTGAAGAAGACCCTAGACTGTGCTTCTTGGGGGAATGATTTTGTTTGATTGCTCTGCAGAAACACTGGCTCTGCTCCACGTTGGAAGAGTAGGAGGGTGAATCATCCCTGAGACTAAAATAACTGAACAGTGAATCTAGTGGCTGTGATGGTGCAAAAGGGGCTTCAGCCTCCAGCCTGGCACTTGCCCAATGGTTCCATGACCTGCAGACTCCCCACTAGGCGCTTTGGAATAATTTTAAACCTACATCTCCTAGGGATGTCAGCAGCAGATATTACTGGTCTTGGTATGCATGAAGGAGATGGACTAGGATCTCCCAAGATCTCCTGAAGCTTGATGTTACTCTGGCTGCTCTGTTTACTGAGACAAAACATTTGCAGACTCAGTTCCCCGTTATTGAGGTCTCTGCAGGACACACTGCGGGATACACTGTCTTCTCTCCAAGGAATTAAAAAAACTATTCTGTTCCTACAGTCCTTGATTTATGGAACCTGAGAGATTTTGCTTTTGGAAACGCTGTCTCAAGGGATGTGGCTGGGGAGGGGTGGGGGGG
>NW_009952571.1:22714-26549 GCF_000747805.2 Chaetura pelagica
AGCAGCATGGAGTAACCTGGGGCTCAGACAGAAAGCTCAGTCTGGGAACACCAGCAGTTCTGGTCCTTGTTCAGAGCACTTGCCCTGGGGTCTACAGCTGACCTGGATGTCTTGCCCTAGGATCTGGCATCAAGGATTAAGTATGAGGAATGATTTGGGATTACAGAGTGTCTCAAGTCATCAAAGAATTGCGAGTGCTGGGGCCAGACAGGAGTGAGATGGACTTTAGCCTGAGGCACCTGATGCGATGTGGGAAAAATGAAGGCAAAATGTTTGAGAATAGAATGTTTTAGAAATGTGCAGGGTCCCTCTCATTTATTTTTTCAGATAGAAAAAGACAGAATGTTAACAATTATGAGTCTCTGGAATTGCAACCAGAGTTAAATGGCATGACAATAAAAATGACAAAAGGGTTATTTTTTTTTCCAGAGAAAAGGACATACTGGCCTTGGCAGCTTGTGCTATGTACTTTCCAACACCAATTGAGATTATCACCACTGAGAAGCTACAGTTCATGATTATATAAAATGGGCTTATTTCATTAAAATCATTACAGCAGAGTGATGTTTGTGGTGGCACTTAGAGCAGTGCTTATATAAAGAATCATGGTGCAGGTACCATACTCAGTATTGCTTGCATGGGGTACCAGCCCAGGGACTAGTAGTGAAGAAATCCCCATGGATTAGACACCAATTGGCATGTTCTTGGGTCCTCCTTACAACAGCACTGGCTTCAGAAGCAGTACCTGCAGATTTTCTGAAGCTCTCCTGTGACTCTCCTTCATTATCTGCTTTTCAAACTGAACAGTCATGGTTCTGTCAATCACCCTCCGGATATGAGTCCCCTTCTGCTCATCCCTCTCCAGCTCCGTGACAATGTGACCTTGGTTATCTAGAATCTCCAGGGAAACCTGGAGCTCTCAAATAATGATGGCTTTGGCTAATCACTGCTGGCAGTTGTGCAGAATTCCAGTCTTCCCTTGCTACCCTTCTGCTTAGCCACAGGGCTGGCAGGGTTCTTGTTTGCTGTGCTGAGGTTTGCACCAGAGATGGGGGCTGGTCCATGTTGTTATGACTTTTCTGGGCCCACAGGACCCTGACCTAGGCTAGAAAAATAGTTGTGGAGGAGTCTCTGCTCACTGCCAGGCAGGAGAAGAGTGGGCAGAGCACCACGCTGGGCTCTGCTGGCCACACTGCCACTGATGAAGGCCAACATGTTTGAATGTTTGCTCCCCGTTTGGGCTGTGTCAGATATTTAACGTCTTTGGGACTGAGTGGGCAGAAATGGTCTCAGAACCACCGAAAAGCATATGGTCACTGACCCTTCCCTCAGCCACTGGCTGCTTTGGCATGTCTCTGGTCTTGCTTCCCTCAGAGCCCTGCACCAGGAGAGCCTGGACATCTCTGAGAGAGAAGAAATTGCCCCAAAATACCCAGCATTTTGAAGGAATGGCTTCTTTATCAGTCTGCCTAATTCCAGCCTCATCCCCAAGACCATTTCTAGAAGCACTTCTCTTTTTCAAATAGAAAGGTTCTCTCACCCTTTGCATGCTAAGGAGAGGATTGGGAAAGCAGGACTTTGCATGCAAAAGATGGGAAACACCTTCCAAGTGAATGGAGCTGTTTGATGCCTGACTCAAACCACAACTTTTCCTGTTGACAGAAGAATCTCATGGGGCAATAAAAACAAGCAAGAGAAAGGGCAAGAGTCTTTATCATGACTACAGCCAGAGCCTCTTTTCCCCAGGACCCTTTCTCAAGCAGACATTTAAACACTGTGGAGTTTCATTCATTCATAAAAAAAACCCAAAACAAACAAACAAACAAAAAAACCCAGCTAGTTTTGTTTCCCTTTTTTTCTGACCAAGGTTTTCCTTGCAAATCAGCTGTATGAGTTTTCCCAGATGAAAAACAACAAGTTGTTTCTGAATGGCAGCCACGTGCTGGAGGTCAGCTTCCAGCACGTTCGGGGTTTTTCCTTTGAGCACTGGAAGGGGCTTTTTAGGAATGGCTTTTTATAATGGAATTTAAATAGACCTGTTCTCTTTGAACACACCACCAGCAGAGCAGCAGTGGTGTGTGAAAAAAAAAAAAAAGAGCTTCTTTCTTGTGTTTTCTAGGGAGATACAACTGCCCTTTGCAGAGATTAGGGAAGGGCTCCTTGTGTTTCACTCTCACTTTGTTATTTAGCTCCCTGGTCAGGCTGACAGGGGCAGACAGGCACCCCCCAAGGCATTCATCTCCTCAGGCAGGCTCAAATTCTCATGCACTGAAACATTTCTGTGTAGTCACTATTTGTTGTGCTCTTTCAGTCTAGCAGCAGGATTGTGCGTATCCTTGAGAAAACCTACGATCTTCTTGTTCGTGAGACTCCTGAGTATGTTAAGTCATCATGAAAAATTAATGAGACTGCAAAACTCTGCCTCCCACATAGTCTGCCAGGGAAAGTTTAGCTTTATAAACCTTTCCATTGACTCGTCTGCTCAGCCTTCCCTTCTCCTGCAGGCAGTTATGTGGGACAGGACACAGCCAGACACCAAGGGCTCCAGGTCCCCACCCAGAACTCGGGGCCAGAACAGGGCTGGGAACACTTTGCTCTGTCTGCCCTGGCAGTGAGAAATGTGCTGGTGTTTGCTAAGCCTTGTTTTGTGGGGAAAAAAACACAAATTAAGTGAAAAGGGAAAGGAAAGAGCACCTGGCTATCCTAGGGTGGAGAGACTCAAAGGAAGGTAATGTGTGGAATGTCTGTGTGCTTCTGGTGAGGAACTGAGCATTGGTGCTGCAGAGCATGGGCTGGGAGCAGAGCAGGGGCAGAGCTGCCCCTTTGGCAGGGGTAAAAGAGCCTTGCACACAGAGGCTTTTGTGTGCACCCGTCCTCAGGAGTGGGAGTTCTCCTGGTTCTGTGTTGCCATAGGTGTTAGTTCCTGAGTGAGCAGCAGGAGTGAAATTCAAAACACCTGTTTCAGGTGGCTTAACTCGTCTCTGTAACCCAGCTCCTACAGGCTGCAGCATTCCTTTCAAAAGACCTGTTAGAATGAGCAAGGATTGCTCAGTCCAGCAAGGCAAACAGGGCTTCAGTGATGGTTCTGACCCCGCCAGACACGCAGGATTCAAATGAGTGCTGGGTTATGTAATGGGCACTGGGCAAGCACCAAGACCCAAGAGTCCACCAGCCTCTGGCTGAGCTCTTCAGAGCTGTCTGAAGAGGAGTGACTGCCCCACTGGTTTCCCTGGGCGGGGGGGATGGCTGGGCACAAATCTCCTGTGTCAGACAGAGCTGAAGCTCTTTAGCTTTCAGAAGGAATTTGTGTGCTGCCGACCTCGGGCTGTGCTCTGCTCAGAGTCTGAAAAGCTGGGAAGATCCGTTGCTGCCGGCCTAACAAATGGGAATGTGCTTGCAAATTTGGGGATGGCTCCTTGCCCACAACCGTGGGCATGTTGATGCTTCCAGAAAATGATTGTGGCTGCCAGGCTGGTTCAAGGCACCAGGCAGGGGAGCATATGGCACAGGGGGGAGAGGATGAGGGCTGCAGGGTGTTAAAGAGACCTTTGGAGTGAAAACCATGCTTGCCCACAGCCTGAGACATGCTGAGCTTCGCCAACAATAGCTCACCCGGCGCTGCGGAATTGAGAGCTCACCATGTTGCAGGAGAAACCCCTGCCAGTGAGGCCAAGCCGGGCACTCACCTACCAGCCCGGTGGGCTCCGCGGAGTGTGCCTGGCCCCAGGCTGAACAACCGGGGCACCGGGCTGGGCAGCACAGACCTCCCAGCCCCGAAACCGAGGGGCGGGCAGCTCGGCAGGCAGCGGGGGGAGGAGGGGACACGCCTCAGTGG
>NW_009952571.1:27083-40073 GCF_000747805.2 Chaetura pelagica
GGAGAGCGGAGGAGGGTGCCGGGGGGTGTGTGAGCATCGATCGCCGGCCGCCCCCTCCCTTCCTCCCTCCGCCCCCGGGGGCGCAGGGCGGTGCGAGGAAAAGGGTTTTTCTCCAAGCCTGGAGGTGGATCAAACCTCTTCGCCCGGCTTCGAAATCTCCTTCCCAGCCCAAAATCCTTACCCCGACTTCCTGATTGCAAAATGTGCGGGTGCAGCGAGGAGGGTGGCAGGTTCAAGCAGTGCACAAAGCCCTTTGGGTGTTGGGTCCCTCATCACAGCAGCGTGGGGCTTCTGCTTTGGCCCAGGATGGGGAGGCTGCCCGGGCATTCCCAGGCTGGCAGGGCAGGTGCAGGGCAGCATTTTGACATGGCTGGGTTCACCCTTTTAATTTTAGCAGCATTAAATAAATAAACATTTTTGTTGATATAGTTGGTAGTTTTGAAACAATGGAGTTGAAAGCACAGAGCACTCAAGGGGGTCAGAGACATTCCACTCTGTGCAGGATCCTGCTATCATTGTTGATGCCATGACATCACCTTGAGTTGGGTGACAGCCATACATTGGGCAGTGGGGAGAGCTTCCCATGGAGCTTGTGAAAGGTGGCTGCTCCTTCCACAGCCTCTCCCACGCCAATGACCATGACATTACTTGTGCTAGGAAGGGCCTTTGGTGCCTTCTCATGACTGTGTGTATGGTCATGGGAGTGGCAGTGACCTTTTATCCTTTCATCGTCCTCAGTGTGGCCATGGTGATGGCTACAACCTTCTTGCTTTGAGCAACCTGGTCTAGTGGGAAGTTACTCTGCCCATGCCAGGGGGGGTGGTGGGTGGGGGTGGAACCAGAAGATCTTTAAGGTCCCTTCCAACCCAAACTAGTCTGGGATTCTGGGACTCTTTCTCATGGCCATGTCTGTGGCCCTCACTGTGGCAGTGACCTTCTTTCTCACAGGGTGGCATCCTTTCTGCTTCACATGCTACAGAACAGGTGAAGCAACAAGGGAGAGTATTAGACCAGAGAGTATCCTATAACTCCCACTAATCCCCTGGCTGCTTAGAATAAGCCCTTCCTGCCTTAATGACTTAAATGCCTGAGAGAGTTTAAAGAACAAAAAGCTTTTCCTAATACTGGGGTGGGTGATCATAGGCTGATGCTGGGGGAGAGTTTCCAAGGACAGGCTGCAGGCAGTGCCAGTGTCCCAGCACCATGATCCTTGCTGGGCTGGGCCATAGGGGACCAGCTGGCTTCTCTGAGCCATGGCTACAGAAATGCTGCTGGCCTGTTAAGATCAGATTTGTTGTGAGGAGCATCTACAGAGTAGCTGGTATTATGTGGCCCAGCAGGAAAGACTGAAACCTGGTGTCTGCTGTAAAGACTGGTTGGCATGAATGTGATGACAAGGACATGGATGCCATTTCCTTTTCTTTCTTCCTGATGCTAAATAATTCTACAGGCAGCAGGGATGATAACAATAAAGCCAGGGGAGCTGGCAGGATGGTGGGAACAGGCTGAACTGCAGCCACCCCCCTGCTGCTGACACAGCCACATCCCACTGTGGGGAGCTTGGCTCAGCCCGTGTGGATGCCTTGTCTGTGAAGTGGGGGTGATCACACTTCCTCACTCCCACAGCTTGGCAGGTTTCCTCTGTGGCCTGCACAGTATTGACACACGGATTAATTTTGTTTAATTGCCTTTACTGAGAGACTAGAGCAGGGCTGGTGCTCCCAGCTAGCTGTGAAGCACGGGGCTGTTGTTAGGCAGCCGGGGCTGGAGCGGTGGGTTGGTATGGGAGCTGGCTGCTTGCCATGGCAACCCACATCTGAGACCAGCAGCAGCAGGTCCAGCTGTCCCCAGTGTCCCTTCCACGTGCAGGAAGGTGGAGGAGGGTGAGTGGAGAAATGAGGAGAGAGATAACAAAAAAAAAAAAAAAGACAAAGGAGGAGCAAAGAGAAAATATCAAAAGAGGGAGGTGTAGGGTCAGGAATATCACAAAAGCCAACAGGCAGTAATGGGTACATGTGGAAAAGACAAAAAATCAGGTGAGCAGAGAAAATGGGAGAGGGGAAATAGATGAATAGGTGACTGGAACAAAGATGTGCTGGGGGTGATGTAAGAAGGGGCTGAGAGGGTGGCAGGTTTATGAAGTTGCTCTGCTGCAAAAAATCCCCTGTCCTCCAGGACAGCAATTTGCTGCTGCTGACCCTGAGAAACTCAGGGAATCAATTAACTGCTCCTCACTTCACAAAAAAAAATAAAAAGAATTAAGCAGGAAGTCTGCTGGCTCAGGGCCTGAGCTCCCCAAGCAGGGCTCAAAACCTCTGCCAGTAAAAGGCCAGAAAGTGCTGGGGAGCCTGGCAAAGATCTCTGCACTGCTTCAGGGAGAGCCAGGGCAAAGATCTCCTGTCTTCACTACTGTTGTCTCCAGGAGGCAGGGTGAGATAGGAAGGTTGCCACGGGCACTGCCTAACTGCCTCCCCGGGAGGAGAGTTGGGTATTTTTGACACTAATTGGAATTTGTGGCAATTGAAGACAGATTTCTTACCTCTCCTGCTTGACCTGTGAAAGAGATAAGAGATAAAAACTTGGCATTTGAGCTTTGGTACATTTTTTCCTTGAAGCACCTGTTTTGTGTAGCTTGCTGCTTCTGGCCCTGCTGCTCACCACCCACTTGCATTGCTTTTGGAAACAAAAAGTAAACCCTGTCTCTGCAGCTCTCCTCTGGCTCCAGAGAAGTCCAACTCAGAAGCAAACACCACATTTCACCTGCTGGGTGTGCAAAGTTTGGAGGTTCCTCCCTTTCCCACCAAAGTCACTAACAAAGCTCCCTTTACCCTTATGAGCACAAGCCAAGCTCTAGGAGCACAAGCCAGGCATGTCCTTGGAGAAGTCCAAGGAGACAGAATAAAGCTTCAGCTCTCAGGGCTGGCAGACATGTCTGAGAGCTTTTCCTTCTGGGTTTGCTTTGCTCTGCAGGGGCAGCTCAACGGGGCTCATTTCATGCTGCCCTGTCTGACACAGTTCCTTGCAGCACAATTTGTTTTCCTTCTCTGTACATCAGCATTTCCCCAAGCAGAATGGAGCTGGGCTCCCCATGTCCTGCTGTCTGTCAGCAGAGCTCAGTGTGTCACACACCAGAGGGAGGTGGCTGGGCACTTCCCAGCAGCCAGAGGCTGATGGCCCCAGGGCCTGTTGCCATTTAGAATATTCTCACTCTGTGGCCTCTCGGTGCTTGACCAGTTGGAGACTGGTAGAGCAAATCTCAGTGCCATCTTGGGAGAGGTATGTGCTGATCCCAAGATTTTACCCCTTATGGAAAAAAAACACCTAAGAGTGAGCAGGAAGAATGAGCAAATGAGGCTTCTAAACTATTTTAGGAACATAAATGATTCCCACAAGGCAATTTCTCCAAGCTGAGACCATCCTTCTTGCACACAAAACATTACCCCAGAGAAATGTTTCCTGCCCCAATGCCTGATGAGGGGTGAGAGGTGGGTGGGGGCAGAGTGGTCTGATCAGTCTCTTTGGATGGGGATGCATCCCTGTACCCCCTGCTGCAGGCAGTGCTGCCCTGGTGCTCAGGAAAACCATGCTCAGAGCTGCCTGCTTGCAATGCTGACACCTCCATGGTGTTTTGGACTGTGCAAAGTCACTCACGTCGTGAGTTTCTCAGACAGCCAAGCCCTTGGAGCCCCTGTGGGCTGGGCAAGGTTGGAGGTCCTGGACGAGCTGTGGGGCCTTGCAGGCTGCCCCCTCCCCAGCACTGTGCAGTGTTCTGCATCTTTGCAGCAAGCTACCTCTGAACCTGGCCTGTCACTGCTCACTGGAACAATGAAATAGCCAGGGTATTTTCAGTCCTCACAGCCAGTGACAGCATGCCAGGCACCTCCCATGCTGGCAGATTTTCACGGGTGCAGCAGCAGCAGCCCTGGCCTCTTTGGCTCCATAAACCTCCTGTTGTCTCAGCCCATGAAATTGCTTCCTTAGCCAGAGCAGGTCCGTGGTGGGGTTGGTGCTGTGTTAGCAGCTCCAACCCTTCACCTTCACTGCATACAGCTCATTGTACAGGTGAACATAGCTATCCACTCTGCAGCCTTAGGGGGCTGAGAGACTGAAATGTGCTTTAGTAACAGTATGAATGCCAAAGCCTGAGTCAGACCTGCTCATCCCAACAGGCACTCACATCCAGGCTGACCCTTGTGCCAAAAACGTTGGTGCCTAGAGGGAAAAGCCTGGATGCAAGGGTGGTCTCCCTTATAGAGATGCTCAGATATGCCCCTGACCTGCAGAGGTCAGATGAGCTGGTCCATGACTGCCTTTTTCCAGCTTGTAAGTACCCTGATGCTGTGAATTCTTAGAAGTATAGCTTCTGAAAAAATTGAGATTTAGTGCCTATTTATTCAAAGCCATTTGTGACCACTCTGTCCTGGGATGGGCTTGTAGGATCTGACACCTTCCTAAATGTGTGTATAGTTGTCTGTGCCAGGAGGAGCATCCTCCACAACACATGCATCAGCATAAGTGATGAGACTGCAAAGGCACCGAGGAATCAGGCTCACAGGGCAATTTTAATAGCCAATTATTATTTCTGGCCATCACACGTGCCCAGGGTGTGTGGTGGAGCAGGGCCCACACACAGCTTGGGAAGGAGGGGTCCATGCTGGACCCTGCTCTGCTTCTCAGGGTGCCTGTGAGATCCCTGTGGTGCTGGAAAGCTTCTTGTGGCTGGTGACACAGCCCATGGGCTGAGGAGGTGCCAGCATGTGGAATTTATGTTTCTGGGCACCAGTGCATTGCAAACTGAAGCCAATAACATTCATGATGAGTTTGCTGTGTGTCTGAAGGGGAAGGAGGCCCGTGGAGACCCATCTCAGCATTGTCTTGGCAGGGAAAATCTCACTGGAGATACATTGTAGGTATATTGTGCCATTTGCTGTGGGGCCTTGTGCTGGCAGCAGGGCCAGGTTTGCTCTGAGGCAGCCCATGTGTTTGCACCATTCCCCAGCCTGACTGACAGCCAGTTCCCTCAGAGCATCCTCTGATATCCCAGACTAATTCATCCTTTGCATGTAAATATTCTTCTTAGGAGGATTTGGGACATAAATTCTGTTGGGACGTAAATTCTCTTTTCCCGACCTGACATTTCCCCGATGGGAAAAAAAATTTAAAAAATCTTACAAAAGCCCTTCTAGTCCCTGAAGTGCTTGTTAGATGGAGGGAGACCCGCCCTTGGATACCGCCCTTGGTGCCCGCAGACACAAGTGTCTGCACTCCCGAGCCCGCAGAGCCTCCTCCGGACGCAGCCGGGCGATGTCGCCGCTGTCGCAGCTCCGGTCTCTCCCTCCCGACCCGCCGGTCTCTCCTCCCGGGGCTCTCGTTTTGCTCGCCCTGGGCAACCAGCGCTGCCGGCTCCCCGGGATTCGTCTGGCCGCTCTGCAGGCTGGAGCGACCTGTGTGCTCACCACCCGGCAGACACAGCCGAGCTGTCAGGTACCAGGAGACTCGGCCTTGTTTCATCTGATTTTTCTTGGAGGGAAGTTTGTCTCAGAGCTCCAGGGAGTATTTAACCGTGTGCCCTCCTGCTCCAGCTCTCTGAAGAGGGGACTGTGTTGCTCTTCCTGCTGTGGCAAAACTTGTTGACGAGGTTCCCACCCTCCCTCGTTTGGGTGTGTTAAGGCAGTGCTGACAGATTTCAGGACAAGACAGTCTCAGCCTGTGTGAGTCTGTCCACGCCAAGGATAAGAAAATAAGATGAATCACCAGAGGTATCATCTAGGAAGTTTTAACGTGGGGACAGCTTTTCATTTTACTACCTTATTCTGTAATTTTTTTTGCCTTAGTGAATTTAAACTTTGCTATAATGCCTGAAAAATAGGAATACTGCAGTCTTGTCAAGGATGGGTTTACATTCCAACCTTAAAATCTAGCTGGGAATAGCAGCGTTGATTTCCCTAAGAACAGTTTGGTGGCTTTGGCAGGTTTCTGGGCTGTTGTGAAGGTGATGATCAAAGCTGCAGTTGGGAATTGGAACAGGTATATTAAAGATAAAAGAAGTACCCTGAAATACAACCCTAATCCTGGCTGTTGAGCACAGCACTACCAAGGTCTTCCTCTCTGCCAGGAGAAACATCTCCAGCCTGTGCAGGGCTGACAGGTCCCAGCAAAAGATCAAGACATCCTGTTGTGTTAGTTGCTGATCAGTTTCATCCAGGGAAGACCCAAATGATATTTTGGAGAGGAAATTGGCTGAAATGGCCCATTTCAGACAGATCAGAGCCATGGGGGGATGAAAAGCAATTGTTTTGGCTCAAGAACAAGTAGGAGAGGGGAGGGGGAGGGTTCAGTCTCTCAAACTGCTGAAATGCTTCTGCTTTCTTTGGTTAGAAACAGAGCTTCAAAAATGCTCAAAATATTTCAGCTGATGCTCCCAGAAAAAGGCATCATTACATGTTTGTTCCAAACCTTTTTCAACTAAAGGTTTATAAAAACAACAAGTCAAAAGAAGGATGTTATTTATCCACTTCCTTCTGAAGGTACTGAAGGAAACACACTATTCTAGGGGGAATGGAAATGGAATTTTTCCTTTTTACAGACCCAATTCTAAACCCTGTATTTCAGCCCACACTAATCCCATGTGTTTGGGCTGCTCAGTGTCCCCAGCCCTGAGCAATATGGCCACACTGCAGGGACCAACTCAGAAGGGCCACCAAAATGTCCACCCACCCAGTGGAGGGCAACCTCACTCAGGAGCTCACACAGAGGCCTGAAGTGGCTGCTCAGAGAAAAGAGAGAATAGGACAAGTGCAGGTGATGTCTCCCCCAAGTGTTTTGCAGGGGATTTTCTGAGTGTGATGAGTCCAGTTGGGAAACTTCCCAGGAGTAATTGTGTGGTCTCTTCTTGGATGTTTTTAAATGGGCTATATATACATTTACCACAAGTCGAGCCTCCTCAGCTTCTGCAAGGGTTGAAAGAAGGCAAACATGGCTCAAATTCTGACCATAGCTGGAAGAAGGACCACTGTCTCCAGCTGGGCTTTAATTTACCCTCTTGAATCATGATTTCCATCCTGCTGGAATATGGATCATTTTCAATTTCAAGCATTTTCTGCCACTTGAGTGAAGCACTCAGGCAGCCAGGCACAGCACAGCAAGTGTCTGCAGGAGCTTCACATACCTCCACCCTTTCTCTCCACCCAAGTATTAATTATTGTTGAACTGGTCTTTGAATACTTAATTGCCACCTTGACTCCCCTTTTCATCTCCTCTCTTTGCAGGTGTCTCTGTGCCTCTTGTGCACTTTCCCGGGGCTTGTTCTCCATATCAGCTCTGCACCTTAACCCTGCACAAGAAAATCCTGTGTCCTGCCAGCTGAGCCCAAACTGACCCCATGCAGCACCAGGGAGAGGTGACCCTGCTGGAGTCCATGGAGAGTCTTCAGTCTGGGTTAGACCCTGGAGCCAAGGTTGGTCTCTGGACCTTGCTTTTGAATTCTGCAAGCAAAGGAAAATGAAATGGTTTGTTATGTTTTAACTGAGCTTGGGTGGGATGAGAGGCACTCATGGCCTGGAGAAGAGCTGCTGAGTTTGCCATTTGTTTTTCTTGCAGCACCCTGGGTCATGTTGCCCCTGGTGAAGCCCCACAGCAGCCCAGTGTAGAATAATTTTGACTTTTTGGTGTTCACAAGAGGCATATGATGGTGTCAGGAGCCAGCTAGGTCTTGGCATGCGCAGTTGTAGCTTGCAAACTGCAAGTTACTGGCCATGGGGCTGCCCATGTCCTCCTGGATCTGGGCTGAAGCAATGGGCTGGAATGGTAAACATCTCTTGGCCCCTGCTGATGACAGCTTCCAGCTAGGGAGAGCCTAGAGCCAGTTGCTGTCTGCAGCTCTTTCCCCAAGGACCACATTTCCATAAAAGATGAAAAGAACCTGCTTGACTGGCTGCCCCGGCCACCTTCCACAGCCTGGCACCCTTCCCAAGGCTGGGCTGTGTGTCCTAAATCTGGGTTAGCAAATGGGGTCAGCAAACCTGCATTTGGCCCTGCTGTGCACATCCCAAAGTGGGAAGAACTACAAGGACAGACCCTCCTATTGTTCACCCAGCTCCACAGGCCCTACACTAGAATTGCACATTTTTCAGGAGCAGAAAATGTCAGGTGAGGTGATGAGGTCATGAGTTATTTCAGGTGGCATTCAACACAGAGTAGGCAGAGACTTCACCCATAGGACTTGGGCCAAGAACCTGCAGGCTGGGATGCTGTGCACAGAGGGGACAAACTTGTCCTTCAGGGGGAACAGGGCTGCTCTGTGTATCCTGAGAGGTTTCTGTGGTAGTGTCAGGAGTGGTTTTGTTGTGGGAAGCACCAAGAGGCAGCTCTGACCTTCACTGATTTGAAGCAGGACCACGGGTTTATGTCCTTTAACTAGCTTTGGTAGTTCTCATTTTAATTGTACATTGATACAAGTAAAAATAAATGTCTCGGCAAACCTTTGATCTTTCCAACTAAAGCAGGTTTCTGGCTGGTCCCTCCTCCCAGTCTAAGGAATTTGCTGACCTGTCTTCTGGCTGCTGGAGGAAATGCCTCCAACACCTTTTTGTCCTGCAGACACAGGTGGCTGAAGGACCAGAGCTGGGGATAAGAGAGGGAGGCAAAGGAGGGGTTTGCTTATTGCAGGGAACTTTGCCATGTGGTTGATATAGGAGGTTCCTTCAGGCTGCTGAGAAGCTCTTCTTTGATAGACTGCATGTTCCCACCCTCTCTGTGTCCAGCAGGCCTGGGGAGGGGTTGTTAGTTCTGCCCAGGAGCCTCAGGCAGCGCGATTTGGGCTCATGGCTGCTCAGGGCAGCTTGCAGGAGCACCTCTGAAACTTGGCCAGGTGGCTCATCTGCAGCCCCCGTGCATGATACCAAAACAGCCTCCCAAAACAGGTAGAGTTCAGGCTCCTTCTCCAGTGGGCTCCTTGGCAGCTGGCTCCCGCTTCTCCCAGCAGTTACTGAGTGCCATCTGTTGACTAAACAGTGATCATGCAAAAAATGGAGAGGAGCCAAGATGCAGACGGGTGAAGTGCACTTGGGAAAAGTGGCAACGTGGGCCTGAGTGGCTTTGGAGGAGTTTCCCAGAGTGCAGAAGGAAAAAAAAGGAGGGTTTCAAGCCAAGGTGGTTCCTGCTGGTGGAAGGACTGATTGAGGGATGCCAGGAATGCTTCTTGAAGCAGTCAGGTTTGGGTTTGTTGAGGAATCAATTTCTTTCCTTCAGCCTTGGTGTAAGGTAGAGAGACAGAGAAGAAACAAACAGTCTTACTGTGAACATGTGGGACAACACTTCCTGCAAGCCACTGAATAATGTCCTGGAGCAAGGAGGTTGTAGACTCCTGTCAGAGATGGTTCTTTGTGCTGAAACTGGTCAGGGAGAAGCTTTGCAGCACCCAGCCAGAGAAGGGGACTATTTCACTGTCATGAGCACAGGTCATTGCCCTGATTTCCTTCCTTTGCTCCAGAGAAATCTCCAGCAAACTTTGCCCTGCTTGGAGAGCAGGGGCTCCAAGTAGGCAGCTGGAGGCTCTGCTTCAGGGAGGTCAGCCAAGCCCTTCTGTAGCTCAGGCCTGGCAGGGCCATGCTGCAAGAATCCTCTTGTGTCCTCTTGATTCCTCCAGCTTACAGGCTTTCCTGAAGGCAAGCTGCTGTCCACTGCAGGGACTGCTCCTTTAGGGGCTGCCAGCAGCCAGCAGGAGCTGATACATCCCCTGTCTGTGAGCCAACCTGGGGTTTCAGCCCCGAGGCTCCTGGGCTGAGTGAGCTTCTGAGATGGCACAAGCCAGGCCACAGCAGCCAGAGCACCATCAATAGCCCAGATCAGGCCATCCTGATTATTAAAGGTCTTCTGGCTATTTCAGAAGAATAAAGAACTTAACTCAAGGGGAGGTGGGCAAATTCCTGGGCGATAAATTAAGCTGGTTTCTCCAAACCTCCTTCCTGTTGCACATGGATGTAATAGACACTTGCTGGCTGAAGTTGGGAATGCTGGGAAATAGCTGCCACCAGCTGCTGGAGGGAGCAGTATTGACATGCTTCAGCCTCTGAGGGGGCTGTGTGAACAGCATTCAGTGTGTCCTGAGGTCCTGCAGCACCCCTGACATGTCATGCATCCAGCACACCCTTCTCATGGGAGCAGGAAAACTGGGGACCATTTAGGTTTCTCTCCTTCCCAAGTGATAAATCTGTGGGTATTGGTGCTCCCTGGTGCCAGGATGGCTGTCCTGAAGGATTAGCCTTACCCTGAGGTCAGCACAGGCCCTGTGAGAAGGCAGGGCTAATCTTGGGGCTGACACTGCCTTGGAGAGCAAATCAGAGGTCTTGGCAGTTCAGAGCAAGCCCTCAAGTTGGGGCCAGCCTGGGTGTTATTGCAGCCCTTTCTGGCCATGACTCCAGGAATAAGCAAATACATGTGCATGTATATAACCCCATAATGCTCAGCATATTTATAAGGTCCTGTTTTCTGTGTCCTGTGAGAGTCTCAAGAGCACAAACAGGTCCCCAAACCAACCTGTTCTGTCCCACTGCTGAAGCTGCAGATGCTGCTCCCTTTACTGGGCCCTTTTGCCCCTGGGTTTCTGTGTCGAGCATTCATCTTCTCATCCGTCCCAGATGATGATGCAAAAGCAGATGCTTGTCATTCATGCCACTCAGACATGGTAAAAGACAGCTGAGAAATGACAGATCTTTGTGTGGAGGGCAGTGGAGCAGCCAACACTGCCCTGGAGGAAACTGCAGCTCTGCAGAGACATTAGCCAGGGCAGAGGTATTTGGGGGCTCTTCATGCCTGCTCATGGCACTGCTTGTTGCTGGAAGAGCTGGGATGCCACGGCTATGAGGTCTGCAGAAACTCCTTGCCAGCACTTGGCTTATGCTTTGACAGCTTGGGCATGACATGGTCCCCTAGCTACTGTGACCCATGGGTGGCACAATGGACCCTTCTGTACATGGTGGTGACTCTGCCCCATGCAAAGAACCTGGGACAATGCTGTGAGTTTCTGATGACCTGGCCCTGGGTGTCAGCAGCATGTGCAGGCTGCTCCAGCTCTGGGACATGGCTGCTGTACCACCAGAATCAGGAACCACTGCCGGAAAGAGTTTCCATAAGCACTGGCTCCTTGACTCAGCCCGGCAGCATCTTCTGGGGCTGATCTCATCCCCCCAGCCACCAGCCCAACCAAAAATGGGCCATCATTCCACCCTCACAAGGGACTGTGCCAACTTGGAAGCCCAAGGCAGCACCATCCTCCCAGCTCCCCTGTGTTCCCAGGGCAAGGAAAAGCCCTGTGTGGCTCCTCCTGTGCCGGGTTTTCCATCACAAACCTGTTGACAAGCCCTTGGGCTCTAGCAAAGCTCTTGTGTCTTTTTTCCAATTTTTCCTTCCACAGCAGAGTCTTCATTTTCTTCTTCAAGTGTGAATCCAGAGGCACTGCCTGGGAAATGGCTTGAGTTTCCTTTCATCATCAGAGTTGCTACTAATTAATATGGGTCAGTCTTTCCCTCCAAGTGCTTTTACTAAGCCATTCTTCCAGCTCCCTTAGAGCCTTAGCTCTGATCTCCAATAGCTGGAGTTTCATGCAGAGATGGGCAAATTCAGAGCTCCTCAAAGTCTTTTGAAGGCTTCCCTTGAATCATGCTGGATTTTGAGTTGAACTTCTTGGGTTTTGTGAGTGGTTGACCTGCTCAAAGTCTGAGAGGGGAGGGGTGCCAGCAGCAGACTTACTCCTTTTTAAATGCTATAATGTCCAAACATTGCAGGACCCTCTTGAAAGCTGGGGTGTGCATTGGTCCTTGGGAAACAAAATATTCCCTGGTGTGCTTTCATCTCCTGTTCACCTCTTGCCAGATCTGGGTCCCTCAGAGGCTGAGGGAAAGGGTCTGTGCTGAGGGTGGACATAGCACAGAGCCAAGACATGGTGCCCAGATAAGGGTTTGAGTGCAGCAACCTGAGACTGCAGCAGGCAAATGCTGCCTGTTTTCTCAAAGCCCCAGTCTTTGTGACTCTTCTGGAGGTCCCAGACTTATGGGGGGGACCCCTCTTCTTTGACTATGTGCTTCCTGCTAGTCATGGTGCTGGAGGTTAATGCCCACCCCACAGCATCTCTTCTGCTCCCTCTCTGAAAGAAAGGCAGGTTTGAAAAGCGGGGAAATAATTCCTGGAAAGTATCAAAATTAAACAGAAAAAGGCAGGCTTGGCACTTTTTCCCCCACGAAGGCCCTTGTATGTACTCACACTGGCAAGACCTGGAGGACCCCAGGTATTTTCCCTGTTCCCTGCCAGCTGTGTATCTAGCCAGGCATGACAAACACCGCGACCCCATCAATGGCCACCAAGTGAAGTCCAGGCTGTTTGCCTGATCCGTTTTCCATTGTTCCCCCAGGCTTTTCCCGCTTTGAACGAGGGCTTGTGGCATCAGGAAGTTAAAAGGAGTCAGGAGGGGGTGGGGGGAAAGGGGGAGTGTTTCTTTTAAAAAGGGAGTGAGATTGGAGAGGAGGACACAGGCACTCAAAACCCTGTCTGTGCTTGGTATATTAGGCAGCCAGTGCTCTTGGCTGGGAGCCCAGACGAGGCTTTTGTAATCAAAACATGATCTTGTGTGCTGTGCAACCAGTGCCGAGCAGGGCCGTCTGATGGCTCTGCTCCTCCTTTAGCTCTGCTCTGGAATCCGCCCGGCGCCGCCGCCGATGTCCAACATGCACCGAGCTGTGAGTGCTGCCCCTGCGGGGCCCGGGGGGCGCGGGGCGGTGGGTTCCTCACCCCGAAAGGCCACGGAGGGACCTGCACTTGCTCCCTTCAGGGTGGCCTTGCTGTGGTTGCCGCTTTGTTGTTTTCCTCCCCCCCGGCGGGGCTGCGGGCAGGCTCGGGGTGCGCAGGGGGCAGGCAGCGTCGGGGGAGGGGGTGCTGGGGGGTGGATTTGGGGATGCCGGGCTTTGCTTGTCCATCACCGGGGCAGGTTGCAGTGGC
>NW_009952571.1:40162-73323 GCF_000747805.2 Chaetura pelagica
CCCCCCCCGCCTTCTGTCTTGCTGGCTTTTCCAACCCCTCTGCCTCCGAGGTCTCTGGCCTTAGAAGGAGGCGACCGTGGAACTGTGTGGGCAAACACTGCGGGCAGAGCCAGCCTGGAGCGAGGTGTCCCTGTGGCTCCCCAGGACGGTGCGTGTGCCACCCAGGCGCGGGGGTCACAGAGGGAGGTGCCCTCGCTGAACTGAAGCACGAAGCCTCTCGCTTTCCCTTTCTCCTGCTGTGACATTTTCATTTCGGGATAGAAAGAGGCCTCTGGTTCTGCAGCTCCCTCGCTGTGCCTTGCTATCCAGGAGGCACCGGGCTCGGCTGCTCCCTGGTTCCAAGCCATGGCACGTTTGTTCTGCCAAAGCCATTTATAACTCCCTGTCCCTGTGACATACGGGCACCTTGGCTCCCCGGAAGAGCTTGGCTCCGGGGAGGGCACGGCGGAGCCACTTTTCATCCCAAACATCAGCTTCAGCAGGGGCTGGGGACTCGTTCCAGAGGGAGAGCAGAGGGCACAGCCCCCCCTGCCTGGCTCGGGGCGCTGGCTGACCAGCAAACGCTGACTTGGCTTAACTGGACAATGGGTGAGCCCCGGGCAGCTGCTGCGTGGGCCCCAAAGGCTGCTGAGAACCCCCAGGCTGCCCCACCACCCCAGGGACCACCTCTCCCCCCCTGCCCCAGCTCCCCAGCATCGCTGGGTCAGATCGTGCAAAGAGAAACAGGTTAATGGCTTCATTTATAAAGGGGGGGGAGAACAGCTGAATGCCAGCAAAACTTGCCTCCCAGTGACTTGTTTCTAGCTGGAAATGGAGAGACCCCCCCACACTAGCTGTGCTGCAACGTTGACAAAACGCTGACGAGCGCGGGGAGGGAGGGCAGCCTGGCAGGTCTGCTCCATCTTCTGCCTTTGAAAAGAGAAGGGCAACAAATACAATCTCTGCAGGAATTATTAAATTCTCCCTGAGCCGGTAGCTCTGTCAGCCGTCCTTCAAAGGAACTGGAAGATGAAAGGGGTGTGTTTGAGGGCATGCACCACTTTGATCCCACCCCGGAGCAGCCAACACCCCAGCACTCAGCAAACCTGCCAATTTAGCGCTCGCAAAACAGCTTCTGTTCAGGTAAACACTGAATTCAGCTTTAATCAGCCTTGCAAAATGGCCATGAAAGTGTATCCACCCACATGTACAATATACTCACCTGTTGCCTCCCCAGAGGACTGATGGCAACGGCAGAGCCTGTTTCGTTCTCCCACTGACCTTGACAAAATCCCATTGTCCAGCAGAAGAATGTGTGGAGTTGGTTTAAATGTCCCTGTTGTTCTACCTGAGCACAGGTGTGTGGCTGTGTCTGGGCAGAACACTGATAAAATACCCCCCACCAGGGGTACCAGTGCAGATCTGCTAGTGCAGGATCTGAGGTCTGCTTGAGCAAACTGGTTTTCCTGCCTTCCCCCTCTCTGGTTCCTGACATCCAACACACCTCCTCTGTGATGGTATCATCTTTTCAACCTTTAGTCCCTTTTCTCCAAAGAACATTACCTAGGCAGACTTCTCCCCCCATCCATGGCCCTATTCTTTGCAGGTCAAGCACAGGTCTGCTTGATCAGAGCTGAAATGTAGTTAGTTTGGGTTTTCTTTTCCCATGCAAAGGCCCTGAAAGGAAGCCCTAGGGCTGCAGGGATGTGTGGTAGTTCAGCAGCTGGATCCCTTCCTTGGAAAGTGAATGCTGGTCATGTACACAGGGTAAGATTTGGGAGTCCTGGTTCCCAGGAGGCCTGTGACACTTTTGGAAGAGCAGTGATGCCAACCCCTGGCTGAAATCCCACGTGTTACCTGGAACTACTTTCCATAGGGCCAGCTGATCAAACATACCCATTTTCTTACTTGGTGTCCATCTCCCAGGTAGCTGAAAACCTTCCCATGTTAAGGAGGCAATTCCTGCAGCTCATCTAAAACCTTGTACTTTCAGATGAGCAAGTTATTCCCATCCAGGCAAAATGCTACATGACACACAAGAAATCAAAGCTCAGTTTCATTTGTGCCTCTTTGATACACTGGCACACTATAAACATGTAGATCTTCAGGAGGCTGGAGCTCCTGTACATCGCTGGACAGACTTCACAAACAGACCTGGGAGCGTTGAGCAGAGTCAAAGACTTTAGCATCTGAGGTTTTACTCTTTGCCTTCAAGCTCTGTGCTTCTCACTGCATGCTTGATCAACTGAGGAAGGACTGTGTTAGACAGGACCCCTTCATCCCCTCCTCCTGGCCTCTGCTGCTCCTCTTTTTTCTCTGGTGACCTTGTTAGGACCAGACAAAAGCCAACTTGATGTCTCCAGAAGGAGCCCCAGTCTCACTTCATCTTTTCCTGCTCTCTGTGTGAGCAGAAGAGAGGGAGCATGAGATCTCTGCAGTGTGCAGATCCCATGCTCATAAGGAGAGCACAAAAGTGCTGTTTAAAAATAAACGTGTAGTGCCTTGGAGATCTCAGCCTGGTCACCTTGGTCTTCATGCAAACACTGGGCAGAGTCTGGACAACATGGATCAGCTTGCTGCTGCTGATACCCATCTGCAGTAGTTTTCACTAGACACTGCTTGTCACTAGAGTTTAAGAAATCCAATTTGTTATCCCTGTGGTAACCAAGGTGCTCTCGGAATGTAAATGGAGGGGAACTGATGTGCCTGAGAATACCTGAGCCAACAGCAGGGAGAGGTGTCATTTCCTGCATGCAGCTAAGCTGAGTGTTAACTCTGAAGCCTACTGACAGCTATCACAGTGAGACATCAGCTTTTTGCTCATTGCTGAACAACAACTGTAGAAGAATAGGTCAGTTCTATGAGGAAAAATTGCTTCCAAGACACAATATTCTTTTTAATGGAGAACCAAGGAGAGAAATGGTGGGGAAGGTCTCTTCCACTTCCCACCCTGTCCAAGCAGAAGGAACAGGTTTCATCCCACTGGTGTGATGACTGAGGAGATCTTTGCTCCTCCTGTTTTTAGGATGCTGCTGTGGATGATGCAGTGTTGAGGAAGAAAGAGCAGAAAGATGTTGAACTCGATAAGAAAATCCTGGCTTTGCGGAAGAAGAACGAGGCGCTCATCAGAAGGTACCAGGTGAGTCTGCAGGGTCTGGCCTTCCCCAGCTCCCTCTGGGAGTCTGAAACAATGTGAAGAAGTTGGCCAGCAGTGTTTGGGTGACCTTTTCGTTGGTGCCATTTTTGCACGGGGAAGCCCTCGGAGCAGGTGGGCAGAGCTCTGCCTTTAGCTCCAGCCCCTGGATTGGAGTGGCAAGCAGGCTGGCTGATGCTTGCCTGGCTGCTGCAGCATCTCCTCTCACCCTGCTGTTTTCCTCTCTCTGCATCACACCTTTCCCATGACTTCATACTGGCCCCAGAATAGCCAAGGGACCATGGGTCTTGTGCACATCCTCCCCTTTCTGCAGGCCTGGTGTGTCTTCCAGCCTCTTCACATGTCCTATATCCAATATTTCACAAAACTCAGACTGATCATCTTCCCTGCCTGACAGGAGGGGGACCCCTGTCCTCTGTTCTTGCTTCCCACTCCGTGTGTGCTGAGACCAGAGCCCACAAAAGACTCTTGTGTCCACAAGAGGTTTACTAAGGTGCCTGTGGCAGAGGGACAGTTAATGCAGGTCACAGCAAGGGTACATGGATGGGACACAAGTTCTTGGAGAAGGGGTGGGTCCATTTAGGAGAAATCCTAAACAGGAAAATGGGCATCTGTAGACATCCAGGCACAGGCAGATGATAAGAATCTATCCACGTTTCAGGAAATAGAAGAGGACAAGAAGCGAGCTGAGCAGGAGGGGATGGCAGTTACCTCCAGGAGACCCAAGCAGGATGGACTCACTATTACCATCACCAAGGCTCACAATGTAAGTGCTGCCTCTCCTTCAGCAGGGCCAGCTCCCACTCCAGTCCTACCTCAGCAAAGTGACATTTCTGAACGAGAAAGCCTCCACAGCAAAGCTTTTCCAGGCACAGGCCATGGCTCCAAAGCCCTCACAAAAGGATGTGAAAACTCTGCAGGGTTGTGTTGTGTGCTCAAAGTAATTTTACCTGTTCAGCATGAATCTCCAGCCATGCCCAGGAACCTCTGCCCAAACACACAGAATTAACAGGCAAATGGATGAATGTGTGAACAGTTATGCTTGGTCCTGGCTGGGTCCCAGGAGTCAACATTGCAGCAAATGTGTAGGCAGAACCTCCCAGGTGTGTGTGTGTCACCAGGGGCATCAGGAACACCTCTCAGGGTGCCTGTAGGCTGGGCAGTGTCATGATCTCCTCAGGCTTTGTGAGTGAGCAAAACAAGGACCTCTTGGTTGCTCTGGAGCTCCCCACAACTGGGGCAGAGGTTGCAAGTCCCAGACTTCCTTCCCAACTGGACCAAATCTGTGTCTGATAAGCCCTGTCCACCCCTCCTGGAAGTGTGGGGCTTGGTAACCCCCAGCCAGTCCTGCTGTGACCCTGACTGAAGAGGTCTGCTGGAGCTGGGTGGTGCTGAGCCAGCCCAGCCTCCCCCTGCACAGGCTGCAGCACTGGGCTGTTAGAGCCAGCCTGGTGCATCCCTCACTTCCCCAGCTCGCCCGGCCCTCGCTGTACTCTGGAGGTGCTCTGTTGCACACATTTTTCTCTCATACAGGACCTGAAAGATGCAATTACCCAGACTGAACACTATGGACAAGATAGCCCAGCCCTCTCGATGGTGAGCACCACCCTCAGGAGCCATCCACTTGGCCTCCAAGGCCATCTCCTTCAGGACTTAGGCTTTCCCGAGCTAACTCAGAGTGCTGCAGAAAGAGGATGACATTTGTTTCCTATAACTCTGGCATTTTAGGCTGAAATGTCAGATTTGTAAGTGCAAAGGATTTTCCAGACCCGCTCTAGTTGTGGGTTTTGCTGCTGAGCAGACAAGGAGCCCCTTGTTCCCTAGGAATGTCACAGCTCCATGCTGGGCACAGAAGGCTTCCCCAGGGCAAGGCCTGCCTTCTCTGTAGCTGGCCTCCCTGCTGGCCTGCAGGTGTGTTGGGGAAGGGAATCCCACTGGTGAGCCCAGGGGCCTGGATTTGCTAACAAAAGTGTTTCATTTTCCAGGACAAAAGGGTGGTGAGTGAGAAATGGGTGAGCCCCTGTCCTACGAGCCCTGGGTTTGCCATTGGCAGTGAGGAAGAAGAGGAGGAGGAGGAAGCAGATCATATGTTCACATTCAGGATGGGGAAGAGGATGCAGCTGGCTGTTACCATGGACAACAAAGCCAAGGTGAGTAGGGAAGGGGATTCCTCTTACACTGCAGTCTCCTGACTTACAAAGGGGCTTCTGTTCCACCTCTCACTTCAGCTTCCTGCTCAGTGTGTCCCCTGGTGTCTTGTCTCCCAAGGGAATCGTTCCCTTCCTGCTCCTTTTCTTATTTCTCAGTCCTTCAGCACAGCCTCAGTCTTCATCTCAAGGTGCCACACACTTTTCTTCCCATGCCTGATTCACAGGGATCACCCCTCAGGCCTAGCTAAGCCTCCCAGTGGCTCCATCCAGCCGAGTGGCCAGTTCCCTTTCTGTGCCATGAGTCACCTTGTTGTCTTCCTGGGCCACCAGCAGGTTTGTTGGAAAGGGGATGGAAATAAATGGGAGCTCAGACAGGTTTATGTCCCAGCTGTTCCCCAGGGAGGCGGTGGTGTTTGGTGGTAAAACCAGCATCATTTCTCCCTGGTACTGTATTCCAGAAATTCCTAAATGCCGAAGGAAAAACAGAGTGACATGAGTATCTGCTGCAGCTTCCAATGTGATGGGCAGAAAATGTGACCTAGTGTTTGCAGACTTAATTAAGAACTGTGTGAAAAGGCAAAAGTAATTGAAAACGCCACTGCGTTCTTTGAATCCCCAGCCACCCCCTCCTGGGCTCTGCCCCATCCCTGCTGGAATCTGTGCCTCTGGGTGCAAGGATCCTGGTGGCAGCTTTGGCATCTCAGGGCTGATTTGCCAGGAAGGGTTTGATAAAGCTTTGGCAGCTGGTCCTGGCAGCATGGCTGAGGAAGTACGTGCCTGGATGAGCTTCATGCTCTCGTTTTCTTCACTTGGAGTGTGTCTCAGGGGGCTGATCTTGTTCTCAGTGGAGTGAGTGAGTTTGGCCAGTGAGGAGCCAGGATCAGAAGTGTCACCTGCTTTGGAAAAATGTATCTGCATGCACAGACACACCTGCACTGGAAGTGAAGGGAGCTCTCCTGTTAGTGAGTCTCTGGAGGCAGGTTATTGCTGCAGGTGATGTTTCTTGCTGCTCCAAAAGAATACAAGAGCCAATCACCTCTTCATTGATTAAGACTAAAGAGACACTGGTGAGACAACGGGAGTCACAACACCCAGGTGAGCACAGCCCCTCTGTGCTGACCACTGGGGTGTGAAGGAGACAGAAAGCCTCAGCTGGCCCTGAGACACGGGGCTGGACAAGGACAGCTCCTCCCTCTCGGCAGAGCTGGGAAAAGGAAAGAGTGGCACTAAATGATGCTCCCCCAGGTCCTCTCTTAGGCACAGCAAGGGGTTTGGTCCACGAGTCAAGAGCAGGCTTTTTTGTACTGAGGTCCAAGCCAAAGACATTCCCCAGGGTAATGGAATGAAACTCCACCCTTCCTGCTACCCTGGTGCTTTGGGGTAGGAGTGCTGAAAGCCTTGGCTGTAAACAAAGGGCAGAGAGCCATTCCTCCCTCTGAGGCAGCTTGGAAATATTTTTCTGGTTTTGTGCCTCGAATACCTTTTCATTTCTGCTTCTCCATGACCTAGTTACCCTTTCTTTCCATGAAGAAATAGGCCACAGTCACTGTGCCATTATAAAGTCATTATATGTTATCTTCAAGGAACTGAATAATTTAGGAAATAATGCACCTTTCAGTGATAGTTCAGGAGAAAGGGACTGAGGCCTGTCATTTCCCTGATAGATTATCCTGATAGATTACCAGGAGCACAAACATCCCCTTCAGATGAAGTCTCATTCCAGCACAATCAAACCACCTCCTGATGCGCAGGGGAAAATGCTGCTTTTTCTTAGAATAGAGTACATAGAAATCTAACCACCCTCATCACTGCCTGACCCTTACCAATGAGATACTTAAGGGTCTCCTCCAAGGTCTCTCCTGGCGCTGCAGCTCTGCATGGGGTGTCCTATTTGAAGCAATGGCATTTGCAGAGGGAGAGGCTCTTGAAGACAGGCTGTGACCCCTGGAGCTTTTCCATAACCTATAGCTCAGAATTCAAGTCCCTAGGTAGGGATTTGTCTTAGCACAAAGCAGTGGGAGCTAAATCACATTTTGGCCTTGAAATCCGTGCTGGGGTTTTGCAGCGTGGCCAGTTAACAGACCTCTGAGATTTATTCTGCTGGAAATGCAGAACTCTGTGAAAACTCGCCCTGAGTTCCCTGCTGTATGGTATGGGTGAATGGGCTTGCATTAAGCACCTTTCACAGCCCCCCGTGGTCTCCTGGCTGTTGGTGTAAAGCACAACCCAGCAGCCTGACTTGATGACAGGGGAAAACTGATGTATTGGTGAATGTTCCAGTGGCATCAGTCCAGAGCCTTCCTTTAGTGGCTTTAAATGTAGTTCCCAAAGCAAATGAGTAGGAAGGGCAGGGGACTGTAGTGGGTGAGAGAGAGAGATTAGGATTCTGGACAAAAAATGGTTTTTATATCATCTAAAGTACAAGCTTATTTATCGCTGCTGCCCTATTCAGGAATCCTCTGGGCTGCTGAAGATTAAGAAAGGATACTTGGTTCAGCTTCCCACTGAGCAAAGCTTCACCAAGTGTCCTCAGAGAGACCTGCTCAGTGGTGCTAGGGTTACTAAATGGGCCATCACCATCCTTCCCATGGCCATGGCAAGGTCCAAGCAGCAGAGGGGCTGGGCTGTGCAGAAATCCATTTACATTCAGCCCTAAATATCCCAAGTCACTGTAAAGAGAGAAGCCCCAAAGGAAAGGCAGCTGGAAAACTGCATAAACTGGACAGAAGTCCAGGGTTTTCCTTTCACCCCCATGTTCTTTTCCCTGATGCTCCTCAGATAGGCATTTTTAACCCTCCCTTTGCAACCTAGGGTGTCCCCCAGACATCAGATGGGCACTTCTCACTGCAGTTTCTCAGTCTGTTGCTGCAAGGAAGTGGTGTAGCTTTGTCTGGCTGCAGCTAAATGGCCAGTGCCAGTTTCACATCTCCTACAGGCAGGGAGTGAGTAGGACGGGCCCTGTGGAGGGGAAGAGGTGGCTCTGCCAGGCTCTGGTGGTCTGTGCATGGGTGCTTGCCTCATCTGGCACCCCTCACCTTGGGAGCCAGGGTGTCCCAATGTGGGACAAGCAATCTAGGAAGTCTCTGATCTTCTTGAAATGACAAACAAGCTGAAGAAGACAAACATTGGCACATTTAGCAGCACGTGCCTTCAGGCATTGCATCTTAGCCAGAGCAATATGGGGAGCAAGGGGGGCAGGCAAGGAGGGTATTCCCTAGAAGAGCTGGAGGTCTCCCAGCCTGGATCTGTCTAGCCATCCCAGCTCTGCTAAACAGGCACCTCCTCTATCAGCCTCGGGTCCTCCCTGCCATCTGCTCAATAAACTGCAAGTGTTAACGGCTTTGCCAACATGCCAGCCTTCCCACTGGGACTTTTAATACCTGATGGCCACCTCTCTGTAGACCCCATAGTGCACTTTGAGGCTTATGTCCTGCTCATGCTATTTTCTAGCTGTGCAAGAAAGTGTAAATAGACAGGCTCAGGTTTTCAGAGCAGCTGACAAGATTCCACTTTTCACTGCTGTCCTATCACAATGGGAAGTATTTGCCCATGTATCTGGAAAACATGTGATTCAGTTGGCATAACTTTGCAAGCTACCATGTAAGAGATGTCCCTTTACAGAAGATTTAATGGAAGAGTGAAATAAAGCTGCACTTGCCTGAGTTTATCACAAGGCAGGAGCACCAGCCTGGCCCCTTAGTGCTGATACTCAGTAACTTCCTAAAAGGACCACGTTAATGAAGTGGATTTGAGCTACTAGATCTTCTCAGCATAATTGCCAGCAAGACTGAGACCAGAGGATACTCTTGTGGCTGCAGACACTGCCCCATGAACCCAGAGGGGATGGCAGGAGACATTTGCAGCTTCAAATTTTCCTCTGTGGTCTGAAACACAAGACCAAGATGGTCAATTCAAAAGGTTAAATCTTCTCCCACCCACGCCCGTTGGGATTGATTTGCACTGACATAAGGACAAACCACATGTGGTTCTTGGGCTGCAAGCAGGAATCCTGGTCTGACTTCAGTCTCCAGCTTCAGTGGAATTTAGGAATAAAATAGAACATAAACAGGATTTTAAATATTCTTTTCATTTTAAAACATCCTGTGTTTGCACTGGCAATGGGAACATGTGACCCTTGGACACGAGGCCATTCATTCAGAAGCAGGTGCCTAAGAGCCAAGACCTAAATGCTTGTGAGCTCCGTGGCTGCCCAGGGCTGGATTCTGGTCTGTACCACCTGGTTCCGGTTGTAGAAAAGCCAGAGCTGCAGGAAACAGGCAAAGTTACTAAATTCATACTTGCACATTAAATTCAATACTTGCCTACATCTGCACACATGGGTGTGCTTATACACACAGGGTCCCCAGCAGCAGTTCCAGCAGGAGGCTGCAGTGACACAAACACAGAGAGAACATGGAATGTTCTAGAATGGCACTGAGCAGATTGGCAGCAGGTCCTTGCTTTGAACCCAACGTGGCTCCAGTGATTTCAAGAAGAGGAGAAATAGCAAAGGCTGGTTAGGAGCTACAGCTGAAAACTAAACCCAGAGCTGGACACACTCAAGGGAATGGACACAAAGGTTCCCACCATGTCCACAGAGCTCAGACAGAACCAAGGGCTCTGAGGGACACACTCCTCTTCTCGCCTGCATCAGACTAACTCAAGAACTGTCTCTACTGAGACAGCAAAGTTACACAGATGTGAAGGGAGAATGAACAGGAGACTAAAGGTCTGATGCTGGAAATATGCTTCAGCACCTCCTAAAACATTGATGATAGTTAGGAAGCCTTGCTAACTGAGGCCATCTGCAGCAGGGCTCCCTCCATGCTCACATCTGCACTGCTGGCAGAGCCAAGTGAGGATGAGGCTAATGAGAGAGGCATCTTGATATCATATGTCAGGGCAAATTGATGGATACTTGCAAGAATTCCACAAAAAACAGAGGTCAGTGTGTGCTGTTTGTTTTTGAAATCAAGTTCGTAGCAACAGAGTTCCCAGGTTTCACGGGAGTTCACTTGGAGATCTTGAGCTCCTCTGAAATCAAGACTCCAGTAAGTGTGGAAGTCCAAGGAGAAAAACAAAGGAAAGGATTCCATTCTTTAGAGGCAGAAGTTTCTGAGGTTGGTTCATCCCTGGTAAAGTTGAGCAGAGGACTCACAAAGATGAAGATAAAAGAAAAAGACCAGATAAAGATGGAGATGACTTATGAAGTCTCTCATTGCCTTGTAAGGCAAAAATAGAAAAGCACATGATGAGACAGAAAAATGATACTTTTAAATGAGAAAAAGTATGTGTTTTTGTACAAAAGATGTGCTCATGTGGAAGTGATGGCAGAGGGCACTGGCAGGAGCTCAGCCAGCAACAAAGATGATTAACAAAATAAGAACCAGATGTAAATCTGTGCAGTGAAGTCATGAACTGATACAGACAGCTGGAAATAATATCTGAAAGGGGTAAACTGCCGTTGTTCAAGGGGTTTATAGATTAGTTTTCTAAGCTATTCCACTGCTGAATAAATCATTCCAGAAATATGAACACACAGTGACTATGAAAAGGATAAATTATCAAGTGTTAAGACAGGTCAGGGTAGTAACTGCTTCATAGGCAAGGTTGGAGAGAACACCACTGTTCCCCTCTCTTCCACCCTCTAGGCTTCTGCTCCAATGCAACCTCACATGTACTGGGACATGTTGTTTGGTGAGAAGACAACTTCACATTTGTTTCAAAGACACAAATGCAAGATGACTCCAAAAGCAAAATGTCAGTCAGTGCTCATGCTGCAGAGCATCTGAGCAGGGGAGCTCCCACCCCACCTCACCTGCGCTCAGTTAAACATGCCTGTGGAATGTTCCACATCCCTGGAAGCAGGTTGGCAGCTGTATGAAGCAGGAAGGCTAACCAAAATCCTTTTCAGTCTGGGGGTGGCCTTCTCTCCTAGGAGGGCACGGGGCAGGACTGGTGGAGCTGCCATGAACTCCTGTTCCTTTCAGGGCAAGCGGATCGTCAGCGAGAAGCGCAGCGAGAGCTTCCCCGGCCCGGGCAGGGCGCCTGACCTGGGGGAGGAAGGGACAGAGCAGCTGGTGGCTTTCCGAAGGGGGAGGAGGATGCAGATTGCCATCACCATGGACAACAAGGAAAAAGTAAGTGCACTGCAAATGGCTGGACTGCAACGGGCACCCACGGGTGGTGTGGGCACCAGCAGGGCCATGGGGGCAGGTCAGGAGTGAGCCCAGGAACAGGACACTGGGAGAGGCTCTGTATTAACAGTGAGGAGCCTATCACCCCAAAGCTCTCTGGCTTCCATCACTGGGGAAGAGGAAAGGCCACAATACTTTCCCTTCTCTGTGACCCCAGCTAGAGCTAGCAGGCTCTGAAACATACTGGGTCCAGAAGACATACCAGATTGTTCTGGGAGGATCCATGGAAGCCCTGCCAGATACAGGGCATGAATCTCCCTCTGGCTCTTCCCAGCTTCTTGTTGGGGCCACACAGCAGAGCCAGGAGCACGGTCCACTTGTCTCACTGCACAACTTAAAAGGTAACAGAGCTGGACAAGATCTGCTTCTGCCTGGCCATAACCTACTGGGTGAGCTGGCTCAACTTGGTTAATCTTTGAAACATATTTCAAATACTTCTTTGCAAATACCTTCCTCTTTACACACACCGAGGCATGTGATATTTTCCTGTTTGAGAGTTAGCACAGATAAGTAAGAATGCCTGCAGCAAACAGGGTCAGCAAAGACTGTGAAGGAAAACAGTGTAGCTGCCAAACACACCCAGGACCGCTGGGACACCTATGCAGGACCCTCTTTGGGACAGCAGCCATCCATCTGCTAACTGCCCACATTCATCTTCAGTTTCTCCTCCTCCCCAGAATTTACCTGGGCTGAGAGCCCATTTGCTCCTTTCTCATGGATACCAGGCAATTTTTTGGATGCCATAAACCTCACAAAAGCTGCCTGGTTGAGCCACCAGTAACTCTCCATTCACCAGAGGTTTGCATGGCAGGGGTCACCCATTTCAGTCTAGGCACCACAAACACACCCAAGACATGATGGTAAGATGAGACCTGGCCATGCCTGTGCTGTAACTCTCCTTGAGGCTGCCAGTGTCATTCTGAGATTGCAGGGCAAGGATGTCCACTTCTGCTCTTGCTGGGCTTGTTGAAACACTGATGGCTGAGCCCTTCAAGGCTAGGGCTGTGCTAGGAGAGAGCAGCAGCAAGAGTGCCTAGGTTTTGGCTTCAGAACCTGAGTTTAAGCGCACAGACAGCCCTGGGAAGACAATATCTCATGTGCTTTTATTAGGGAACATGAAATTGGAGGCTGAGGGTCCATGTGGTGGACCTTGCTCATGTTGGCTCCAAAGCAGTTAGCTTCAGAGTGTGCATGAGGGTAGCCCTGGTCTGACCTGCCTGCACCTTCTTACATGAGCCACTGAAGAGCTGATGCTTTAGTTGCAGGCTGGCAAAGAGGCCCTTATGCCTCACAGATTTGATTTTGGTGATTCAGCAGAAGTTGGTGTCTTGGGTCTTGTTCCTGCTACTTTCAGCTCCCCCTGCAGTATGATTCCTTTCAATTCATTCCCAGGGAATGCCATTACCTCCATGTGGCAGTGCAAGGAGCTCACATAACTCTGTCAACCTGCCTTTCCCCACTTGTACACAGCCACCCTGGTCTCCTTCTCACAGCCTGGGCTAGAAGGTAATCCTGATAATCCCCAGGAATGCAAACAACTCTGTGCTGCTCCTCCTCAGATACCAAAGCTCATTTCAAGTTTTCCCCCTCAATCCAAATGTGTGGCTCAGCTGGCAGAGGGTGGGGCTGAGACCCAGGCACCCTCCTGGCAGCAGCAGGCTGTGCTGGAGGCCTGTGGGGTGCTGGGTGCTCAGGGCCACAGGGCTGAAGGACAGAAGGACTGTGCAGATCCATTTGTTGCCTTCACACCTTGGCTGAACAAGGGGAGAGTCTCTGTCAGGAGCACAGGAGAGCCACAGAGGCTTCATGTAACTCCTGCTATCAAGCAACACTATGGAGGAGCAGTATGTGCCCTCAACTCTACTTAAGACTGGGGGGAAAGATGAGTTTTGCTTGGTCCCCTGATCCTCTGCCTGTCTGGATATCCTGGCTGAGCAGCAATCTTGACTAATGTTGCTGGCAAGACCTGTTTAGTGACAGCACCATGCTTCTTGCTGGCACAGAAAAACTGTCTCCTGCTTCCAGTTGCTGAGCCTTGAAGCAGGTCTCCCCCAGCCTCTGGGGAGCTCTCAGGGAGCAGGATGGGGGCTTGCTGCTCCCTGGAAGGCAGGGTGCTCTCCAGAACCTTTTCCCTCCCAAACTGCCCAGGAGGCAGGGAGCAAGCAGAGAGGCAGCAGCTTGGTAGCTGGGGAGTGGCAGGGCTGGTGAGCACCTCCCTGAGCTTATTGGAAACATGGGCTTTTGTGCAAGGTTGGACAATGGGCTTTCATAGGAGTGTTTGTTCTTTTAAGTCTTTTTGTAATTTAGAAAAAAACAAACCTATGTTTTTGAAACTCTAGTTTCTAATACCTGTTACCAGCTGGATATGTTTCAGAGTCCAGCTGAGCCCAGGAGATTTCCTTGTTCCCAGTGATTTCCCTAGACTGCTCAGGCCATTTCCACCCCTAGTTAGTGAGGGTATCTTCATATTGTCATTTTAATGTGTAACTTCAGACAGCAGCTACAACAGCCAGGACAACAATCAGCTCTCAGCACACAGGCACCTCACAACATGACAAAAGGATGTGGCTGTAAGAAAGTTTAATGGTTGGATCTCATGGTCACCTCTGGAAGCTGCTTTCTCTCATCCACACCAGGTCAGCCTTTTCCCAGGATCAGTGACAGAAGCAGATGGGGCCTGAAGTGACAGGGCACATTGGCATGTCACACATTGTGCCAGCTTGGCCTGGGTGAGTCAAGGGAGGTTTGGTCTGGCCCACCCTGTCACTTCAGCTGTTCTTCAGCTGTGTTTTATACAAGTGTTTCTTTTTACTGGTAGTGATAGTCCTTGGAAAATTGAAACCAGGCAAGTCTGTCTCACATGCTGTGCCTTAGAGCCATGTGTTTCTCCAGGAGGCACTGGAACACTGCCCTGCAGAGAGCACTTCAGAGTTAGTGATACCAGAGTGTCTAAAACCTCTGTTAAATAATCTTGGCCTGAAGAGCTCAGCAGGTGCCAGAGGGGTGTTGAATGCAGCAGTTCTGTTCTCCCACCCAAGCAGGGGTTTAGCCAGCCAGCTGTGGTGACAAGTCTGTGTGATGCTGAGGGTTGCAGCACTTCAGGAAAGCTGGTCAACAGGGAACCAGCTGGAAAACAGGAAACCAGCTGGTAAATAGGGAAATTGTTACCCGATTACTCCATTTCTGTGTCCTGGGAAGCAGTGCGTGGATCATTCCCTGTTCACTTTCCCAAAGCATAAATGATTCAATCGACCCACATCTCCCTTCAGCTATCTATTCTGCAGGCCTGAGAGGCTGACCCTGTGCAGACGTGTCTGGTGAGGAAGTAGTTCTATAGTTTTGATCACTCTTGTTGCCCTCCTTTGTGTCTGTGTTATTCTTACTATATTATTTTAATACAAAAGGACCAGACCTGTGCATGGTACTCAGGCTGTGGGGTATTGTAGCCATACTCAAAGACATAACAATGTTTCTGGCTTGTTCTCTATTCTTTTCCTAGCAACTTCACATTTTCTTTGCTTTTTTTTTCTAAATAATTGATGTAACATTTTCAGAGAACTAGTCACAATAGCACCGAAAATTTCATTCCTGAGTGTTAATCATAGTTCAGGCTTCATTACTGTGTGTGTATATGTAAGAAGGGGCATTTTTCTCCATGTGAGTTATTTTCTATTATCAATATTGAATTTCATCAGTAATTTTATGATGCAGGCATTCAATGTCAAGAGATCTTTTGCAGCTCTTTGCTGGCAAATTACATTCTTTGCCCTGGATGATTTAGTGTCATCAGCAAACTGTCATCTCTATTCAGCTCCTTTTCCAGACCATTTATGAGCATGTTGAGCAGCACATGTTCCAGTGACACACCCCTGCTCATCTTCTACCATGGAAACTGGCACTTTCTTGCCACATTTTGTTTTCTATCCTTTAATTAGTTGTTATTCCAAAAGAGAAACTTCATTTTCATCCCCAAATTGATCAGCTACTGGCAGAGCCTGATGGGGTATCAGTGTTGTCATCTGAGTAGCTGTGTGTTAGGACCTGAGCTGCCACCCCAACTGGAGGATTAGCTTTTAGCCCCCTTATTGCCCCAGCACAGTCCATCCTTTGGGGTTTTTCCCCTCATGCCCCAGGTGGTTCCCTACTCATCCCAGGTTATTTGAGGGGATCACATCCATCACCCTGCCTTTCAGTCACATCCAATGGCTTGGCCACTGTCAGATTTGCCTCCTCCTCTCTACACTTGCCAGATTTATCCTATTAAAACATTTGATGGCCATCCTCATTATCCCACATTTTTCTCTGGCTCATAATGTTGAAATTCATAAAGAATTTCAACAAAAAGAAACAAAACCTCTCCCATTCTTGCTGCCCTGGGTGCTTCTGGCTGCTGCCACGGGCCGTCCCAGCCTGCAAGGCAGCTGGCAGCACTCAGCTGTGCCAGAGAGGAAATGCAAGACAAAGCAAGCTGTTCTCTTTATTTCCTTTTCCAAAACAGCCCAAGTGCCTTATATTACCCTGACATCTTGAAGCCTGATTTTTTTCTACCCACTGAAAGCCTCTCCCTGTTGGCATGGAGGGCTGGGAGGACCAAATTGTCTCCTTGCAGAAGGAATTAGCCTGAGCACGTCGCTCTGCTGGTGCAACTTCACAGCCTCCAGCCCTGCTGCTCCCTTGGAACTGCCACATCTGGGACCTTTCTTCCCACCTCTGCCTGACAGCCCCTAAATCTGCAAGTAGGGCTGGGGTTAATGCCTAATGTTTAGCACCATTTTTCCTATAAAAGCACTTCTTGCTCTGGCAGCATTTCAGGGTCGTTAATACATTAGAGCTGCAAGCCAGCAGCCCAGGACCAGTGGAGCACAATGGTTAATTAGCAGGTTACAAATCATCTTTTAAATGGACAGTTGATAGGGCTTCAGGGCTTTTAAATTGTCCTTTTATTAACAGACTTTCCCAGGATTGCAGATCAGAAATGAGTGCTTGTAATCAAGAGACAGAAGAGCTGCTTTCAGTGACGTAGCCAGATGAGTTTGACTCTGGTGCTTGCATGGGAGAGGAACCAAACCTGTGGCAGGAGAAACACTTGGTTTTACAATAGAGACAGAAAGGGTGGTTGAAAAGTCTTGATCTCCCTTCAGGCAGCACAGTTAGCAGGCACATTTTTCAAAAGAGTCAGAAAAAATATCCTCTCACACACTAGTTTCCAAGGTCATGCCCAGTGGGGGATCCAAGCACTGGAAAGCAGCTCTGAGCTCTCACAAAGGTCTCCTCCAGCAGAAGAAATGCCACTGCTGGTGCTGACACGTGCCTAGAGAAGTGGGAACCCAAAGGTTAATTTAACTCATCTGTTGGTACTTAGTTTTGCAATAAGAAGACAGTGAAGTAGCCCAGAGACACTGAAGCCTGTCAAAGCTTTTGGTCTGGAGAACTGTTAGTACAAAACGATGCTTAACAGGGCTGGGTGGTGGCATCAGCACCTTCACCCTTGTGCAGTAACTGTGGCTGGGAGAGGTCAGACAAGCTCAGGCTGAGAAAGCATTTGGGATCCCAGGGCTGTGTCCTGGTTAGGAACAGACTCTGCCCTCTCCTGGCCCAGACCATCCTGTGGCTGAGAGACTGAGAACTCCTTGCATAAATCTCAGGATAAACAACCATCCTCTTCTCTGTCTCCTTCAGGTTTTTGTTCCTCCCGTGCAGCTCTTCCCCTGCTGTGCAGGAACAATTAAACTAGGAGCTGTTAAGGTCATTGTCATATTTCATCATTTGGGGGGCGGAGAGGAGGAAGGAGGAGAAAAACATGTTTTGCTTCCCCACGACCTGGGTGTGTCAGAACAGAGGAACAGCAGCTCCTGGGGGGGGGCAGAACTAGATTTTTGTGGTCCTCTCTGTCTTCCGCGGGGACCCTTTTGAGACGCAAAAAAATAGAAGCAGCCTCAGGAAAAAGGCAAGCCTGGCTGCGAGCGAGGGCTGCGAAGGGCCGGGGCTGTAGGGAAGGGTTTGGGGAGCGCCCTGGGGAGCTGGTGCCCGCGGGGTGCGGGGTGCGGGGTGCCGGCCGTGTCCCGCCCGCTGCTGCGCGGCCCCTCAGCCGCGCTGTCCCCGCTCATTTCCTGGGCACCGCCTGGCTCTCCGCTGCCCCTGGGGCTGAAGCCGAGCCGTGCCGGGCGAGAAACAACCCCCCGCAGCTGCACGGCCCCCGGCCCCGCCGGCTTTCCGGTCCCTGCCTTTGGGGACACAATCGGGCGTTGTAAAGGAGCCAAACCCAAATCAGGCTTTGCATGAGCTTGCCTGAGAAATATGCAGGCTCGGATGAAGCAACAAGCACACCCGTGCAGCTCCCTGCCTCAGTTTCCCTATAAATTCTGGGTGTTTCTGGCGTGGCTGAGGTGGTCAGTGCTCCTCATCTCCTCCCACCCAAGGTTTCCCCCGGGGACCGAGGGGCTGCAGCTCTTCTGCAGCAGCTGGCTCCTTCCTACTCTGTATGAAACGGTGAGTTTCTTTTCCAGCTGCTTTAGAGACCAAACATCCCTCTGTGCTGTGCTCCTCAGCCAGCCTGGGGGGAGGGTTTTTTTGTTACAGAATATTTGCTGCAACCTTTTGAAATAAATACCCGGTACCATCTTTCACCTGCTGCAGGACAGGCCAGGATATGGTAAGGGGTGGCTCCTCTGAGCACAGACCCCTCTGGATTTTTCCCAAATTTTAGCTGAACAATCCTAGGACAATATAGTTAACATGTTTCCCATTATTTCCAATAATATGTTTATACAAGCTTCCCTTGTACTAGAGCCACACCAGCTTCACACCAGTGAAGCTGTCATGCCTGGAGTGCATGTCCATGAGCACTGGCTGCATGGTCACACTTCTGACCTGCCTTGGATTTAGCAGGTGAAGAAGCCCCAGAGACTGCCCACAGCTCCTTCCCTGTGTGATCCCACCAGGAACAGGCTGCAGTGGGGATGAGCTGCCTTAGGAGGCTGGGCAGAGCCAGCCAGGACTGAGACTGATCCCTAGTTTCAGGTATCCAGCTGGGCTAGGCTGGGGCTTGGCAAATGACTGGAATACAAGTCCTGTTTGCAGCCTGGGTTGGCCCTCATGGACTTGCTGCTTTCTGGAACAGCTGACCTGGCAGTTTGTACTGCCACTTTGCTCTTTGTGTTCCAGTTTTGTCTGGCACTGCAGAACAGCAGCACGATAATCTCAGCCCCACACGCTGCCCAGCCCTGTAACTGAGCAGCAGGGATCCCCAGCTGGATGCCCCAACTCCTGGGGGCTGCAGGGAGCTGAGGCCTTTCCACTCATGGCAGCCCCAGCTAATGAGGGGCTAATTTTCCCCTCCTGCCAGGCAGGGAGATATGAGCCCTAGAGCAGAGCTTGCCAGGCTGGTGGCAGCAGGGCTGACCCCAGGGGATGCAGGGATGGACCCCAGGGGAAGGGCTCTGTGCTTGACAGAGACAAAAGTCACTCCCAGCTTTACCATGGTGGCTTTTAGCTGCATCTTGTGTGGGCTCCCAGCTCTCACACTGTTGAATTATAAGCTGGGTTTGAAAAGATACCTTGGTCTGTCTTGGAAAGAAATAGGACCATACAGGACACCTCTCTGGCTTGGGAGGAGGAGGGGCCTATGGGAATGCATCCCTTTTTGTTGCTTTTCTCATGCATTCCTTACTTTCTGACTTCTCTTTTTCTACATTGGTTTGATTCAGGGCCCCAGAAACCAATCTTTATTCTTTTGCTGACCTTTTCTGGGCAGTTCTTACATGTCCTGGTGGGCACAGGGTCAGGCACAAAGTCCTCTGCCAGGAGTCCTTGTTTAATCCTTGAAACAGTTCCTGTGTGTGCTCTTGCAGGCAGAGGAGAGGAGAACAACAGAGAAGAGGAGATCAGACAGTGACAAAGGCCCAGAAACTGAGCACAGCAGGAAGGTGAGTGGGACCCCACGTCCCTTGGGGGCTACCCTTGCCTTGGAAGAAGAAACCACAAGGATATGCCTCCCCACCACTAAGAGTTGCCTCCATCCTAAAGGAAGCAGCAATATGCTCTGGTGTGGTCCCTGTTCATCCCTCTCAGTGTCCAAAGCTCTGCTGAGCAGCCAACACACCTGAAGCAAAGCAGTGCAGGGAAGAGGTGAGAGGGGACCTGCCCTGCACACCCTTGCTGTGGCTGCTCACGTCCCCAGCACAGCAGCAGGGATGTTGGGAAAGGTACAATGAGCTCACCCATGTGGCAGGACAGCCTTTGCTGGTTTCTCTCCCAAACCCATTAATCTGTGGGTTGAAAGGCTCAGGCCATATTACCTCCAGCTCCTCTCTTCAGCAGAAGCTGGGTAGGATGGAGGTAAATTGAAGCACAGACCTTCCCACTGACTGTTTAATGCAAACCCTGGAGGACATGCTGGTCCTCCTGAGCCTGCAGATGCTCTTAATTAATGGAGCACAAATTGAATAGACCCACCTCAGTGTGGTTCATTAGGAGGACACAGATGGGCTCTTATAAATTCATTCCAGCTGAGTCCCCCAGAGCAAAAAAGGGGAACACAGCCACATTGCAGCTGAGGTGAAACCCTGGTCAGGGACCAGCTCCCCCTGCCCTGTAGGCCCCATCACCACCTCTTCATCTACCCACGAGAGAACACAGACACCAGCCATGGTCTTCCCTCACTTTTGGCTTCCCCTTTGCTAAGGGGCAAGGTAACAGGGCACTTCCCTTTCCTCCAGCCCTGGAGGCTGAGCCCTGCTCTCACCAGCTGGGTGCTGCTCAGCCCTCCTGTGCTTCTCCTCCATGGGCACGTGGGGCTGGGAGCTGTGTGGGGCATCTCCAGGCCTGTGCCCCTGTCCAGGGACCAGTGCCCGCCCTTGCTTTGCCCTGCTGTGCCTTGCCTTTCTGCAGCCCCCATCTTCCTCTGGGGGGTGCAGCCTTGGGCCCCCCAGCTCCTGCCTGCTAATGAATGGAGGAGCAATTACTGCCACCCCATCTCCAGCCCACGCGCCGGGTCTCCTTGGTAACACAGCTTTCCTTCCCTCCCTCCCTGCTGCTCTGCTTTTAGCAGCAGTGCCAGGCTGAGGAGGTAATTCCTGTGTGGGGAAGGGGTGATGGTGACTGGTGTGCAAGGGCACGTGTACAGAGAGATGCATTACCCACTGGTAATGAGCACCCCAGGTTGCAGCTCTGCCCTAGGCTCTTTGCTGCTTGACAACACAGCCTGGCCAGTTGGCTCCTGTTTCTACCATGTGCATTAACCTCACAGCTGGGTTATCCACCTCTCCCTCCTCATGTGCTCTGTCAGCCCTGAACTATATTTTCATTAAGCTTTACATTTTTGAGCAGTGACAGCTCTGAACTGGTCTGTCGTGAGGAGCAGTGATGAACCAAGGGGCTCAAAGCAATGAAAGTGGAAGGCCCCTTGTCTCCAATGATGCTGCTCTTGGCACCTGCAGTACTGTGTGCCCTGGGCACAGAGTTGGCCCCAGCCCTGCTGTGGTCTCCTGGGGATGCCTGGGGGCCAGAGAAGGCTGCCTTCCTTCCTGTCAGCGTGAGGGATCTCATAGGCATAATTTTGATTTTAGTGTCCCAAAGCCCAGGGCACCTTCCGTGAGAGTTCCACCTGTCAAACTCTGTTGGGAGATGCTGCAATTACTTCAAGAACTAACTACATGTTTTAAGTAAACCTTAGCAAAGTGTCTCTTCCAGGAAAAACTGAGAATGTTTGGTTTTAAAACCTTCAGGTGAGCAGGAGCACAGCAGGTGAAAGCCACTGTCTGATTTATGCTTGCAGTTAAAAGTGTCTGCAAAGAGAAATGCGGCAAATCAATCCCGTGGCCATTTGCACACAGAGTGACAGGGGCAGGCTGCGAACGTTTGTGATCAGGTTCTGGATATTTAGGATGAAAAGCTCCATCTTATGACAGCTGCTTCCCAGACCAGGAGGCTGGATATGGCTACAAGCACCAAAGAAACCTTGTGGCTCAGGGCAGGGGAACAGCAGTGAAGGCCCAGCTCATCGAGGCAAGAGGAGTGTATCCAGATGGAAAATCCAGGGGCTGGGTGGAAGCCATTTTAGCCCTTGGGAACGGAACACAGTTCACATGGCCTGGGTGCAGTGCAGCACCTCCTCAGAAACACCCGGCCACAAATCATTCTCCTTGTTGAATATCCCTGGTGGGGAATGGCTGCTTGTTCTTTGGCTCTGGATTTACAACGAGGCTCCAAGCAAACCATGTAACTGCTTCCTGCCTCGGTTTCCCTCTCTGTAAAGGCAGCCAGTCCTGGGAACAGTGTGTTCAGGCTGTGGGTAAAGCAGAGCCCTCGTGCGGGTCCCTTTGCAGAGCTCACCTTGTTCTCCAACACTGCGCGGGGTCTCTGGCGGGGCAGCTCTTGCGGGCGTGTGTGTTGACACAAAGCTCTTCTCCCTCCACCAGGAGGGCGGGAAGTCAGGCCAGAAGAGCCCTGGAGAGCTGAGTTTCCCCCTGAGCGGCCGGGAGCGCTCGGAGTACATCCGCTGGAAGAGGGAGCGGGAGCAGATCGACCTGGAGCGACTGGCCCGGCACAAGAACGCGAAGGGCGAGTGGCGACGGGCTTGGGACGTGGAGAAGTCAGAGCACATGTAGGTCCTCCTCAGCCCTGGGGTGGCTTGCCTGCAGCAGGACATCTAAAGCCAGTGATGAGCTCTTGTGCAGATACTTACTCCTGATCAGATCCCTGGCTGTCACGTGCCTCTCCCCGAGCAAAGCCACACTGCTGTCTCTTTCTCCTCCTGACCTGGTCTGTCAGTGGGACCAGATATCAGAGTGATTCTCCTACTTTCTTTCTGACATGGGGTCCCCTACCCTGGTTGGAGGTGCTGTGTGCTGACAAAGGGTGTCTGCCTTTGATCCCACTGGGATCAGACTGCAGGAAGGAGGGGAGCACGAATCAACACTCATTCTCTATCTGGAGGGTCCTCTCCGCCTCCACATGGACAAATCTAGCAGCAGGAGGGTGCAGGTGCTCTTCTAGAAGCAGGGATGGACAAACTCATGTTGCTAGTCCACAGGTTTTCTCACAGCCCTGCTGGTTTCTCCTTTTCAACTACGGGACAGGCCAACATACCCAAATCCTCCAGCCCTCCCAACCTGAGCCCGTTCTGGCCCTGCCGTGTGAGGGGATCACATCAAAGGGCTGCCTGTGTGATGGGGGAAATGCTGGGACAGCCATGAGAGAGCTCTTCATGGGCCTGACACTTCTCTGCTGCAAACACTGTCCCTCTCACTGTTCTTGTTCAACTGGGTCACACCACAGGAAGCTTTGGAGGATGACTTAGCACCTGCAGCAGGACAAGGTTTTGGTAGGGTGTGGAGTTAGGAAATGTTACAGGGGCTTGCTGAGAGAAGAGTTTGTACAGGGCAGAGAGATGGGGCAAGATTTTAGCTGAGGAATGGGACCAAATACGTGGATTTTCAGTCACTGAGATCCCAGTAATTAGAGGTGAATTTACTTCAGTGGGTGCTGAGTGTTGCTGGCAAGACAGCTCTGAGCCCTATTGTTCTCCAGTGTATTAATTTTTTAAAAGAAAAGCAATAATACAAATGAAGCAGGATTAGAAACCAACCAAATTAGTCTGATCTGAGATGTCAAGTCCTGAGGCTGCTTCAGATTGTGTTTAGAAGCTTGGGAAGCTGCACAGTTACACTACAGCCTGCTGTAGGCTTCACGGATGGTCATAGAATTAAATACATATGGGCACTGATGGTTTTAGAGGTTCTCCTTTGGGGTAGAATTGCCTCCCAGCCTCATTTCTCCTGGTTGGTGCATGCAGTCTCAGCTCCTGCTGATGCACCAGCCCATGTTTGCCAGGGGCAGGTGCAGAAGGGCTGGAGCCCATATTGTCCCTAGGTCTCCTGCCCACGCTTTGCACACTGGGGGAGAATGGTCAGGTCTGACAATGCCTGTTTTTAACCTGCAGGTTTGAAGAGGACTTTGTTAAGGATGGGGAGCCAGCCTTGGATAATCCCAGCAATAAGAAAGGTTGGCAAGGGACACCTAGACTCTGTCCTGACGCTAGTGAACGCTGATCGTGCGACTCCCAGTGCCACAGCAGCTGTCCTGGCTGGCACTTGTGAGACTCTGCTTTCCTGGGAAAGCTGTGACCGCAGCAGGGGGGCTCAGCCCTCTCTGCTTTGCAGAATGCTCAGGGGATGGGATTTGAGCTTCTGGGTGCTAGTGCTTTTTACCTTCCCAGGGAGAACAGTGGCTTCTGGAACCTTGTCCGACACGACACGGAGGCTGAGCCCTGCCTCCTTTCCAGGCACTGGCTTGAGAGGCAATCCCAGAGCACCTCGCCTCTGAGCCCGGGGGCACCTGCTGCTTCTTTACTAGCCCAAGTCCATCATGACTCCTGTACCTCAGGAGATGGGTTTGGCAGAACCAAGCTTTCCCTTGTGACACCCTATTTGAACATCAGGCTTTCTGCTGAGTGTCCAGTACAGAACCTTGCTCACTTCTGTGCATGCTTTGCTCTGTCCTTTCAGGGGGAAGAAACGCAAGGAAATTCCAGCCCAGGTCCTTTCCTCCCGAGGGGAGAGGTGAGTAAACCTCCTGGGGAGAGCTCCCTCCAGACACCTGCAGATCTGGAGAGCCTTTTGGGGTCACAGCATGTGGCTGCTCTCATAGCTCCCTGGAACAGTTTGTGCTGTGTGGCAGGGGAGAACAAGTCTTCCAAGAACAGCACAAGGGAGACGGTATCCAAGGAGTAAGATTTAAAGTTATGATTGGAATTTGGAATAAAAAAAAACGCAGCAGAAATATCCCTAAATTCTCAATTTGTATGTATTACTTTGGAAAGTATAGATACAGCTTCAGAGGCTTCCCCCTCCAGAGGTATTTTACAGTGACCCCAGGATGTTGGCCCCTTCAGTGGTGCATCAGGAGGTTCTGCCTGCTCCTTCATGGCCTTTCCAACCTGTCTTTCAGGTGGGCAGCACGGAGTGAACGTGAGCGACGCCGGCTCGAAGGCAGTGCCTGCAGTGAGCAGCAGAGCCAAGGGCAAGGACAGGCTGACGGGCAGAGCCAGGAGGTGAGTAGGCCAGCAGCAGTGCTGCCAGCTGCTGCTTGGCATCTGCATGTCCAGGGCTCATTCCTTCTCGGGTTGTGAAGAGGGACAGACAAAAAGGGACGTTGTTCCACAAGGGCAGCTGTTTGGAGGAGTTCACGCTGGCTGGGACCGTGGCTGGCAGGACTTCGCTGGTGGGGTCTGTGGTACTTGTGGGGTGCTGACCCTCTGCAGAGCAGCCCAGGGAGCAGGGTTCTCTGTGGCCAGATTTGGGTAGCACTGCCACATGCCCCAGCAAACTTTTGAATCCCTCTTACCAGGCTTCACCAGGCACTGCTTATGTGGAGGAGCTCTCCAAAGATAGTTCCCAACTGAACCAATAGTAATCAGGATTGATAGTGTGGTACCGGTGTCTTTTCTTCCTAATCAACTCTTGCTCAAGATCCCCAGCCTGGTGAGGAGGGCAGGGGCTCCTGCCAGCTGTGGGCAGCACACAGCCATGCAGTGATGGGCACAGGGGCAGTTTCAGAATCTCAGCACAGCTCCCTGCATTTTACAGGTTCGCCCACATCCTCCTGGAGCCCCTCCCCTGCTGCTCTCCCTAATTACATTTCAGCACAGCTTCCTGGAGCCACACTGACAGTTTAATAACAGTCATCATCTTCTCAGCACTGCTGTGCCCTTCAGTGGGCATCCAATGGATGAAGACTTGATTACATACCCCAAGCCCCTTCATTTCTCCAGAATACACAACCATTCCAGGAGCTTTTCCTGTTAGCATTCCTCAGCCTCCCAGGGCAGTCAGGAGTGTGGAGCTGAGCAGATCCAGGAGCAGATTTGTGCTCCATGGGGCAGTGACAGCATCACCCAGAGGACATCAGCTGGCTGGGGGGCAGCTGCTGCTGCTGTGAGCTGGCTGAGTTGGGGAGCACTGGGCAGGGTCTGAGTGTGCAGGGCTCTGCTGTGTCAGGACAGGTCTAATATGCACCTCCTGGCACCATGTTAAGCCTGGAGACTCTTCAGTATTGCTTTTGTTCCCAGTGGCTGTGCTCTGGGGACATGCACCCGAGCAGCCAGAACTCTCAGCTAGGTGGGGACTTGAAATCTACTTAGAGCAGAAAGATGGGTTCTCTTCTGTCTTTCTAAGCCCAGTTCCTTAATCATACTTTAAAAAATTAAATTTAATTATGAGGAACTGATGACAAATAGGACAAACAGCATGCAAATAATCAAGTTAGCTTTGTCTGCAAGTTACATTCCACCCTTTCCTATTCTTCAGCTCCATCCCAAATGAACTGTACTTGGGAAAGAAAAGCTGATGAGCTGTGCTCATGCTCTTCCTCCCCCGGCCACTGGCTGCAGCACTGGGGAATTATAGCAGTTCCAGAGGATTTGTAAGATGGGCATGCCTAGAGGTTTGCTTTATGTTATTGCCTTCCGCAAATACCTTAGGACCACAGGCTGAATGTGGCTGTTCAAAGCTGTGAAAGCTGTGGTGAGTACACACAGCTTTGGCCCACCTGAAGGTCCCAACCCATGAGGGCAAAACTGAACTCCCAGACCTCAACAGCAGCCCTCAGGAGTCAGCAGAGGTTCTGCTGGTTCTGCTCCTGAGGTTTGCCACTGAAATTGGGTTATTTGTGATAATCAAAAGAGGATGAGGAACTGTCCAGAGAGAGAGGCAGAAATAATATCTAAAAAGTGACAAGCTGCAGAGCAGAGAGGGAGTCATTAAAAACAGAGATAGGGAGGTGGGCAGAAGGAGAAAAGAATGAAGTTGAAGTGACAGGCTACAAGGCAGTGAGGGAAGAGCTAAAAAATGGGGACAGGGAGGTGGACAGAGAGAGACATAGAAAGAATATGTGTGTGCAGGAATTACTTCAGCAGCTGCACTGGAGAAGAGAATCAGAAGGGAAAAAAAATATATCCAGGTGGTATAGATATAAGAAGGTAAAGCACAGGTGGCTGTTGGCCTGGCACTGCCACCCCAACACGGGTGGTAAGATTTTTAACAGCCACACAGGAGCTGACTTTAGGTCATCATCCTTTCTAAAATGCAGTATTTATCCTGGAATGCAGCTTTCCTAAGATCCCACAGCAGGCTGGGGCTATACTGGATTCAAGAGGAAGGCTACAGCTGCAGCCTTGCCCTTTGTGCTTCCCTCTGAGCTGCCCTGGAGCTGTTATTATTAGTTGTCTAGGTCTCCTCCGAGCTAATCAGAGAACAGGGGTTCCTTTAGACTTTGATCCACCTGTTTCATTAAACCACAGCTCCAGAGCCATCCCCTCTGCTCTGAGGAGGGCTCACAGCAGGGTTTACTGCTGCAGAGCAGATTGTGTCTCATTGCTGGAGAGATGCTCAGTGCTCCCAAGGGCTGCAAGAAATTGCACAGAACAAGCGGCTCATGGTTCTGTCAGTGCTTGCTGGGAGTGTGAGTTACACCCACTGCAAGGATCATTTTCGTCCTCTCTCTCCCCTTCCTGCTGGAGCCTTTTCTTTCCCTGCACTTCAAGGCTGTGCCCAGAGTGCTGGGCTGTTGCTAAGCCCTACAGAGCTGCTCCAAGGCTTCACCCTTGGGCTTATTGAGGCCACCATACCCAGCTCCACACCCCCAGAGCCTCGAGGTGCTTGCAAATGCAATTCCCTTCTGCCCCGAGAGCTTTGCCAGGTAAAAAGACAGTGGAGCAGCTTAGTGTAGGGGAGGTGCAGCCTGTGGTGGCAATTCCCACACAACTTTCACAGGGCACGTGGGGTCACTCTGACACATTTGCCTCTGGAAATGCCTGACCCTGCAGTCACCTCCATATGCATTTCCATTTTCTGTATCTTGTCCCAGACTTGCCAAATGCAGAGGCCAGTGAGCCCAGCAGTCTGTCTGGAGCAGAACTAAGTCTCAAACATTTGCACTTGGTGTGTTTTAAGTGTACGGGGCAGGGAGAATACGTGTGTGTTCTAGAGATGTGTGCATGTACACACGTTTTTGTGTGTGTGAGGTAACTCAGCAGGCACACAGATGAGAAGGTAAGGGTTACTAAGACCCCTCCCTGCCCAGCAGCACTGCATGGGCAAATTCAGATTTATATTCACTCTAACAAATTCAAACAAGCAAAGGAAAGCAGTTCCTCACGGGGTTTAACTCAGCTGTGACCCTCCTTGGCACAGGATGTTGTAGCAGCTGCAAATTTATTATGGGGTCAAAATGCACTTACACAAATCCTTGGAAGAGACTGTCTGCTAAGCATGACTCAACAGAGTGATACCATCTCAGGAACTCTCAGAGCACATTCCTGGAAGCTGGGCAGGGCACTGGGGGTAAAAGGCATTTTCCCTCTTTCCAAACTCTACCCCTAAGCATCTGCTAGTGGTGCTGAGAGGGCAGCAGAGCCTGGGCTGGCTGGACCTTCAGTCTGAGCCTCCCAGCCATTCCTGCAGGCTGCTTGCACGTGTCCATGGCTCCAATCTCCCAGGCTACTCCAAAGCAATTTTATCCTTCACTGTCTGCTGTTGTGGGGGTCTGGAACAGTTGGGCACTGTCAGGCAGGCAGGACAAGGCTTTGGCAGACATCAGGACAAGCAACCTGTGTATCTTATTAGCCTAACGACAGAGGCCTGTGCTGGCAATTGGATTTTATGTTTTCATTACATTTAGAATTATAACAACCCGTTCATTAAGATTTTGTGGTCTCAGATGAGTGGCTCTGGATGGGCTGAGTGTTTTGCAGGTGCCAGGAGGAACTGGACCAGCTATGTCTGGTTCCACCTTTATCTCTGGTTGCCTGGTCAGGGGGCTGAGGCAGGGCCTGCATGGTCCTGGGCAGGAATCCCTACCCAGGAGTCAGGCAGGGACAGAGGCTTTGCCACATGAGACTCTGAAGGCCTGAATTCTGATTTGTCTTTCCTGACAGATGGGATGCAAAAGAAGGCGATGACATGTCTTTTCTGAAGGATGATGTTGATGGCCAGGTGAGTCCATCAGTCCAGGCTGGCTGCTGAGTTTCCTCAGCACATGCCCTGTCAGGAGAGCTGGAGGCTTTGAGCCAGAGCAGAGCTGGGAGACCTGTCTTGGGGCACACGTACCCCTCGACAGCACTGCCCAGATGGCATGATGTGAGAGACCCTCTGTCCTGCATTGACCCTCTGTCAGCACAACCCCACTTAGCTCTGATCTCTGACCACTTCTCCACCTACATCCTTTTAATTCTTTGACTGGCCTTCCCAACATTTTCCCCAAGTTTTGGGAACTATCACAGACAAGAAATAGCATATATCAATGTTTTAATAAGCTGAACTAAATATCTTCTCCTTTTCTCAGAGGAGCCTTGGTATGGACAAGCAGAAAAGCAGAGGTGAGGAGGGGGTGGAAGAGAATTGCACAGCTGAGCTGGAGGAAAAGGTGAAACAGCCAAGCCCCCAAGATCATGGAGCCTCCTCATCACAAAAGCTGAGGAATGGAAAGGTCCACTCTGCCCACAGCGGCCAGAAGGAGGAGCAGGGAGGAGTGAAGGGCTTCAGCACAGAGGTGTCTGTGACCAGCCCAGGGGACTCAGAGCCAGGGCACAAGCCAAGCAAGGAAGGCATTGGGGAAGGTGCCAATGGGAAGCCTGGCACTGCTGACACCTCTCAGGAGGAGGAGAGCACTTCCAGCATTGCTCCACAGAGCAACCTACCAGACACTGTGCAAGCCACCAGGCATGGCAGTGAGGAGACCTTGTCACTGCCCACGGGAGCAGCAGATGGAGCTGGCTTAGAGAAAAACACAGCTTCAGAGCAGGAGTCCAGTGAGGACTCTTCCAGTGGCCACGGAGGAAAGCTGGTGACAGCAGAGGGAGACAGGCTGGATGCAGGTCAAGGACAGCTGGTGACAAAAAGAGGGGAGGAAGTGACCCAAGACACTGCCCTTGAGGGGCAAACAGTTGCACTGAAAGGAGGTGAAGATGCTGAAGACACTGAACACAGAGGAGAGCCTTTGCCCCCAGGGAAAGCCACCTCTGACAAGACTGTTGTGCCTGAGCAGAACACAGTGAAACCACAGTCCAGGGAAGGGGACCAGCCTGAAGATTGCAAGGACAAGGACAGTGGGAACACTCTCAACTAGCAAAGATTGCACCAGTTGCCTGAGACAGAAGGTGAGTTCTTGACCCACCTCCCCATGGTGTGTTTGCTATCCCACTTACACTAAGTTGTAGGGCAGATCCACAGCTCCATTTTCTGTGGCCCTGACAGCATTATCCCAGATAACTGTCCAGAAGTGTTAATGAACAGTGCTGTGGATCCCTCAGGCAGCCTAAATCTGTGCATCACAAAGACCTGCCCTGGAGTGGCAAGTCAGACAGGAGAATTTGGACAGAAAACTGGGCTGCTGAGTCTGATTGATGGGGTTAGTTAAGGCACAAACTGAAACTCTTCCCCAGAAGGGATAACCTCAGAAAGGAGAGCAGGATTAATTTCTTTCTGTCTCTGGGGTGATCACGACTAGAATAACCTGAGGTCAGTGTGGTCCCTTTCCCAAAGCACTTGCACAGTTCCCAAGGCCCACCTGGTGGGCAGTGGTTTGAAGGAGGTTATTGCACCTGGGATTCCCTTCCCTGTACAAGGTCTGTGAATGCTACACATTGGGTTGTACATGTGGTAACACTAACATGCCAGGCAGTGTGCAAACACAACAGGTGAGATGGCTCTTGTTGGAAAGGCCTGTGAACCAAACAGAAAGGAGGAAGAACAGATCTGGGTACGTAGGTGTTACTCAAGCAAAGCAGTTTCTCCCAGAAGGGCAGATGCAGAAAAGCCAGGAGAAAGAACAGAGTATGACAGCCAGAAAATAAGGTAGAAATCAGGAGGATGGGGCAGCGAAAGAGAGTAGGGCCTCCTTGGCAGTTACCTTTGTAAGACATGTTGTTGGCAGGCAATGCCAGCACAGGTCAGGATGTGACAGCCCAGGCCAGGGTGTCATTCTGCCACCAAGTCAAGCAGGAAGTTTGTGATTCACTCCCCCCACCTCAGGCTGAGCACAGAGGCACCTGACGTCAGATCTGGGCTTTGTTTCTCTTCAAAGGAGAGACATGAGCACTTCCAGAACTCAACCCAGCTTGCTTAACACCTGACTTGCCCTCAGGATACTCCTGCCTCTACCCTTGGCAGCAGCCACATCCACAGTGAGCCCTTGGGGCACTGAGCTGCCCAAAGCTAGGCAGGCAGGTCACTCCCACCAAGCACCTCTCCCCCCTTCCAGCAGGCCCCGACCCAGCAGCTTGTCCCTGGGTGTTGCTTAGAATTCATCCCAGAGGCACAAATGAGCTTAGGGATGAAGTGGTTAAGCTGCTAACAAAAAGACTTGCACTATAATCCCACTCTATACAAAAGGCTTGGAGAAGCACAAGCCTTCCAGCTCTTTGAAAAAGACAAAACACCAAGAACCAGCTGGTTCTGTGCTTGAACTGAAATCCCTTTGAGTGGGGGAAATTAATTCCAACAGCACTTAGGACACCTGGATGCACATGGAGGGAGTTTAATGTCCAGGCCATGCCTCTCCAATCTTCCAAGTATTCCCCCAAATGCAGAGGAATTAAAGTTATCCTGAATGAGAAAATGAGTGACACCAGCTAAGAGGGAACAATGAATTACAGTTGTCCATTGTCATCTCAGCTCTGCAGATCCCTATGGTTTGGTGATAGTGCCCTGAGTCCACTTGAGCACAGCTCTTTACTCCATCACTCCTCACTGAATTCATCAGGGCAAGCTTAATTACACAGAGAGCCCCAGGTCTTGGAGAAGAGAATGTGACTTCACTTGTTTGCATATAGGGGGTCTCATGTCTGCTTGGCTGAGCTGGAACTTCAGTATTTCTCAATGAAAAGATTTATTGCATGGGAAACACCAAGTATAATGATGCTGGGGAAAATGAGGGGTTAACTGGTATCCCAGTTGCTCTCCACCATTTCATCCTGCCTGCCTTCCCATCTCCATCTCCTTCCCACCTGCACTGCTCAGCTTTCCATGCCCCAGGTCAGCTCCTCGCTTTCCTCTCTTTCCCAGCGGTTCCCAGGTGTCCCTGAACTACACACTCAGCATCAGATGCCACCTTTTGATGCAGACACATTAAAGCAAGCTGCTTCCCTCTTCTGATACTCCCTGTAATTCAGGAGATGCCTCAGGTTTCAGGGGAGCCCTGAGCAGAACGTGGACAGCAGCTCATCTGGGGTGTCCCCTTTAGCGGAAGCGTTAGGACCACAGGCACAGGCAGAGCTACATCAAACCTTGCACCAAGAGAGTGCATTTGCATTCTTTTTACTCCTTAGAACAATCACTAATTCACAACAAAGACACAAGGACTTGTCCTCTCTGTGTGCTCTGTGATTGTCTCATCTGAAGGTTTCTTTCTCCTGCAGCCATGGGTGTTCTGGCTGGCAGGGCACCCCGGGAAGGTGTCTGGATGGGCCAGAGCAACAGGTTCTGTGTCCTCCAGCTCAGCAATGGGCTTCTCTTGGTTGGGGTTTTTTTTCATTCCATCAACTGCAAGAGCATTTAGGGAATGAGTGCTGCTTGGCTCTTTCATGATGCTGTAGGGCATCATTGTTACCTCCTATCCACTGAAGTCACCACAAAACAATTTAACCTCTCCCTTTGCACCAGTGATAGGCCACTGTCAGGGTTGGCTTTCCCAAACAAGTTCATTTGCAGACAGGGTAAATTCTGCCATGATTTATTTGTAGTGGGGAGAAGAGCCAAGAGGAAGACAGAGGGTCCTGCCTGCTCTCTGTGTCCCATTTGTCATCCCTTGGCTGACACAAACACGCAGGGTTTCTGTAGCACTCACTCAGCACAACCCCAACCTTCCTCTGTGTGGCCTGGCAGCAGGGCTCCCAGGAGCAACAAAACAGCAACAACAGCCACAAAAGAAGCAAATGCTCATTTGGCTCAAGCTGGTTAAGCTGTCAGTGTTTGGAGTGAAAAGGCCTCGTGCCAAAAAAAGTTGCTTTGAAGTCCCCAGATCAACATGACAGGCTCCATAATGACAGATGGCAGTCAGAAATAACCACTGGCTGGTAACAGGCCCTTCCCTGCTCCCTTGGTTCCTGTTCCCTAGCACTCCACAGACACCCTGGTTAAGGCCATGGTATATAAAAAGCTGCCAAGCTCTACTTCATTTTCATGTAACTCTCCCCAACGTGTTATATCACAGCAATTCTTTGGAATCAGATCCTGCAGGATTGCCCCTGTCTGAGGTGTGTTTGAATCCTTGGCAGGTTTTTCTGTTTGATTTTTTGGAGGCTGGTGCCTGCAGCTGGCTCCAGACCAGGCTTCAGGGCAAGGATTGCCCATGGAGCATCCCATAGGACACCTGGGCTTGGCTCGTTGCATATGGCCTACAGAGGGAGTCACTAGGTGTGTCATCCTTGAGGGAAACATCACCACCTCTGCTGGAGTCCCTCCTGAACATGACCACATGTGGCAGGGCAAGGATTCTACCTTTTTCAGCCTGTCTAATGAACAGTGCAGCATTATCAGGCAGAGCTGGGTTTGACAACAGCCAGGAAGAGAGAGAGCATCATTCAGGAGGCTGGAAGAACTAGAAGATCAAGCATAAAACCAAGAGCTGCATCTTTTCTCTTAGTATGCAAAATTAGAAGTTTATTTATTCCTTTTTGTGCAGCAG
>NW_009952571.1:73333-80213 GCF_000747805.2 Chaetura pelagica
AGCAGGAATTCAGATGCCCAAACCACCACACTCATTTGCTCCCACTCACCACTGGAGTCTGATCTTTAAGGAACAGGTAGTTCTGAGTGAAGGGCCCATAATGCAGTTTAAGAGCCTGTGGGCTGGTGGCTCATGGACAGTTTTTACCAATTTAATACTGGATGGCAGGGTCTATGCCTCATTACTGCTCTGGTGTCAGGCCAACACAGCTACCAGGTTATCCTGTGGCAGCAGGGGACAGAGGGGGTGTTTTTCACCCCAAGTTCTCTGTAGATGAAGGAGTAGTTGTAGCAGGGTGAAAGGGTTGTTGTTCTTCAGGCCTCCAGGAGGTGCCCAGCAACTCAGCCTTGGTAAATCCAGGCCAGCTGGAAACCTGCACTGTGTTCTGTGCCTGTGCCACAGGCAGGGTTTATACCTGGGAATGGCCTGAAGTGCCTGGTGGAAAACATGAGCAAGGGCTGTGCTGAGAATCCAGGTTATACAGAGCCTGAATGACTATGGTCTTGCTACCAACAGTATGTTGGTAGCAAGAAAAGGAAGATGGTTGTTTAACTGGGACCCAGGTGAGAGAGGAGCAGCCTTAAGGAGAAGAATCTGAAGGGATGTGCCCTCATGGTTAATAATGTCCTGCCAGGATGTAGCAGGTGACTTCCCAGTCAGATATTTTTTTTTTACTGTGAAAAAAAAACAGATTTGACAAATGCCATCCATGTACCAGCAACGTGTCTCCTTCAACAGCTCATTTTTCCTAACACCCCAACTGGAGCCCTCGGTGAACCTTTGCAAAAGAAGAAAATGTTATGTTTTTAAATACCAGTGATTCAGTTTTGATATGGTCCAATTTTGGGGAAATCAGCATTGAAACAGACTGGATGATTTGGCAAAATACCACCTACCAACCCCAAAAGGAATGTCAAAATATCATTCCATTAAAAAGTTGGTATTGGGGAATTTCCATCAAGTAGAATATCCTGTACCAGGTCCCTTCCCCTGCTGCCAGGGACGTGCACTCTCTTCATGTACCTCATACGTCCCAAAGCATAGCAGAGGTTTGTAGCACCAGTAAACATCAGTAACTGGTGGTAACAATATGGCCCCACCTGCCCTGCTCCTGGGCTTTGGGGGACCCATGTCCCTCCCCATGAACGTGCAGATTTGACTCCCCACCACAGATGCTGCTCATCCATCTTTGCAAGCAGCCACCAAGTGTGTTTCACAGCTCCGAGTTACAAGCCTCTATTTATGGCACAAAAAATCTCCATCACCTTCAAACTGGCTGGAGATGCTGTGCAGAGTGGTGGGGCTTTCATCCTTTGCTTCAAATAACAAGGAATAAATATTTACCCGAAGTGCAGGACTGGAATCCCTGGAGAATGTCCAAGAAGTCCCAGAGAAGTAAACGATGCACAAAAACCACAGAAGCTTTTCCTTTAATTCTCATGAGAAAATTAATCTTAACATCTTTAGAGAAAATGCAGCTGGGGGTGGATTTCCAGAGCAGCTCCAGGGATCTGACCTTGCAGCTCTGGCTGACGTAACGGGGAGGGGGCAGGCAGGGCCTGAGTGCTGCAGGACTGAGGTCAGCACAGGTCAGCCCTCTGATGCAAACCACTGCTAAAGGTTGGTGCAGGGAGCAGTACCAGCAGAAGCCAACACTTCTCAGCCCAGTTGTGGAGCTACTGAAGAACATACCAGTTTCCTCAAGGCTCAGGAGACAAGAACAGACTGTTTTGTCTTGGATGTTGGCCTAGGATTGGCACGCTTGGGTCTCATGGGCTTGACTTGGCTCCCTGGTCCTTCCTGCAGCCCACACCACCCTCTGGAGTTCCTTTTCTGCAAGCCAAGCTTACCAGGATCTGTCCTGCCTTCATGGCATTTCATCTGGTTTTTTTTTATACCCCCTTCTGCCCTCTCTTGGGAGCTCAGGGGGATGGAATCTCCATCAGCAAAAGGCAGATCAGTGGATTTAAAGACAGATGCAGGAAAGTGCCAGCTCAGCCCTTCTGAGCAGCATCTGAGCACCTGGCAACTGCAGGGAAAGAAAAGAACCTGCCTTTCCCAATTAAAATCAATGTATGTGGGTCTGGAGGCACAGGAGAGCAGACTCCCAGGCACAGGTCAGTGTTTTTACTACAGAGAAGTCCAAACCCCCTTCTGCCAAGTGCTGCACCCCCAGGCCAGCCTTCAGCAGAGGGGGCCACCAAGCCCTACCCAAAATCAGCCCCTCCTCTCGTTGCTCCAGGTGCTGTACAAGCACATGCAAAACCATGAGAAGATTAACAAAAGGAGAGTAAAGTATTCCCAGCTAAGCCAGGGGAGCACTGGGAGCTCCACCCAGACTCACAGTCTGCATCCCCTAGGCTGCAGAGCCCCTGTTGCTCCCATTGGATTTGGCAGGTGGATGGTGGTTCTTCCCAGCAGCCCCAGCAGTGCAGGAAGGTCAGGCTGAAGCTCAGCAGACAGTTTTAATTTACTGCTCAGCAGTTCCCTGAGGACTGATCATCCTGCTTCTGTCTCTGCTCTTGTTTCACCAGGATAACATGCTGGAGGTGGCGGATGAGAAGAGGAGCACAGGTTTTCCCTCACTCTTTGATCTTCTATGAAATCAGCTTCCAGCACCTCTCCTGTGCCCTTCAGCACCCACTCACAACCCAGGGGGTCCCCACCACCACCCCCACTCCCTGCTCACAGTTTTAGCATCCCCCTTTCCTCTCCATCTGCCAAAGGACAGGGAAGGCTACACACACTCCTAACCTACAGACACCACCATCACTCCTCTTCCAGGTTTGTTTTGCCTGTATTGCAGCTGTGTGACAAGCCAATGAAATGTCTACTGTATGCACTTTATTTTATTTAATAACTAATTTTGTTTAAAGTTAGGATTTAGGTTTCTGGGCAGCCCACCCCTTCCCTCCCTTGAGGCTGTGCCAGGAGGAGGGCAGGGGCTGTGCCAGCTCTCCCTTGGTGTTGGGCAGGGAGCACGGGGAGATGGGGTGAGAGGTGTTAGGCTGTAGCTCAGTAGGTGGATGAAGATGCAGCGTTGAGAGCAGGTCATGCCCTGGGGGTCTGGAGATGGTTGAAGTGTTGGCACAGATGTATGGTTGTTGCCCCAGTTGTGGGGCAACAACAGGGATGGACCATTCCCAAGTGGCACTGTAGGGTGCAGATGCTTTTGGCAAGCACACATCAACCACAGCACTCTTTGATCTTCTATGAAATCAGCTTCCAGCACCTCTCCTGTGCCCTTCAGCACCCACTCACAACCCAGGGGGTCCCCACCACCACCCCCACTCCCTGCTCACAGTTTTAGCATCCCCCTTTCCTCTCCATCTGCCAAAGGACAGGGAAGGCTACACACACTCCTAACCTACAGACACCACCATCACTCCTCTTCCAGGTTTGTTTTGCCTGTATTGCAGCTGTGTGACAAGCCAATGAAATGTCTACTGTATGCACTTTATTTTATTTAATAACTAATTTTGTTTAAAGTTAGGATTTAGGTTTCTGGGCAGCCCACCCCTTCCCTCCCTTGAGGCTGTGCCAGGAGGAGGGCAGGGGCTGTGCCAGCTCTCCCTTGGTGTTGGGCAGGGAGCACGGGGAGATGGGGTGAGAGGTGTTAGGCTGTAGCTCAGTAGGTGGATGAAGATGCAGCGTTGAGAGCAGGTCATGCCCTGGGGGTCTGGAGATGGTTGAAGTGTTGGCACAGATGTATGGTTGTTGCCCCAGTTGTGGGGCAACAACAGGGATGGACCATTCCCAAGTGGCACTGTAGGGTGCAGATGCTTTTGGCAAGCACACATCAACCACAGCACCTCATCCTTTAAAACCTCCTTTCCTCCTCCTCTTGGATGTAGCAGCAGAAGCTGAATCAGCACATCAGGAGGTTGTGCTGTTGAATAAGGAAGGTGGCTGCCAGGTTGAGCAGGAACATCCATAGCTCAGCAAAGCACCAAGGCTGCTTCTTGAGACCAGCAGTGACTGGAGGACTTGCAGCTCCACAGGCCACGCAGCACAAAGGCAATAATAACCTCCCTTCTCCACCACAATGCACAACGGAGTTGGCTCCAGACCCAGGCCAAGTTGGAGCTGAAGGTCTCTAAGGCTTCCTATTAAATGTTTTTATCTTCCTGCTTGTGCCTTTTATAGCCTTGTGCTTGAGTAAGGGGGGAGCAGCTCCCCTGGAAGCTGCCATGCAGACACCCTGACCTGGCCTTAAGACAACTTTCAAATTGAGAATCTGGAGGAGCATTTACAAGCATAAATGAGCAAGAATTCCAGCTGCCTGGATTTCCAAGCAGCTCAGAGGTCCACAGCAAACTAGGACCTAGCTGAAATATAGCTGCCAATTAAGGAGAAGGCAGAAAGCAAGCACAAGGAACAACACAAGTTCTGTCTTCTGAATGACACAGCAGAGAGGATCCCACCCTCACTTTGAAATGCTGCTCTAAAACTTGATGCAGAAGTAAATGTACATGCAGACACGTGTGGAGATTTATTGGATTTCCTTGCAGGATGCATTTGCTAACCCAACCAGCAGACTGCCTTGGTGACAAGGGTGGCATGTGTGGACTGAAATACTTATGCTGCTTTAATAAACTAATATTTGCACAGATAAACATTTTGGTTTTCCACATAACTTGGATCCACAGTACCTATCTCATGATGTACAAGCCTGGAATTTTCCCCTATGTGCCAAATTCAGGAGAGTTTACTGGCTTCAGAGTAGGTAGCATCTAGAAACAGAGTGTGCAGCTTTCATCTTTTATTAGTAGAAACATCTTCACCCCACCAAAGCCCAGACTGGGTTCATTTGGACTTCTCCAACAGATAAAAGAACAGATACATTAAAGCCAGATTGTGAAACTGCACCAGGTCCTGGAGATTCTCCATCACTGTTAAAAGCTCATTTTCCTTACCTGACTGGCTCAAAAACCTGCTTACAATTATTTTACTTTTTAATTTATTACTATTTTACATCAGGTCACTGACCTCAGTCTTGGTCCTGACTGAGTCCTCAGCAGCCATACCAGGAACCAGTTTGCCTTACGGGCCACCCCAAACACAGATCAGGAGCCTGTTGCACCCCACCAGCAGCCAGGTAGAAACTTCTACATTGCCCCTGGCGCAGCACTGAGATGTAGAGATACAATTATTCCCCTGCCTTACTGCCCTAGACTCCTTTTTGAAAGGAAAACTGACACTTTCCCCCCATTTCCCTCTTCTTTTTCTCTTGCAAAGCCAAGTACTTTTGCATTGAATGATGCCAGGGAAGGAGCTGCCAAGCTCCAGGGTGGGACTGGACAGGCAGTGCTTGTTCCAAGTGTTATTTTGCCCTGCTCGTTAACACTTTGCTCAAATGCACTTTGGTTGGTGCCTGGATTGCAATTTTTCAGAAAACTGGCTAGCTGTTTCTTCTTTACAGTGAGAGAAAAGACTAAGAAGTTCAAAACTCTGATGTAGAAGAATTATTTATATGAAATAAAAGTTGTAATTACAAGGAAAATGCTCCAGTTTCATAGTGTTTCTCAGTGCCACCACACAGTTTTCTGAACTGAATCAGTAATCTCTGCTTTTCAGAGCACCAGCTCCCACTCAGACTGCTTTCCCCTCAGGAGAGCACCTGTCTCTTGGGCTAGCCCAGCTAACCCACCCAAGCAGCTCCCTGTAGGAAACCTGCATCCCAGCACCAGGCTTACTTTTCCATGGAGGCATCAAGGCCACCTCATTGCCACCACACTTTTCTTGCAGCAAATGTGGCAGGAGTGCAAAGTCACCTCTCTGCCTGTAGAGGTACCCGTTTCTTCCCAGCAGTAGCTGGTAGCTCAGGGATGTTGTGGAAGTTATCCTAGCTCTTCCAGACAACAGGAAAGCACCAGCAAGTCTCAGACAAACTTCTCTCTTTAAATCAGAAGAACATGCCTCTAGGTGCTCCTCTAGTTGGTAAAATTCACCATCAACTTCAGCACAGCAACTCTGTAGCTAAACTTGGTATTAAAATCTCTTCCAGCCTAGTGAATCAACTCTTGTATAAAGAGATCAATTTGAAAAAGCCTCAAGCCAAGGGAAAAAAGTACAGCTGGATCAAGCTGGAAGATACCTGTTTCCCAAGCTTCAGCAAGCCAATTCCTGCAGGAGGCAGCAAGGTAGAATTTTGACAGCAATTCCAGTTCTCTATTCCCACCTCAATGGGTCTCAGCCCCACTGCAGCATAGCACAGGGTTGGTAACAAGCCCTGTTGCAGGGTCCAGAAGCAGAAATAACAGAAGCATTCACTGATTTTCCACACCAGTTCCTCTTCAGATTCACTGGTTGCAAATGACATAGGAGCCTGAAGCTGAATTGGCCTTTAGTCAGTTCTGTACTTAAAATGCACAACACAGTAGGTGTTTTAAAGCAAATTTGAGGCACAGAGCAGGAGCAGGGCTCAGCACTGGTGTGAAGTTCAAACCCTTGCCTTCTGCCTTCACTTGGAAAGGTTGCAACAGCTCAACCTGTTCACAGGCTCACAGACCCTGCAGGTCCTGGCAGGCAAAGCTAATGCACCGGGAATTCCTCACCAGACAACAGCTGAGCAGAGGGCAGGGTCTCCCAAAACTGTCTCCAAACTCACCAAATGGCCAGAAGTTGAGCTGCACCTCCTCAGCTTTATGCTCCAGCTTGGGCAGGACTGTCTCTTGCACCATTCCCCTCTCCCCACACTGCTGACTGCAGGACTCACAGCCATTCATTCCCCCGTGCACAATCCTCTCCAGAGCTGAGGCTGCTTTTGACTTCTCTGAAGGAGACCCCTGACGCCCAGAAGCAGCTACCGAGTTTGTTACCAACACTACACCACAGGACTGCTCTTCAGCTACACTCATGAATTGAGCTAAAATCAGCA
>NW_009952571.1:80234-84521 GCF_000747805.2 Chaetura pelagica
AGCAGGAAAAATAATACCACCTTTCAATCAAAAACACAGCCCAGTCCCAGGAACTGGGATTAGGTTGGTGTGTGTTACATCACCTGAGACCACAGGAGAACATGCGTGGGGAACGGGCAGCTTTTAGAAGATGAAAGTGTGAGCCAGCTGCTGAGCATATTACATGCCCCAGTAACTCTTCCCAGCCATTTCCCTCCTTCTGGTCCCTCTGCACGTGAGTTCTATCACTGGCAACAACCTGAGCTCAATAGGACAAGCCCAGCATGTACAGGCAGAGGGTATTTATATGTATTATACACTGACAAAAAGGTGTAAGTCCAGAGGCATCCATGTGCAAGGAAGGAATTACCAAGGTTTGAGGAAACATCCTCTGATCAAGACACCTTTAACTGGACATCATTCATAATTCTTCACCGAGTTCTCCTTTTGGGAAGCACCTCCATTTGACAGAGATTGTAGCTCAAACCCTTCTGCAAGGATCAAAGCAGCATCACACGGTGCTGGAGGGTCAGTGTTGCCTGTGAGAGCTGGACAAGGCAGCAGTAGCAGAAATTGCCTCACAAGAAGTCAGTTTCCTCCCTCATGAGACTCTTCTCAGTCAGAAAGGCAAAGCAGAACACGACCTAGTCTTCCCTCCATCCTCTTAAGCAATTACTGTGATTAGGAACTAGCTGCACCTGAAGCACTCATGTATGGCAGCTTTTCTTCTCTGCAGTATTTTTTAAAGCCTCTTAGATGACAAAATCTGGAACTCAGGACCTAAATAATACAGAGACTCAAAGCTTGGAGGAAAGCTGGCATTACAGAATGACTAGCATGTTTAATCAATAAAAAACTGAAGTAAATAACAGAAGCACAGGTGCCACTATACCAGCCACATTTACTGCTATCGTGCTTTTACAGGAGCATCCTGCAGTTAGAAGTCTTGGGACTCTTGTTAACTTCCCTGTATCACTAAAGCAAATGCTTAAGACACTGTCCAAACTGACTTTCAGAACTCACCAGCAATTCCAAGGAAACAGCATTACAAACGACCAGGCTGCAGTGATTTCTATCTAGGAAGCAACACAAAAGCCTGGGCCTTATCTTGTCTGGCACGATCAATAGGTGAACTGAACGTGTTTGGGTTCTATTGAGGAGCAATGAAAGGGAAGACTGAATTGGAGCTGAAGTAATACAACAGATAACAGGTCAGTCTGCCTTTTAAACCTCAGGTTTACCTGAGCCTGGTGACTCTAGCATCTCATCTAGATGGAGCTGATGGTCTCAGTACAAAGCTGGCAACGTCATGCAAAAGTTCACAGTCCAAGGTGACAATCCAGCTGTTCTCTGCTGCAGCTAACCTACTTCCTAAGAAATCCCCAGTACCTTGAATCTTAAAAAGCTGGCTTACACCTAGAAAACACTCCAAATTAGGTGCTTTTATTACCATAATTATTTGCAAAGTGCACTCAGTCGCTGATTTCCTAGACAGTCTGCCACAAAGAGAGTAATCAGCACAGAGTGGCTCATCCAGCAACAGCATCTCATGAGGAACAGATTTTCCTCCTGAGGACTGAGATTCCTGGCTAGGGAAAGGGCATAGAAATTTTTGCTGAAGAATATAGGTCCAAAAGGGCTTTGGAAAACAAGGCTGCTTGAATCACAAAAGCTCCTGGGCTGCTGGCCCAGCAGTCTGCAACTCTTCTGCATCTCTGTGAGCCACAATTTCCCCTTTGCACGCTGAGTACAAGAGCAGTGAAGTCACAGGATGCTCCAAAGCCAGTTGTAACGGGTACAGAAATAGAAACCTTTCACTTAAATCTCTATTTGTCAGCAGAGGAGACGATGCAAAACACACACAGTCTGGGAACTCATCAAGTCTGCACTTTCATACAGGAATGAAGACAGCCACAAGCATCTTCGTACTGGCTCATCAACTATTTTTAGCACCAGAAAGGGAGGCAACCGTCAGCTACAGGTCTATTCCCTGTGATAAAGCAGATCTGAGCACTGTCCCTGTCCCAAAGAGCCTCTGCCACCAAAACCACAAACCAGGTGAAGAGCTTTGAGTTGTTCCTGCTCCTGGATAAAAGGCACCTCTGGGCAGTCCCTCGGCAGGTTGGAAGAGGGCCATGCAGCCCGTTAAACTCCGCTCACTTCCGCCTCCATCCGCTCCACGCAGCCCTTCTCGATTAGTCTTCTGAGAGCAATTGTATTTACAGTGAAAAATGCCAGGAGTCCGTGCAGCTCCAGCATACACTGGAGGTGCTGCTCAAAGCCCCTGCAGATTCACCAGCTCTGAGCTGCAGGCCAGGATCGGATAAATCCCAGCGCCTGTGTCAGCCCACCCAGCTTTTTATTTATCTTCAAAGGTCTTAAACATTAAACACAAGCTCCCTCCCAGAAACACTTCCCAACTGGTTCTGCATTTAGCAACAGAGCCAAGAAACAGACTAAACTCAACTGGCACCAAACAATGAGCTATTCTGTCTCTTTTACTCCTTCCTCCCCCAGAGAGCTGCAGAAAGCCTTTCCCCTCTACAACCAGGACCCAAAGCTGCTGCCTGCACGTGGCAGCCCCAGGAACAGGTATCAAGGTGCTGCAGGCACAGCTGCCAAGGGAACAGAAGTCCCCACTGCTACAGGACAGAGACACACGGACCAACGCAGCCAACTGTCTGGCCACAGCCCCGAGCTGCTCTGCTGCCACCAGCCCGGCCACTGCAGTGGGCAAACGGGAGGAGTTTAGAAGCAGCCCAGGAGCTGAGGGGGTGTCAGGGCAGCCCTCTGCTCCAGCAGCAGCTCTGGGCTCTCAGCCTTCACCAGCTCCTCCATCTGCCCTGCAGAAAGGTGGCAGTGATCACACGTACACTTTGGGCCAAAATGACTCTGTGGGATCTTTTCCCCTTTCCCACCAGCTCAGCTTTCTTTTCCAGCACATTAACACCACACAGACTTTCCTGCCTGCTCTCCAGAAAATGGAAAGGGGGCTTGGAAGATCATTCCCAAAATGCTCCTTTTGCCTAGTTTCTCCCTGGAAGCCTTCTGCTCCTGGTTTCTGCTTTTCACAGATGCTGCAAAGCAATGCCCAGGATCAATGCAACACCACCAGTCCAGGTATGATACAGCTGATTTCCCTCCAACTTCTAGCCAAGCCCAGTGCTGTGTTGCCCAGTACCATCATCATCTGCACAACTGAAAGACCTCCACTACATCAGAGCAAAACGCTGTCCCTCAGCAGAGAAGACCCCTGAACCCCAGGGATCACTTCACAGGGATGCAGGACAGCCTGGCAACCTCACAGTTAAGGCATTCAACTGAGACCATCAACCTAAGAAGCAGCTGCTCAGAAAGACAGTTCTTTTGGTTTCCCAGTTGACAGCCCCCCTCCCACAGTCATTACAGGCCACATTTTTTCACAGCTCATCCATGAACAGGGCCAAGCAATTTTTGCACTACAGGGTAGGAAAGCATCCAAGCTGGGAGAAGAACCTGCCCAGGGCCCATCATGAGGTGGCTGGCACAGACCTACCTCCTGAGGTGCTGTGACAATCTGGGAGCTCAGCCATCCCACACGCAGGGCACACAAGCCAGGAGGCACCTCACAGCACCCTGCACGGCCACAGCTGCCCCTCAGCACCCACTGCCAGAGCTCCACCTGCTTCTTCTGGGAAAGATCACACCTTCTGTCATCACCAGGGCTTAACTGCCATGATAAGCAGTTAGGGACGTCTGGAGATGTCTCCAGCCTCACCTAAGGAGACCAATGACAAATGAATCAACATCATCATATGCCACAGTTGTCCATTTACAGGAAACATTTTTGCTACCCAGAGAGCCAGTCCAGCATTCCTCCCAAATCACCCTCCCACCACCAAAGAGAACATACAGTGTTAACAGAGACTTTCATATTGGGAAAATATTTTAATATAGTAAACAAGTCAATTTACCTTTCACATGTGTTTAAATAAGTTTATGCCCATCGTTAAACAAACCTGTTTTTACTTAAACAATGGATTACAGCCCCATAATTCATATTGTTCCCAGCTGATCCTGTAAATAGCGAGGAATTCTGGACACCGATATCCTTTTATAGGTAACAGACTGGCATAAATAGCGCAGGAATTCAACGCAGGTTCGGAGGGAGAAGCGAGCCCCGGTGAGGAGGAGGAAAAAACGAAGACACAAAATTCCCTTTTGAGGCAAAACGGAGGAGGGGAAAAAAAACCCAAAACCACAAAACCAAAAGATACCGCCGTTCTACCGAGTAACAAAATCCTTCCGTCCCCCACAGGGTCAAGTCTC
>NW_009952571.1:85594-86264 GCF_000747805.2 Chaetura pelagica
CGCCGAGGAGCGGGGATGGAGCCCGGCAGGAAGGTGTGAGGGGCGGGAAGGGGCCCGGCGGGAAGGGCGGAGGAGAGCGCCGAGGAGAAGGCGCGAGGGGCGAGATGGCGCCCGAGAGGAAGGCGTGAGGGGCGGAGGATGGAGCTCGGTAAGAAGGCCTGAGGAGTGAGTGGGGATGGAGCGCGGCGGGAAGGTGTGAGGGGGGGGGAGGAAAGCGCCGAGAGGAGGGTGTGAGGGGCGGAGGATGGACTTCAGCGAGAAGGTGTGAGGGGCAGAGGAAAGCACCTAGAAGAGGAAGGTGTGAGGGGCAAGATGGCGCCCAGTGGGAAGGTGTGAGGGGTGGAGGATGGAGCCTGGTGGGAAGGTGTGAGGGGCGAGGAAAGCGCCTAGAAGAAGGTGTGAGGGGCAGGAGTAAAGTGCCTTGAGGAAGGTGTGAGGGGCAGAGGAAAGCGCCTAGAGGAAGGTATGAGAGGCAGAGGAAAGTGCCTAGAAGAGGAAGGTGTGAGGGGCAAGATGGTGCCTCCTTGGGAGCGTGAAGGGTGGGATGGCGTGTAGCAGGGGCTGAGGGCTGGGATGGCGCCTGGAGGAGAATGCAAGGGGCAGAAGGTGTGAGGAATGGTGCTGCGAGGACGGGTGAGTGCTAGGAAGGCTCCTGGTGCAGGCCCAGAGC
>NW_009952571.1:86276-90247 GCF_000747805.2 Chaetura pelagica
TGCAGGTCAGGAGTCTGCTCTCTGGTTTCCTTGATGCAAGTGACTTCCTGGTGCCTCCCTGCCTGCAACTTCGGTGAAGCTTGAGGGGTGCCCTGGCTAAGCAGCAACTTCTGGAGATAGGCTGTTTTAGTTCCTTTCAAATTGGGCTGATCCCAAACCTCTGGATATAGTCTAAAGCGGCTGCTAGGGTTTGGATTGAGTTCACTCCCCATAATTTAGTCTCTCACTAAAGCATTAGATTGGCTTGGTCTGAAGACAGCTGAAGCACTGGTCTAGGGTGTGGATTAGCATTATTTTTCTTCATTGTGCAATATTTTTGCTTTTGAGACTGATTTAGTTGCTCCTATTGCAGTCATTTTCTCCCTCTGTTAAATCTTAGGCAAGTCAGGTGTGCTGCAGCAGAAAACCTTGTTCAAAGGAGTTGCAGCTCAGAGAGGCTAACAGCAGCTGTAGAAAGGACTGTCACTCAGAAAGGCACCAGAGGAAGTGAGTTTTGAGCTAATAGTAGCATTTTATTTTTCTGTCAATATCAGGAAAATGCAGAGGACTGGGAGAGAAAGGGAAAGCCTCTGAGCTTTTGCAGGAATAAGTGAGGGGCTTGCAGCTCTGAGGAGGAGCTGCTGCAGAAGAAAATAGGGAATAAAATGGATTAACTTCAAAATAACTTTAGTTCCTGAAAAAATGGTGGATTGTGTTCACTGAAAGCTCTGGCTGATTGTTCTTACAAGGGCAAAGGAATTCTGGGGTTTAAGCTTTTTTTGGGGGGAGAGAGCAGCTATGCAGTCTTGGGATCTTTAACCAGACCCTGCTCTTGCCTGAATGGAGGTGCTAAAGGGTGTGACATAGGGCTGCCAGCTCCCTTCCAAGCCAAGGAAATCTGTGATTCTACAGCTAAGGACATGCTCTATCCTAGAGTATTTAATTTTCATGAAATGTTGCTATAAGCCAGTATGTTTAAGAAGCATTAGTTAGTAGGTGTTATGACTTCTCTATGGGCTCCTTATTTTGTCCTGATTTAAGGCACTTGATTGCATTTTTCTTGTTAAAGCCAAATTTCATACACCTGAATAGCAGGAGCTGCCCCCTCCTTTATCTCTTAGCCTGATTTACTACACCTGACTGCATTATTGAAGTAAATTTTGTACACCTGAATAGCACGAGCTGATGGCATATTACTAAGAAAGTTTTCATGAGTCATAGAAATTGTTCTTCTGTGTTGGTTCTATAGATTTTATACAAAAATTCCCTTGCACCGTGTGAGTTAAGTGGTACATGTGGATTTATAGCAATTCCTACAAAATGGATTTTCTACTAGTTTTTCATGCTGTTCCTCTATGATGGGTTTGCTCCAGCCTCTCATATCTCACCTTGTATTTTACTCAGCTGCCTGCTCCTCCATCTTTGCCTTTTAAAGTAAACATTCTGTAACTTGCTTAGGACTTCAGCACCCCTTTCCTCTGCCTCAGAGGGCAGAGCCTTTTGGGTTCCTGTGCTACAGAGTTTAAGACTGAGTGTGGACCTTTTTTTGCGTTTAGTGTAATTTCTTAGCTCTTCAGCTTGTTTCTTAACTTGTCCCTAGGGCTGCCAGTCAGTTCTCACACTCTTGCTAGCCTTTGTCTTCCCACTACTGGATGCTGCAAGGCTGGGAGGGGCAGAGGGGCTCACTGCCACCTGTGCCCCTCACAGCTCTTCACATGGTCTGTGCAGAAGGCAGTTTGTTCCAAACCCTTATGCTTCCTGTGGTCAGTTATTGCCACTGATACAATTTATCACTGCCCCTGGTGAATTACTACCTACCACAGCTTAATTTCAGTTCTGGAGTATTGTGGGAGAGGATTGACAGATACAGGCAGTTCCTCCAGAGATGCATGAGGCCTTGACAGTTTTTGCCTGATGCTTGTCAGTCCATGATGTCTTCTTGCATTCTAAGTCTGTCCTTGGAGATGCTGCATTCTCCCTTATTGCTGGACTTGACCCTGCTGTATTGTCTAGAAGCTGGTAGACAAAAATGGGAGCCCCGGTGTTGCTAGTGTGTATTGAGTTTGATAAATGAGGTTTAAGAGAGTCAGCAGATGGATACAGCAAACAGGCACAGAAGGTGCCAGTGTGGTGTATCCATGTAATAAAAAGCAGTTACAGCTGTGTATCTTAGTCCTCTGTCCCCAAAATTAGTTTCTTCTGACCTGGGAGGCAAACTAATCCTTCTTAATCTCTGTGCAAATGATTGCTGCCCTTTCATTGGTGCTGCTTTTTTTTTTCTCTGCTCACCAAAGCTGTTTAGAAATCCAACAGTTAGTACTTTTCCATCATCAGAGGTCTTGGCAGTCTGGCTTGGCTGAGGGCACTTGATGGAGTCGTAGCAGCAGTCCCAGCAAAGGCAGTGAGTGTGATGAGCTTGTGATCCCACTGCACCTTGTAGTGCTGAAGTGCAGACTGTGCCAGCAAGTAAAGCTGCTTCAACTGCAAAACATGGCAACAGATAATTCAGCAGGAGTTACTCTTTTCCCACCTTCTCATGTCTCTTGCTTCCCTCCACTCCTCAGGACTACAGCCCTGTTGTTGTCCTAAAACAACTGTCATTCTAGAGACATTCTGCCTTCAGCCTGGCATCCTCATCTCCCTGTTGCGCTTTCTGCTCATCCAGGCTGTCGGGTGGTTGCCGTGTAAACTTACCCTTCAGAGAACACAGCAGTTCTGCCACAATCCCTTAAACCTCCTTGCTCTAAGCCAGGCCCTCTGCTGTCTCAGCTTGGAGTAGGACAGGATTTTTATTCCTTAAGTGCTGAGTCTTGTTGGCTGTTGCCTCAGTCAGGTGTAAGCTTTTCTTTTTACTGTGAAAAAATAAATAGGTGTGGTTTTTCTCTCCAGGTCCCTTTGTTCCAGTGCAGGCAGCTGCTGGAAGGCGTGTGCTAAACTTGGGTTCTTGCTAACAATTGCCTTTAAAGGCAAATGAGAGACTGGAAGCCAGAGCTGCAATAATGATATTTTCTTTTTGTCCTCTGGGTTTTAGCAGGAATCCCAAGCTGTGCGTTGAGCAGGCTCCTGTGGTGCGGAAAGAGAGAGAGCTCTGGGGTACAGAGCTCAGAGGTCTTGTAAAGTCAGCGAGTGTGTCAGACACTCGTCAGCTTGCAGATCAGTCTGCTCTGAGACTTGTGCCCAAAGAACACAAAAGACGTTGCTTGCCCGAGACAAATGGAGTCAAAGGCATGTGTTGCACCCTGAGACTGGACTTGCCAACAAAGGAGAGCTGTGCAGCCCATGAACATCCAGCCCTTTTCCCCCAGCAGTCCCAACACTGTACTCTTCAGGATCCTATTCTTTACTAGAATCATAGAATCTTAGGGGCTGGAAGGGACCTCGAAAGATCATCTAGTCCAACACCCCTGCCAGAGCAGGGTCACCTAGAGTACATCACACAAGAATGCGTCAAGGTGGGTTTTGAATGTCTCCAGAGAAGGAGACTCCACAACCTCCCTGGGCAGCCTGGCCCAGGGTCTGTCACTCTTACAGTAAAAAAAATTTTTCGGATATTCACCTTGAACCTCCTATGCTCCAATTTACACCCATTACCCCTTGTCCTATCACTGGTCATCACTGAGAAAAGCCTAACTCCATCCCCCTGACACTCACCCCTTACATATTTGTAAACATGGATGAGGTCACCCCTCAGTCTCCTTTTCTCCAAGCTAAAGAGACCCAGCTCCCCCAGCTTTTCCTCATAAGGCGGATGTTCCACTCCCTTCATCATCTCTGTAGCTCATCACTGAGAAAAGCCTAACTCCATCCCCCTGACACTCACCCCTTACATATTTGTAAACATGGATGAGGTCACCCCTCAGTCTCCTTTTCTCCAAGCTAAAGAGACCCAGCTCCCCCAGCCTTTCCTCATAAGGCAGATGTTCCACTCCCTTCATCATCTTAGTAGCTCTGCACTGGACTCTTTCAAGCACTTCCCTGTCCTTCTTGAACTG
>NW_009952571.1:91792-109529 GCF_000747805.2 Chaetura pelagica
TGATCACTGCAGCCAAGGCTGCCACTGACCATCACTGCTTCAACAAGGCCCTCCTTGTTGGTTAGTACAAGATCCAGCAGCTCCTCTTCTAGTCGGCTTGTCCACCACTTGCATTAAGAAGTTATCATCAATGCACTGGAAGAACCTCCTAGACTGTGAAAGGCTGGCTGTGTGAGTCTTCCAGCAGATATCGGGGGAGTTGAAATCTCCCATGAGGACCAGGGACTGTAGTTGTGAGGCTGCTTTCAGTTGCCTGTAGAAAGCCTCATCAACCTCCTCACCTTGATCAGGAGGTCTGTAGTAGACCCCACAACTGTATCACCCACGCCAGCCTGCCCCTTAATTCTTACCCACAGACTTTCAACTTGCCCCTCATCAGCCCCTGCACAAAACTCAATACATTCTAGTTGCTCTCTCACATAAAGAGCTTCTCTAATTTTTGAGTTCTGCTTGAGGCTCCACTAGGAGACTTTTTTAGTTATGAGCCTGAGACTTAGCTGCCTTATACTTGTGTTTAGTTGAAAACCCAAGTGCTGAGACAGATTGTTGAGGATCTGGTGTTCCACCTGCCTGATTGAACAGCACTGCCTGAATTCTGCTGCTACCTGTTGCAATGGGATGTTTGTTTGCTCTCCAAGGACCCCTGAAGGATGTATCTAAATAAACTTGTATTATTGATTTCCCATGTTCAGAGTCCATGGATAGTTCCTAGTGGTTCAGGACAGAGACAACTTAATTAGGGGAAGATTATTGGCCTAAGGTAGTATGTCTGTAGAGGCCTTGCTTCTGAGAATGGAGAGACACTGAGTGGGATTGCCTGGGCGGTGGCGGAGTCTCTGCTGTTGACAGAGGCCTCCTGAAGCCCTCTGAGCTAACATGTGTCAGAGCTGATAACTGTCCCAGCTGATCCTGCCCTGGGACCCAGGAAGGGCTGGATGGCTTCCCACAGTCCCTTTACCCTGTGCTTTTGATTCAGCAGAGGCAGCTACTCTGCCTTCCCTTCCCTGCCCTCTCATTAGGAGGCAATAGGATGTGACGCTGAGGAGTCACTCTGCTTGGGTTAGCTCATGTAACTCAGAATTGTAATTCATCGTGATGCCAGACAGGTCCTTGCCTGAACTCTGGCCCTGGTTTTTGTTCTTGGTGTCTGCCTCTGGCAATGTCACTTCTACAGGCAGATTAGAGACTTCATTAAAAATTGTAATTGTTTTTATTAGCGGTGTGTTGTGTTTTAAACTTCTTACTGTCTCCTTGGTCACATTTCTGAGCTGGGAAGGGGTAGGATGGATGAGGTCTTGCTACCTGCCTCCTCATGTTTTAAGGCTGGGATTGGTATGTTTGGATTCCTCTCTCTTTCTTGGCTGAAGTTACTGAGTAAATAGTGAGGCTTGAGCCCTCTGCTGTGGAGAACCTCTCTGCTCTTGGCCGGAGACAATCTCTCATGATCTGCTGTTCACTCTTCTAGAGGAAATACACCTCATTTCACACTCCTGTTCCAGTCTCCTGTTTGGAGACTGCAGTGCATTGGATTCAGTTATTTGGCATTTTCCTCTTAACCTTTGAAATCCCTGCTTTCTGCTGTGGGAAGGTTCTGGCTCCTGTTAATCCAATAGGAGATGGGGGGAGGTTGAGGTTGTGAAGGCTGCACAATGCACTGTCTTGGAAAGAATTCTGCAGAGGTTATAGGGTGGATGGGGAAGATGCAAGTGAGTGAATTTGAGATACAGCAGCAAGAGGTCTGGTTTTGCTCAGGACAGAGGCCTTGGGCAGAAAGCTGATTGCTCAGGGTAGGGATGTATGCAGAGATTCAATCTTGCGTCATCAATTTGATGAGCCCATTTTTTTGAGCCAATTGATCATCCTGTGAACCATCTGCTCTGTACAAAGGGTTTGTCCTGCTAGCAGGAGAGCCTTGTCCAGGGAATGTGTCCTTAGTGGGGAAACTCTGGAGATTGAAAAGTATGTCTGAAAAGGATTTATTGTATTGTTCTTAATGTTTAGAAACTCCTGTAAGTAGACAGTGGTTCAGGCTCTGGAGTGGGGAGGGCTGCTTGGGCAGCTCTGCAGCAGAAGTGTTGGTAACACTTTGGAAGCTCTGCTTCTGGTTGGTGTAATTTGAGGTTGAGTGTACTGCTGAGTGGACACAGATCTCAGCCAGCTTTCTGGAGGCAGTGAGTTCTCCCAGAGAACATGAGTTGTCTTTGGCCTGTTGTTTTTATGACATGATGCTGAAACCAAGGAAAGGCTGATGAGTGACTTGACTGTGCCCTGGGCATCCACTGACAAGAGTGACCTTGCTATTTGCTGGAAGGTGAAGCTCCAGTCCCAGGGGTTCCCAGTGCTTTGAGCTGTAGTTTTCACATGTTTGTGGAGAGGAAATTGTCCTCATTTCACTAAGTGCAGGACTCCAAGAGGGTGAATGTTTGGGAGCTTTTATATAAATAAAGTTTCGCTTTGGGTGTGAACCTGAATTATCTGTGTTGGTAGTGACTATAAATGCAGTCTGCAGAAATTTAGAATAAAAAAATCAGTGCTGCTTTGTTCATTTTGCTAGGAGGAAATGTGCATGTATGCACACCCTGCACAGCTGAACACAGCTCTGAGGGCTGGATTTCAAAAATAACCACCACTTCTCAAGCAATAGCACAGCACTGATTAATGGCCATGTGATCTGGCTGTGCATCTTTGCCTCTGCTTTTCAAGGCCTGAGGAAGCTGAACTTGCCCATCTGTGTGCACAGAGAATGAATGTGTGAGTTGTGCTTCCTCCCTGTTGCACACATACCTATCTATATAGAGCATTTGCTCACATGCATGTGTGGGAGAGCACTGACATAGCTGGCTGGAAAATAGAACCTGTAATGTTTGCAGAATGACACCACTTTATTCAGAGTTGCAGCAACTTGTGATTGTCCCTGCAAACACTGGAATAGGGTTTTCTTGGAAAGCCTTTTCCACAATCTCATGGTGCACCCCTGAAGCTATTTGGTGATGCTGTATTGCCTTCAGATAAATCCTATGTTACAAGCCACTGGTTGTTCTGCACAGGAGGGTATTTCTTCCAGATCCAGTAGCTTGATCATTCACTCCTCTGGATGTATACATTCCCAGCAGAGGTGCCCAAACACTTCTGGCTGTGTAACAGTAGCAGTCTTCAATTGTCTGTGGACCACAGTGCACACATCATTGTCAGCTGAAAAATACTGTGGAGGTGGTGGGGATCAACTGAGGCTTGGAGACCACCAGTTGTGAACTGCAGAGTGCAGTCAAACCCAACATCTAACACAGTCCTGTATGTCTTCAGTGTGTGTCAGAGCTGGTGTTGATATAGAATCACAGAATCATTAAAGTTGGGAAAGACCTGTAAGATCAAGTCCAACTGTCAACCCAGCCCTGGTGTGACCACTAAACCATGTCCCCAAGTGCCACATCTACATGTTGTTGTTTTTTTAACACCACTAGGGATGGTGACTCCACTGCTGCCCTGGGCAGCTTGTTCCAACATTTCACCACTCTTTCAGTAAAGACATTTTTCTTAATATCCAATCTAAGCCTCCCCTGGCACAACTGGGGAGCTCTGCTGCTTTTATTGAACATGCCTTAATAGACTGAAGCCTCCTCTGATTCACTTTCTTAAGCCTTCCCTGTTCCCACCAGTACCTCCAGCCTCATACTGGGCAGCGTAGCTCATGAACATGCCTTTGGCCACTCATACACCATGAATGCCGCAGAATGACCTAGCAAAACACCCTCCTTGTGCTCCAGTAGGGCTTGCCATTCCATTTGCTGCTTTTTCCTATTCCCGTGTTTATTTGACTGCTCAAAAAAGCAAACAAACCAAATAAAAGCATGGCTGGAGTTGCATGCAGTGCTAAATGTTTCCTAGAGAGCTCCTTTCCAAGATCCTGTATTCATTTTGTGTGTTTCTGTTGTTTGTTCCCGGTTTGATAATGTGGTGAAATAAAAGATCATTTTCCAAGATTTAATTTTGACCTTGAGAAAGATGGGAGATGTTTTAAAATATGCTGCACTGGTTGTACTCATCAGGGCTAGAGAAGCTCTGTGAAAAGCACAAGTAACACTGAACAGGGTAACAAGAGGGGTGTTTCTGGTAAGGCAGATGCGGCTTTCAGAGAGCAGTGGTGGCCACATGGGGTGTGTGTTTGCTCACGTGCTTGTGAGTTAACTGGGCCCAGTCAGGGACCTTGCCTGTGCACAAAGGGTACTGCGGGCAGCAGTGATTGCCCTGGAGAAAACCACTGTAAAAGGGAACAAAAACGCCTTTCATCATCTCTTTAGGGTATGATATAAACTCCTTGTCCTGTGCACAGGTGATGATTAAAGGGCAGTGCCTGGATGAGGTCCTGCCCCTTTAGCTTCAGACACTTTTAGCTTCATCTTACGGTTGCTGGTGTAAATCAGCTTCATTCAACAGCTTCCATGGGCTGTGGAGCCACTCTGCCTTTTGATGTTATTTCTTTCAACAGCTTCAATGATCCAGGTAGAGGTTAGTGAGAAACTTGTGGGAGCTGAAAGTGATCCTTAGCCTGACAAGTTTGTGCATGGCTGATTTTGCACAGTTCATTTAAAGCACTGGCAGTTGTAGACCTACCTGCAAACCTACCAGGCTTTTCCTTTGCAGCCCTGGATAGAAACAGTGTTTTTTCCTATGGGAATCAACTTAAATCTGGCATTGCTTCTCAAGTGCATTTCACCTCAAGGTGCTGAAGAAAATACTGGCTTTTTTTGGTCCTAATGGTGTTATTAATCTTGTGGGGCTTCCCATTCCGGATTCAGAGAATAGGAAAAGGGAGCAGTAGGATGAACTCAGTTTTTAGCTGCGTATGGATTCCTGGTGTTGGAGACTGTGTGTGCAATGTCCTCGCTGGTCGCTAGAGGACACTGTGACACACCACAAAGTGTCATTCCAGTGGAGCCATTCTGGAAGAGTTTTCTTACAGATGTTGTGTGTGCCAGGAACAGGTCGGGATTGAGGTTGCAAAGTAATTTGCCAGCCAGAACATGGGAGCCATGGTGTTTTAATAGGCAGCGTGGCTTAAATCACTGTCTACAACCCCTATCTTGTCAAGCCTCTGAAGGGTAATGCTGACTACCTTGCTTCTGCCTGTACTTTGTGGGAGGTAGAGGCTGCTGAATAGACAAGACAGAGAGATAAGGAAAAGTTTCTGGAAGGAAGAATAAAAAAGTCTTTTTTTTTGCAACTCAGAGCTCTTGTAGGGTGGTGAGATGCAGTGTGATGATGGGAAGGGCTGAGAGCAAAGGAGGCACAGGGCCCTGAAGGTGGGATGTAGGATGGGTATGCACTGGGTGGTGGCTGTGCAGGAGATACAAAATAAAGGGCAGCTGGAATAAATACTGCACAAAGTGCTTCTGCTTCTGCCTGCTCTGATAGCAGGGTTTTCAGCAGAGGGCAGGATCGTTGCTTTATTCTATCACTGTTCCATCAGCCATCTCTTCATGCAAGGGGCAGAAGCTCCCCCATACAGCAAGGGCTGTGAAACTACAGATAAGGAGGCTGGGTTATGCAAAAGGAAGTGAGCTTCAGCTTTGTGAGCTTCTCTGTGCAAGTGGGGATGGTGGCAGCTGATGCCATGCAGCCTCCTGGGACAGCTGTTAGTGTGCTCACTGCTCTTCACCTTTGGTTTGAGTGTTTTGAGATTTATTGTTTTATCCCTTAGGGAAAGCTACCATGAGTGACAGGCAAGTTAAGCTGCAGCAGGATTCTTGCATAGCTCAGATTTGTTGATGAGACAAAGGTGTTGAATACCCAGATCTGACAGAATGCAGGACAGAACAGCCTTTCCAGAGGCTCTGGTTCTGGCAGGAAGCAGACATGGCTCATGAAGTGATGATGGTAGCTGAGCTAAATACCAGACAGGCCACTGGAACCTGTGGCTGTGACTGCCTAGTCTCACCTGCAGTTCCTCTGCTCTTGGCAGGACCAGCTGGCAAAGCTCATCCCGCCTTCTTCCCCATTGGGACCTCCAGGGCTTTCCATCAGAATGTTCTGTGTTGCAGAGGATGGGAGGACTGCAGCACTTCTAAGTGAGATGGAAGCTCTTTATCCTTTCCATAGCTGCTCCCTAACTTAAAGTCACGCAGCCCTGAAACTGTTCTGGCCTTGCAGAAGAGATCAGGTGACAGTGGAGAAAACTCCTCACTGGAGCTTCCTGTGCTCCCATGGCCTTCCTCCATATCAGGGGCTGTTCCTAAGCTGCTTACAAGAAAAGCACAGAGAACAAAACCCGCCCAGCAATGCTTGGCATTTCACTGGCACTTGTGCCAAGTCCCAGGCTGTTGACGTCCATGAGTGCATTCAGCTCAGCCTTTGGGATCTGAGCAGGCCCTGTCACCTGCTGCTTTGGCAGAACAGTGTTCTCTGAAGGGGGGTCCTGGTGATGCTGTCTTGGCTGGACCTGGATTGCCCCAGTCTCAGCTGGCTGTCATGTGTCACTGACTCACATGCAAAGGAAGCTTAATATCACAAATGTGGCTTGGTGATGAGGCTGGAGGGGATGGATTCCTATGTCCTGAATCTCAGCCCTGATGCCAAGCAGCCACAGCTGCCACCGTGTGGCTGAGAATCCTTAGTATAGCACATGTAGCACAGTTATCTCCACTTCTGTTAACTGTAGGACTCTGACTTTTTGACTGAAATTAACCTTGCTCACGTCAGTCCTCTTCCCAAACCAGTGCTCCTGTGCCACCTTTCTTCCCTAGCTGTCCACACATAATTCCTTTGTCCCAAGGTCAGGAGCTGGGACTTGTTTTTGCCCTGTTTGCCATCTACCTTCTGTTCTACTTTCTGTCACTCCCTGCAGCTTCTTCATTCTAACCCCCACCTTACACACCTCTCTCATTTCGTGTTGCCAGAGCATCCATGGCAGACCCAAGTGAATCTGGAGAATATTGGAGTTCCTGGGGACTCTTGTGAACGTTTTATTTCATCTGTTGGTGGAATTTCCATCTGCTCTGCTGGTCTGGCTCACTGTTCAGGATGACACTCAGAAGAACCCATCAGAAAAAGGAAAAAAGTTTAAGGCTGGACAGTGAGCAAGTGGCCCCAGAAATGGAGCCTGTAAAGAGCAAGGCATAAGTTCATTTTACATGATATTTGGCCCCTCGCATGAAGGGGGCAGTCTGCTTGTAGCCAGAGCCTGAGCTGCTCCGTGACTACATCTGCTGAGATAGTTTGAGCGTCGGCTGGCAATGCCTGCGCTTCAAAGAGAACATTTCAGGAAGTTCAGCTGCGGAAGTGCTGGGAACCGTGCGCCTCGAGCAGCTCCGAGGAGCAGGGAGCAGGTCCCTCCCGGGGAGCCTGCGGGACGGGTCGGCCGGCGTGGGCAGCCCAGCCCAGCCCAGCCCAGGCTTTCCTCTCAGTGACCTTGGGCTGAGCTCCCTGTGCGAGCTTGGAGAGCTGTTGATTTACAATGCAGATTCATCGGTCCTCGCCTGCCTGCCCCTGCCCCTCCTAAATTTGGCTGGGATATAAGAGGCTGTTTGCTTCCTGATGCCAACAGTGGCAATGGCAGACAGCCCTGCCATGTGAGAGGCAGAGATAGAGGAGAGGGGGCCAAGGAGGAGCAGACTGTGCAGCTGCTGTTGCTTCTGGTGGCTGAAGAGCACATCTGCAGGACAGAATGTCAATGCTTACCCCTGTCCTGCAGCCGCCGGAGGTGAAGGAGTATTTGTCCAAGGGTGAGCGCTTCATCAAATGGGATGATGTGAGTACTGAGGTTTTTGCTTTGTTAGATTGTATGAGTGGTGGCAGGGCAGGTGCTGTGCTCTGGTCAGGCTGGGAATGTGTCTTCATGGAGGGGATGGGACACTGTGTGTTGTACCTGAGTGCAGCTGTGTTTGGGCCAGGAGAGTGAAGTGGAGAGTGGAGGGGTAAAAACAAAGGGTGTGTGTTGGAGGCTGGTGACGTGTCCTCTGCACCTCTTGTTTCTGTGAAGGATGGTGATACCTGGAGCATGCCACTGGGTCTGTGTGGGCGACTCCTCAGGTGCAGGACCCCATCAGGAAGGCAGTAGTCACTGCCTGGAGCCTCCTCAGGCCAGGAGCACACGTTGCCTTTGGACAGCATGGAGCAGCCTGTGGGACAGGATTCACTCTAGAGCTGAGCAGACGCTCCATGCTTTGCAGATAGAGAGGAAATCAGGCTCCAAGTTGCTTCCTCTTATGGCCCCGTTCTGGCATGGAGAGGGTGAGCCATGTCCTCCCACTCCTGCCTGGCTTCTGGCTCCTGGAGCTACCAAGCACGCAGTGGCTGAGGAGCACTTGACGGTGCTGGAGCCTGGGAGGGTGCTGCAGAAAGCTGCTTCTCTCTTCAACATGGTGTCCTCTTGTATCTTCAAAACACCTGGTTTGCAGTCTGTTGCTGTTCATTGTGAGGGGAAGAAAGTGTGGAACAGTGGAAGAGAAGTTAATTGAAATGTAATAGTTCCCCTCCTCACTCACCAAGGAGAGGAAAGAATATTTCCCCTAACATCCACATACCTGAACAAGGGGACAGCAGCTGCACATCCATTTTTGTCTGGAGTATGAGCATGAATGCTGATGAAACGGGGGTCAGGCCAGGTTATGATTATTCACCAAGATCCAAGGGAAACATTTGATGTGATGTCGCAAACGTGATGTGTTGGAAGGAGCCTCCAGCAGCAGTGCAGGAGGGATCAGTGCTTATTTTTGTGGGCATAAGGCTGGAATAGAGTTTCGGGTCCCAAGGCAGCACGTGGGAGGTAGATCACTTGTGTGCAGTGGTCCAGCAGCACTGAGAAATGAGAAAGCAATGTCATATGCAGCTGACAGAACGGATGGATGCTGAGGGATACAGGCTGGATTATCACTGGGCAGTGATTCCAGTAGCTGGACATAAAGGGGATGACACCAGGGTACAGTGGAAACTACAGTGTGCACTTGTGACTGCTTTGAATTTGAACAAGGATTTGGTTTCTGAGAATAGCGGTAGCCAAATGTGTCTAAAATTGCTGCTGACCTTCTGTGCTCAGTCCTTGGAGAGCACTTTCTCAAAAACTTGAGGCTGTTAAGAACTTCACTGGGAATTCCTGGGATAGTTTGATTCCCTTGAAACAAAAGATGAGTCCAGTTGGGCCTCCAAAACCCACCAAGTGTTATTTGTTGCTGCAACCATTGGAGTTAGAATTATTAGGGTTGGAAGGGACCTAAAAGATCATCAAGTTCCAAATCCCCTGCCATGAGCAGGGAACCCCACAACTAGATAAGGTTGCACAAAACCTCGTCCAACCTGGCCTTAAAAACCTCCAGGGAAGGGGCATCAACAACCTCCCTGGGCAACCAATTCCAGTTCCTCACCACCCTTATAGTGAAGAATTTCTTCCTAAATTAGGAAGTTAGGGAGCTGAAAATCCTGTGTGGATTTTCCGCTAAGGTTTACAGATTTGTAAACATCCCTAAAATGTTGCCTGTAGTTACTAAGTAGTTTACAGACTTGGCCTCCAACAGTAACAAAAGCCTCCTCCACAAGTGGGCAGCTCTGGTCACGTTGCTCCATCTCCTCATGCTCTCCCACTCCACATTTGGAGCAGGCTGTGAAGGATGATGGCAAGAGCTCCAGGCTACAGGATTGCTGTTCTCCAGAGGTCATGGGCCAGTGTTGTTGTGTCTCACTCTTTGAAGCGACCTGACCATGCTGTTGGTGACAGTTCTGAACTTCATGCAAAGGAAAGAAGGCAGGTCAGACTGGCTCCTTACATTACTGTATAGTATGGGAGTGGACTGGAGCCTTCATTGGACCCAACAGTTTCTTGAAAAAATGGAAAATACACTCTATCTATACTGCCTTCACCTTGGCCAGCATTTGTAGTGTCTTCTCTAGAGGGGAGAATGCAGTAGGATCTCTGACAGGCAGGACTGTTCTGACCTGTCCCACTGAGTTATTTGCAGCTTCTTGGGGTAAGGATCAATTCTGCTATGCTTTGTTTGGCACCCAGCAAGCTGGGCTGCCAAACAAACTAAAGAGGTAGAGTTCTACTTTATGGATGATGGTTTGATTTGCTTGGAAACCCTTTCAAAACCTCTGGAAGGGCACAATGGAACAGCTGACCTCTTAAAGGGAGCAGATGCACATAGATTTGGTTGTATGCTGACTCTTAGCCCTTGTAGTAGTCCAAATCCCCTGCCATGAGCAGGGAACCCCACAACTAGATAAGGTTGCACAAAACCTCGTCCAACCTGGCCTTAAAAACCTCCAGGGAAGGGGCATCAACAACCTCCCTGGGCAACCAATTCCAGTTCCTCACCACCCTTATAGTGAAGAATTTCTTCCTAAATTAGGAAGTTAGGGAGCTGAAAATCCTGTGTGGATTTTCCGCTAAGGTTTACAGATTTGTAAACATTCCTAAAATGTTGCCTGTAGTTACTAAGTAGTTTACAGACTTGGCCTCCAACAGTAACAAAAGCCTCCTCCACAAGTGGGCAGCTCTGGTCACGTTGCTCCATCTCCTCATGCTCTCCCACTCCACATTTGGAGCAGGCTGTGAAGGATGATGGCAAGAGCTCCAGGCTACAGGATTGCTGTTCTCCAGAGGTCATGGGCCAGTGTTGTTGTGTCTCACTCTTTGAAGCGACCTGACCATGCTGTTGGTGACAGTTCTGAACTTCATGCAAAGGAAAGAAGGCAGGTCAGACTGGCTCCTTACATTACTGTATAGTATGGGAGTGGACTGGAGCCTTCATTGGACCCAACAGTTTCTTGAAAAAATGGAAAATACACTCTATCTATACTGCCTTCACCTTGGCCAGCATTTGTAGTGTCTTCTCTAGAGGGGAGAATGCAGTAGGATCTCTGACAGGCAGGACTGTTCTGACCTGTCCCACTGAGTTATTTGCAGCTTCTTGGGGTAAGGATCAATTCTGCTATGCTTTGTTTGGCACCCAGCAAGCTGGGCTGCCAAACAAACTAAAGAGGTAGAGTTCTACTTTATGGATGATGGTTTGATTTGCTTGGAAACCCTTTCAAAACCTCTGGAAGGGCACAATGGAACAGCTGACCTCTTAAAGGGAGCAGATGCACATAGATTTGGTTGTATGCTGACTCTTAGCCCTTGTAGTAGAAGCAAAAATATTTCTATATCTAAAGATGATGGATTACAGGATTTTGCCAGGCAAGGCTTGCTGTCTGCCCTAGAGTTGAACTCCATAATGTGAGCAGCAGCCAGTTGGGCTGCCAGACCATCTTCTGTTAGAATTCACTATTTTCTTTGTTGCCAGGAGCCACCCCATAGGAGAGTCTGCCTGCCCCATGCCACTGTCCATGTCTCTGATCAGGAGACCAGCTGTCAGCAGTCCTCATTTCACCCTTGTCCTGCTTGCAGGAGAGCTGCTTGGTAGGAGATAAGCTTAATCTAGCAACATGGCACAGTACTCAGCAGTAGTACTAGAGTGCCTGTTCTGCTCGTCGTGGCTTGTGGCCATGTGCTCAGGGAGCTAGTCTGGGAACAAGATCTGTGCCAATCAGCATTATCCATCACTACTCTTCTAGCTAAATGCACAGTGTTAGGTAAGACTCAGGCTTCAGCAGAGATCAGCTTCCATTGCCTCACACTGTTACTCTGGAGGTGTATTAAAGTCAGCTGGTTCATTTCCATAAATCACAGAGCATGATTCACCCAGCTGAGTCTATATTTGAACTGGGAACCTGATGTCCCATGATGGGCTCTCCAAGTCACATAAGGTGCTAATCTCCTTTCTTCTGGTTTTGTTTGTCAGGAGACAGCAAGTGCTTCTCCTGTGATTCTTCGGGTGGATCCAAAGGGCTTTTACTTATACTGGACCCATCAGAACAAGGTAAGTGCTGAGACTGCACAGCTTGGTCTCCAAATAGGCAGTTCAAGTTTGTGTGAGACTAAAACACCATAAGTGCTGGAGTCCTGCACTCAGGAGCAAACTACCACATGTGCCACTGAACAAGAAACTCCCCACTAAGGACCTGGGAGCCTCATGCTTATTCAGTGGCAGATTTGTCTTTCTTCAGAGTTCCAGGAAAGAGCAGGAAATTAAGCGTCTTCCCAGAGAGCAGCAACATCCATGTCCCTGTTACCTAGCATCCTAAAGGATTCTTCCAACAGTACAGTGGTGCAGTTGGAAAGAAAACACCTAGATGTATGCCATTAAATGTGTGCACCTTCTGCTAACGTGCACCTCATGCAGCCTGTGTTGTAATTAACTGACTTGTTGGGGTTTTAGAAATGTTAATGACAAAAAAACCAAAGCAGTGACCGTAGTGATGTAAAGACTACCTCAAGTTTGCTAGGCAAGTTGTGCTCCTGTCAGGCCACGGGGGTTTGCACACTGTCAGAAGTAAAGCACAGGATGCTAGGGCTGCTGGAGGAGAGAGGGAGACAAGAAGATTAGGAAAGATAATTCAGTTCCTTGCTGATGAGTAGCAACAAGGGGTGGAGAGATCTGGCTGACTGGAGGTGGAAAGCTGGGCTTACTTCTGCTTTCCAGAGCAGAGCTGTGGTTCAGCTCTACTTCCTCCCTGTGACCTACATGCTGAAGAGGCATGGTAGATAAAGAGACAGACGATAGTCCTGCATGGTGCCTGGCCAGAGACCTGATGTGTTTTGGTGACCTTTGCCTTCTCAGAAGATGGTGCCGTGTCGGTGGGGACAAGGCCCTGCCATACAGCTGTATGTCCCCAGAACACAGTGTCATCAGGCTGGGGCCTGTCACATCGCTCTAGAAGATGTGCTCTGCTTTCAGCCCTCTCTGCTACTCACATTCTCCTTCCAAGCTCCGTTCCTGGTGGTGGAATTTTTGCTGTAAGGGTTCCAGCCAGACAGCAGGAGGAAGTGGTAGCACTGGAGGAGATAACGTAAGATGGGCCAAGGGGACCTGTACCCATCAAAAGAGATGTTTCACTGGCTGAGTAGTATGAGGGATTTAACTACCTGGAAAAGGGGCTGGGTTACAGAAGCATAGTGGATGTGAGGAAACCCAGACCAGAGGTGGGCTCATATTCCTGGAAAATGTCCGTGATTAGCACCTAAAATAAACTGTGGAGCACCAGCCTGTTTTACATCCTTGTCTTTCCTGTTCTCTGAGGGAATCTGCAGTGTGAGGCAGCAGGATGGGTGGTGGGCAAATGCTGGCTTCAGAGGGAGCTGGGGCAGCCATGCAGTCGTGCAGACTGGCATGAGCACAGCCACCAGGGACCAGAGGTGGTCTGATACAGAGCATGGTGTGATATGGTTAATAGTTTCTCTTGAATTTGTGTGGCTTACTAATCTTTGGCTGAGTCCTCCTAAGATCTGCTTGTCATGAACAGCAAGGAAGGAAAACTGCACTGCTTTTGCACTAGGGATTCAGAAAGGAGTGGGATTAGGAGTGAAATTTCCACTCTGCTTGACAATAAAATGGGGATACAGCCAGAAGACATGGTATCCACATTGTTCCTTATTGTGATCTTGGAAAATAGTATTATCTGCTGCAACAAGTATAATTTGTTCTCCAGATCCGTGGTGAGGAGATAAATTAGTAACAGAGGAAGGAAATTCAGGTTGGATATTAAAAGAACAAACAAAATAAACATGACAACTAGCCAGAAATGAGGACGTGGAGTGGGCTGCCTAGGGAAGGCTGTGGAATGTCCTCCATGGGAATTGCCTCTGAACAGAGTAGGTGAAGGTCTGCTGGGAGGGACCTAGGAAGAGGGGTCCTGCCTTGCCTTCCAGCTCAGCTGCTCTGTGTTAGGTGTGTAGAGGCAACAGACAGGCTGAGAGCATCAGTGAGTTGTGTTGACACATGGACTGTAACTGGAGTGGAGTGTCCCAATGCAAACCTGTGTCCATGTCATGCCCTCCCTGTCACAGCCATCCCCACCAAGCCTCTGGCCTCCCTCTGAAGAGAAGGCTTCTGCAGCCACTGCCACCTCTGTGCCACCCAGCCCACCCTCCAGCTCCGCACCTCGGCAGCCCTTGCTCCCCTGCCCACCTTCTCCTGGCAGGAGGGCTCTTCCCCAGCCAAGGGCACTGACTGAGACCTGCTCTGCAGCTTTGGGGGGCTCTTTCCTTACTCCTTTATCTTTTCTTCATCTACCTTGTCCTTATTCTGTTGTAGGAAATGGAAATTTTGGATATAACCAGCATCCGAGATACCCGAGTAGGGCGATTTGCGAAGATTCCCAAGGTGAGTGCACAGTGTCATTTCTGCTGGTTGTTCATGTGGGAAAGGCTCAGGTTGCCTTGGGCTTTGGCATAGGCTGGGGCAGTTCATCCTGGGGTTCTGCTACAGGAAGGTGGAGAGGATCTTTTCTCCTTACAAGAAGAGGCCTACAGGAAAGCTGGGGAGGGACTTTTTCCAAGGACACATGGTGATAGGACAAGGGTCTTTAAACTGGAAGAGATTTAGGTTAGGTGCTAGAAAGACATTTTTTTGTGTGAGGTTGGTGAGGCACTGAGACAGGTTGTCCAGGGAAGCTGTGGATGCCCCATTCAAGGAGAGATTGGATGGGACTTTGAGCAATCTGGTCTAGTGGGAGGTGTCCCGGCCCATCCATGGCAGGGAGGTTGTAGCTATATGAATTTCTAAGGTCCCTTCCAACCCAAACCAGTCTGGGATTTAGTGATTCTACATCACAACTCTGTAAATATAGAAAAGCCATATTTACTCTTGTCCCTGAACTGCCCTGGGTCCTCTGTGCACCCAAAGGAAAGGCACATCCAGACTGAGGTAGGTATATGGGCTTGTTGGAGAGACGAAGTCAGAAAGCCAGGAAATCAGCAGCTCCACTCCCAAGTGCCTTCCAGAAGAGCCATGTGCTGTTATGCAGAGTGACTGTGTCCCCCTCCACCCCCTGCTGTGCCTCTGGCCAGCTTTAATCTTGGCCTGCCCCTTAGGGTCACTGAGCTCCTCTGGGCAGTCCTGCAGGAGACTGGTGATGTTTCTGGACTGAGTCAGCAGAGCTGCTCTCTTGTACAGAGATGCACAGGCTGGGTCAAGGCAGCCACAAACCTGTAGTTACAGTGAGATTCCAACACAGTGTGTGTTGGGTGTTCCTTTTTTCCTTTAAAGGGAAGAAAATGTAGTTTCAAAAAACTATTTTCTTTTTTTTTTTTTTTCTCCTCAAATAATTTAAAATTGTGTGCTTGCAGGGTGGCAGACTAAGGGAAGCACATGATGATGGCTTTGTTCTCGGTTTCAGTTATAATTTAGGCTTCCTGCAGCAAAGTTGTCCTTGTTAGGACTTTCTTCTGGGACTGTTTTTTGTTTGTTTTTAACTTTTCCATGTATGGAAAAGGCATGCAGAAAAATGAAGGAAAGCTAGAATGTGAAAAGGAAACAAAGGCATAAAGAGAATGGCTCCATATGGTAAGAGAGGTGATCCTCAGCCTAATGCAAAGGGCTGATTTTGCAATCTATACTGAGGGACTCCAGCAGCCTCTTTGCGCAAGTAGCACGTCTGTTTTCTTAATAGTGCTCTGAAAATGACTGCTCAGCTCCCCACCACTGGTGTTTCTCAAAAGACCATTATGAGGTGGGTGCTAAAAGCCCGGCAGAGCTCCAGAACAGCACCCAGCTTTCACAATTCCTTCTGAGAAACTGCAGTGCTTCTTGGAAAGTCGTTAGAATGAAACCTATTGGGAGTTTTCAACAGGCATCAAACTTTGTCTGCAGCTTGTTCTGTGGGAATCACATTTGGAAAAAAGCTCTCAGAAATGTTCTGTTTTTCTTGGGAGAATAAAATATTTGGAGAGATAGGTGCTGCACTCCAGACAGAATGCAGCAAGGGAAAGACCAATGTAAAGGAGAGGCTTGAGGTACTGTTTTCTAGCTTGTTAAAACTTCCAGGAGCAGCCTGTTTATAACATGAATTCAGCTTTGTTATAGATTATAAATCAATGGTGTCAGTACTAAGGCCACAGATGGGTGTCCTTCTGGTGGCAGCAGCCAAGATGGAGAAAAACATTCTAGATTTTAGCAATTAGTTAACGAAAACTAATTGGTCGCTACCAGGAGAAACATGCTGGCACTCCCAGAAGGATCAGTGCTTGTGCCTGTGACACTGTGTTCAGTGTGATCTGCAAAAGAGGTGTGTGGAGACAGGACAGAATTTGCCAGTGGTACCAAATTATTTGGGGCAGTAAAATGTGGGCTGGTGTGTAGAAAGATGTTGAAACGCTGTTTGACTGGATGATTTAATAACTGATAAAGGTTTAGTACAGATAAAAATCAGACAATGCACACAGAAGAAAACCCCAATCCTAACCCTGTGTAACAACAGGCTCTGAGCTGACTTGCTACTCAGAAACAAGATCTTGAGGGGAGGATAAATCCATAAAAATACCAACTCTGTGTTCAGTAGTGTTTGCTCAAAAAGTAAGTTGTATGTTAGGAATTCTAAGGAAAGAATTAAGAAAGCATGCCCTTCTGTACACCCTGAATGCACCCATCTTTCTGTGCATTTCCAGTGTCTTCATATCCAATGAGGCAACTGAAAAAGGTAGAGAAGAGCAGCAAGATGAATTAAAGAATGAAGTGGCTGTTGTCAGAAGAGCATCTGAGTAGGCAAGGACTGTAGGCTGGCAAAAAATAATGAGGCGAATGTGGAGGAGTATTGCGGAGTGCTGTAAAACCAGGGGCTGAATGGGGAAGGTGAGCAGAAGGCAGCTACTCAGTGTTTCTCCCTGTGTCAGAGCTACACATCAAGTGGAATTTTCCAGAGGCAGGGTCAGCAGGAGGAGGTGCTGCTTTGTACACCTTGTGTCCCTGCACCAAGGGATCCCATCCTGCACAAGTTGTGAACACCTACCTGAGTTTAAAAAATCAGGACAAGAAGGATGGATCCATCTGGATGGATTTGTGATCTGATCTGGTGTAGCTGTTGTGGTCCAGCCATTGTAATGGGCCAGGGACAGGATTTTACAGTCCTGGGAATTGTCTGCAGCTCTTTTGTTACAAGAAACAAAACAGAGGTCAAGCACTAAGTGATTTATTAAGTGTCCTCAGCAGGCAGAAGAGATGCATTTGATGACAACCTCTGCTGTGAAAATCCCAAATGCTTTTTGAACTCTGCATTTCAGAGAGACCCGTTTACAATAAGTCTACTTTTTATTTCAGGGAATTCTCTGCCATTTCTATGGCAACATGAAGTAAAATGCACTAGGCTGGCTCTTTATGCAGCTTTTGCTTAGGGGGTGATAGGAGGTCTTGTGTGGGCACTGAACTGGCAATGGAACCCAAAAGGTGGGAGAGAAGTGCCATCCAGTCCTGGAAATTTCTTATGGACACCTGGCTGTTTTGGGTATGGTACTTCTACAGCCCTCAGCTATGTATTCATTTGGCTTTCCTGAGAACACAGTTTTTTCAGAGGAATGCAGAAAGCAGTGAAAATTCCTTGGAGTGCATCAACACTCCCTGCACAGAGGACAGCTACAGCTGATGCCTCATTACAGAGAGGTACAAAAATGAAAACCTGGTGTGATGAAGCAGAGGAGATGTGCTGGAGGTGACAGGCAGCAGAGTGCAGAGGGTGCTGTGTCCCCTGAGACAGAATGTGGACTGGGAATGGTTGTGGGGTATAACTGCTGAAATGAATATGAACTGTTACATTTTTCCTTGATCAAAAGTGGGGGAGGAAGGCCTGGTTTTAAGACAAGGAGAACAAGAGGACAGCTGTGGGGAGAGCTTTGGATAGTACCAGTAACAAATCAAGCCTCTCTTTCCGTCCTCTC
>NW_009952571.1:109600-110830 GCF_000747805.2 Chaetura pelagica
CTGAAGGATTTTACAAGGAAGGAAAGGGCTCTGTTGAGAGCATCTGCACTGTTGCTTTCCTCTGCAAGGTGCTGTGCACGTTCTGGCTGTGGTTCCAGCTTCATTAGGACAGTACATGGCCTGAGCTTCCCAGACTGATGTAGGTGACAGGAATCTCCCTGCTGGGTGGTTGACCTGTTCACGTCAGGAGTTACCTTCATTTGGTAATATGTTCCAGCTGCTGCTAATCAGGAGGTTTGGGGTTTTTCTTTGTAACCCCTTTATTCACAGCAAAAGGAATAGCACCAAAGCGACCGCTCAGGAAACCACTTCTGAGAAGTGCTGCCATCATATGTGCTAGCTCACCAGTACAAGTCCCAGCATTGTCCCTGCAGGATGGGAGGCAGGGACTGGTGGGATGTGCTTCCTGACCCTGCAGATGTTGAGGGAGTGGACAGCCAGCCTGTAGTGCCCAGCAGTAAGTGTGACAATGAAAAAGGGAGAAGTCACTAAGGCTGGCAGCAATAGGATCCACCTCCAGGGAGCAGGACAGTCACTGTTTGCCCCAAAAGGAAAGGATTCTTGGAGCTGAGCCTGCCTGAAGGTGAGGGCAGAGGCTCCTCTGCCTCCCTGCCCCCTCCTGAGCCCTCATCTCCTGCCATATCAGCACAGAAACACACACACAGCCCTCGAGTCCTCCCATGACCTTTTCTAGCATATGCAGGTTTCCCCTTCTCACCCCCTTTCCTCTGTTTCCTTTGAGAGCTACTTGGTTTCCCACCACGTTATTTTTCCGTAGGCCTTTTTTTGGAGGGATGGGGCAGAGTGAACTTTGGCACGTGCTCAAGAGTAATAAAGACAAGAATTAGCAGGGACTTTGAACATTAATGAGACAAGATAAAAAGCTATTGAATGTAGCTCAGCAGCATGCTGAAGCAGATCAGGGTGTTATTTACAATGCAATTCTGTGTTTTCCTTTGAGCAACAAGGAACAATGACTGCAGCTCCATTTGGGTTTTTGCTGACACACCAAGGCTCCAGAACACTGACAGAGAATGTAATAATTAGGTCCCAAATATATGATGTTTTAGGCCAGGCTGCTGAGCTGTTAACTTCATCTTGGTTTTTGTTTAGACATGTCAGCACACATTTGCTTTGAAAAAAGCACTATTTTTCATAAAAACAGAAGTTGTATTTTCTGTCATTTTTATAAACGTTTCATCGTCCATATACATTTTGTTGCTGCTGAAC
>NW_009952571.1:111404-117858 GCF_000747805.2 Chaetura pelagica
TGCTGAACCCAGAGATGCAGACTCTGAACTGAACATGTCTGAGGCTGAAAATTACACTAAGGTATTTCACATGTGATATTTTAAGATGATAAAGTAGGAGTGAGTAGTGTTCAGGAGCCAGCAGTGCAGGAGCACTCACTGGGAGCTGAGCCAGGACTGGAAACATGTCGTGGGTGGTCGGTCAGGGCAAGACAGCAGTTCCAGGGACTGAGCATCACCTTAGGGCTGTGTATTCAGCAGCAGGCAGGAGCTCAGGAGCAAAGTTCAGGCCTCCAAGTAGAAGAGTGATCTCAAGAAGCCATGTGGGGACAAACTGACGTGTGCATGCAGGAGAAAAGTGGGCAGAAGCCCACGGCTTGCAAAGGATTTATAAATAGTGGAGCAGGGGCTGAGAAGTGAGTCAGATCTGGGAAAGGGCTTTTTGGCACGCTGGGCCCTTTTGCTGCCTCTTCCATCTTCCTGCAGCATGAGCTCTCAGACCACAGGGACAGAAGTTACTGAGGATGCACAGCCTGCCTCCCTCTTGCTGTCTGTTCCTGCTCCTCTCCAGAGAGCCATGGGTGACTTTTGTGCCGTGTCAATCCATGTGCTGCTGCATGTTCCAGTTCCTTTAGATAAGACAGCACTGAGAACTGAGAATGCTTCATCTGGCTATTTTCTTTCCTGTCTTGTCTCACTGAGCAGCTGGGCACAGGGACAGGCTGGTCCCCATAGGGCAGAATGGTGCTCCCTGTGTCCCAACCATCCGTTGCCTGCTGAATCCACGATGGTGCAGAGCTGCTCACCAGGACATGAGCCTTGCCTGCAGAGCCAAAGGCATTTAAATAATCTTTGGTGCTTCCTTAATTTTCTGGCAACCAAACAAGACCTTTCTTCTCCAAAAGAGACAATTTGTTGTCAAATCCTGTCCTCTAATACCCCAAGAACCACATCATGTTGCATGAAGATAGAAAATGGTGAGTATAGTGAGTGCCTGCAGCTCTGGCAGATCCCAGCTCTCACTGGCTGTGTCCCGTTCCCAGCAGAGGAAGGACTGTGTCTCTCTTTCCCTTGCATTAGGCCTGCCTCTTTGTTTATATTTGCATGAGAATTTGCTTTTCTCTGGACTACGAATCTGGTTTGTACAGAGGAGGATTTTAGGGAAATAGGAGGGCAGGAAGTGAAATGAAAGCTGAATCTGTATTTCAGCCACTCCGTTGGTGGGTCGTTTTCTATTTGCTTGGTGTGGTTTCTAAGTGGATTTGCTGAGCATGTTTCCCTTCCTCTGATTTGCATGGCTAATCTGCTTGTCCTGTTTTTCATGTAGCAATTTTTATTTTTCCTTTATGGCCCCGTGCAAGGTGACACCAATTGTGCACCAAGGAGCACAGGTTATGAAAGAGATGTGGTGTCAAGTTCTGTGCCCTCGGACACAGTCTCTGGTCCTCTCTGAACACCTTAATCCAACATCGCTGCATTTATCCCGCAGGGGAAATAATCCTTATGGAAAACAGGCAGCACAAAGTCAGTGAGTGACTTGCTTAAGACCAGGGAATCAGTCACTGGGAAAATATGACCCAGTTTAGATCCCCAGCAAGATCATCCTTTCCTCTCCCGGCTGCAGTTTGCTTCTCATAAAACGCAGCTATCAACCTCAAGGTGTTAGGAGGTGTCAGAAGTTATTGCTGATAAAGGCATGGCGTGTAAAGAGCAGCACAGGCTCAGGCTAAGCATGACCAACTTCTGAGAAGGTGATCAGAATCAGGCTGCCACCAAACACGGCCTGGGGCAGGTTGGGCTGCAGGAGATAAAGGCAGAAGCTCTGAGGCAGCTGTTGAGCTTGTGAGGGACATGGAGTGAACAAGGTCTGTTGGGGAGGCTGGTGACACCAAGAGGAGGAAGGGCTGGGAGGAGCCCATTTGTAACAAATACAGGAAATGAGTTCAGCAAAAACCACAAGTTCTCTATTGTCTGAGCTTCGTATAATTTACACCACCAGAGGTAAGGAAGCTGAACAAACACCAGTGGGTTTGCAAGATGAAGTTAAGTTTGAAGTCCTAACACTTTGCCTTAACTCTGAAAAGTTAAGGTCCATGAAGAAGTTACTTTGAGCACAGAAAGGATGTGTGGGCATGTGGTTGCTGCTCCTTTCTGCAAAGGAAAAGTGCTCACAAAGCAAGAATGAGCCAGTTTGTAAATTACCAAACTATTAGAAGCCAGGCACGTGTCTGCGTGGCCGACTGCCTGCCCTCTTCCTTCCCTCCTAATGCTCTAGGATCATGCAGGGTACAGAGTTGCCTTTATGAAGTGAGAGACAGCAGTCAGGTGATCTGAGTTACAATCCAGTATATCCTGTTTTTCCTAAAGATGCCTGTTTGCTACAGAGGTGTCAAAATTGGAAATGCTTCAGAAAACTGGAAAAATGCAGTGAAAAAAAAAAATGGACAGGGTTCCTTAAAATATATGTATATCTGCAGCTCTGTCTGTGACATGGTACAGACACAGGAGTGCCCAAAGCTGAGCTGTTTGTGAGTTTCTGCTGTTACAGTCCAAATGTAAAGAGAAAATTTTGGGGCAGAAATGGAATTGCTTCTGTTTGACTTGCCAGACAGTGCATGTCTGGGCTTTTAGCTGGTCTGGGCTAAATGGAGGTCCATGGAAGTCTAAGATCTGGAAGTTCCCTTTGGTCAGGGATTCAGACATTGTCCAGTTAGTAGCAGCTGAGCATGAGCTAAACTGCAATAACTGACTTTGTATGTGCTCCACGTTGATAGAAAACACAAAGGAATTGAACTGGAACCTCTTCTGCTGGAGCCACTGTGGTACCTCAGGCCTTAAGGTGTTACTGCTGTTTTACCTTGTTGAAACACAGGCACTTGGTTTCTGAAGGAGCAGGGGCTCTGCCAGCCTCGCCCTTTGCTCTGATGGGGGTTTATCCTGCACTTCAGGTAATGAATTGCTGTGCTTTATTCTAGGACACAGGAATTTCATCCTTTCATTCCAAACAGCACACAGTACAACTCTAGGTTATCTTGCCTTAGTGATGCCTTACATAGGAATGCAGAAAATGCTAAATAATGTAAAGGGATTCTATAAATACTTTCAGATGGTGATGAAATCCAAGTGTGACTAACAGGATGAGCCACATACTTCACAGAACAAACCTGCTGAGCCATTGCTGTAGGGTACTGCAATTGCTATGGAAAAAACCACTTCTAGCAACTGACAGACAGTAGAAAATGGGACTTGGAGGGAGAGAGAGCACATCTCTCCAGTGGCCAGGTCTAAATCTGGCAGACCTTTGGGTCCCAAACCACATCTTTCTTGTGGTAGAGGGAGGTTGCAGCAGAAGGTGTCACACTGATCTGAAAGACTTCTTTAGCGTGTGCTCTGGCAAAGGGCTCTGTGCACTCACCTGGTTGTGCAGCTGGTAGGAGCAGGCCAAATGCTCCTCTGCTTCTCTGCCAGTTCAGGCTGAAGTTTCAGCAGTAATTTCTTTGAGAGCAATCTTCAGCTTTCATTTTTTCAGACCAAAACAAAATGTTTGAGCAGTGATGTGAGTCACAATGCTTTGTACTATGGAAAATCCAGGTAATATAGACTCCAGGATTAAGGTGAAAAATAAGGAAGGGAACAAATTTTGTTTACTGTTTATAAACAGTAAACAAATTTTGCAACCCCTGAAAAGTTTGCTGTGAATTCAGGTCAATGCTTGGATTGGGTCCTGATTTTTTTCAGGTACAGTTTGCCTCATTCTCTCTTCATCCCCATCTGTTCTGTTTCTTTTGCAGTGCCAGAAGCTCCGAGAGGTTTTTAACTTGGATTACCCTCATAGCACCTTCCTGCTTAAGACTCTGACTATTGTGTCTGGCCCTGACATGGTTGACCTCACTTTCCATAACTTTGTGTCCTACAAGGAGAATGTTGGCAAGGTATTGAGTCCTGAGGGCAAGGGAGCACTGGGAAACACTAAGGATTGGAGCATTAAGTGGGGAGCAGGGATGGAGAGGGGAAGGCAGGGAACTGAATCTTGACAATGTTAGTGGCAAGGTTATAAACAAGCAGGTTTAGTTTCAGTAAGGTGTGATACCTCTAGAGTTCTAGAAACTTCTGCCCTGCATGGAGAAGGAAGAGTCAAAGAAATTCAGAACGTCAGTTTTGTCCTTTGTGTGTTTTGTGTGGATAAACAGCTGAGGAGACTCAGTGGGAAAGCTCAGGTGCTAATCTATGTAGGCAGTAGGAAGGTGATGTAGCCCAGCCCAGGGCACAGCTGTGGGGATTTGGAGCCCAGCAGTGCCAGGACAGGCCTTTTTGCAAAGGTCTGTAGGGATAGGACAAGGAATCACATTTTAAAACTGAAAAGGGCAGGTTTAGAGTGGAGGTAAGTAAAAACTTTTTTACTATGGAGGTGGTCAGACCCTGGCCCAGGTTGTCCAGGTATGCTGTGGCTGCCCCATCCTTGGAAGTGTTCAAAGGCAGCTTGGGTGAGGCTTGGAGCAACCTGGCCTGGTGGGAGGTGTCCCTGCCCTTGCAGGGGGTGGGACTGGATGATCTTTAAAGGTCCTTTCCAACCCAAATCAGCCAGTGGTTTTATGCCCTCTCAGTGTTTGTCATTGGGTACTTCTTGGTGCAGTTCCCTAATGTCCCAACTGCCTCTGCCTTGTGTGTGTGTTGGTTCCCAGAGCTGGGCTGAGGACATCATGGCCATCGTTCGGAACCCCCTCACGTACAACGCCTCTCGGTACACCTTCCTGGAGAAAATGTGAGTGATTGCTGACAAACATAGCTCTCTGAAACCTTCCTGTGCTGCTCTTCCTGTCAGTACCAGAAAGAAAAGGCTTCTCAGCATCCAGGTCCTTTGGCAGACTCCAAAACAAGTCCTGTGTAAGCTCAGGAGCCCCAGGGCACAAGTAGTTGGCCCATATGTTGTGTGACAACTGACTGGCACAGAGGCACTTGAGCCAGTGAAGCCCACACGTGGGGCTTCTTAAACTGAGATTCTCAGCCTCAAATGTGTCTCCCACTGCAGCCAAATCTCTCACCTCAACGAAGTGCTGCCTCTTTTTCTTTGCTCTGCAGAGCTGTTTGGTTGGTAACCTGAGATCACTGAAGAATGATAAATAATAGTGATATCATTATCTCATATCTGTGTCTTAGGGTTCAGAGAAATCCTTCTGATACTTAAGCTCTTATAATTTTCCCAAGAAACAGGAACAGGTTCTTTCTGAGGTTAAGCTGATGGTCTGCAGGACTCTGATTTTCAGTTAACTGTTGTTTTCCCCATTGCATGTTTTTTCTTACTCTTTACTTAGTAGGACCTCTAAGATTGTACAAGTGCATTTTCATAATCTTGAGGTTTTTTTCACAGCCTGGTGAAGCTGAAGATGCAGCTTAATGCAGAAGGGAAGATTCCTGTCAGAAAGTGAGTATGGAACTGTGTTTTATTGTATGTTCAGTCAGACGAAGGACAGAGCAGCTGTCTTGGTGCATCAGGGCAGGACTGCCATTAGAATAAGTCAAGGCTGCTTTGCTGAAGCAAAGACCAGCCTGGCACTTCTCCCCTGCATGGCATCAATCTAGTGCCACTCAGTGTCCTCCCTAGTAAGATCACTCCATGGCTGGTCCTGTGGCTCCTCTGTGTTGATTCAGCTCATGAGTGAGTGACAGCCCATGGCTCATGGCTGCATTGCCATGTTGAATTCCCTTTTGGGTGCATAAATTGCCTTTTGTTTTAAGAATAAGGACCTGCAGATGGTGCATTTGTGGGTGTTCACTGTGAAGTTTTGAACCACTCTGCTTCCAGGGTCGTGCTGTGTTCTGGCACCACCTGAGGCAAGCACTGAGCACCTGTAATCAACAGGCTACCACGAGGTGTGACATTGCAGAATGGTTCCAGATCAAGTCTTTGCTGCATGAATGGGCTCCTGGGTGGCTGATCATTATTCAACAATAAACGTTTTTTGTGGTTTGTTTTCTAAACCACCAACCAGCAGAATTTTTGTTTTGTCAGAAACCAGTGTATTCATCAAAGGGCTTTTACAAATGTACAGGTCTGAGATTAATAACTCACACCAGGGAAGAGTACTTGGCATTGATCTTCAGAACACAAGCAAGGCAGCGTTGCTGAGACAAAACAGCTTATTCTGCTGAAATAAGCCAGAAAAAATAGCTGGTACAGGCTGTACCTCTTTTCAGTGTCCTGCTGTCTTTCTTGCAGAGTAGTAAAAAACCTTTACTGTGTAAAGCATTAGACCATTAAATAGTCCAGATGAAGAGCCAGATTTATAAAAATAGCCAGTATCTCCAGGTGCAAGAATATGTAAGGCTTTCAAAACTCCATGTCTGAAAATTCCCCTGAACATCTGCCTTTCCCTTACACATTTAAATCCCTTTTGAATCATAACCAGGGTGCTGCAGTTTTTGCCTTGCAAAGGGCAGCTTGGGAACTAATGTGCACTGGGTTTGCATAAGCCTG
>NW_009952571.1:117869-142910 GCF_000747805.2 Chaetura pelagica
CCACCTCCTGCCGAACCCTCTCCCACCTGTCAACGCATTTGGCACTTTTTGTTCCCCTTTTTGGCTGTGAGCACCTGTGATGCCAGTAGCTTAATAAAGCTGAAATCTAAATTTGTCCATGGAGGAGACTTCATTGCTGCTGACTGAGGTATTCTGAGAGCAGGGAGAGTTCAGTTATTGCTCCTGTTCCATAGTGCAGCAAAGAGGCTGCTTTAAGCTGAGGCCCCTGGCCAAGTGAGTCCACCCCTGAAGACCAGCTTTCTAAATTGGAGGTGATCTGTGGCTTCTGCAGCTACAGGCTTTTCTTTTCCCATCATGTAGTCTACCAGTTTCTTTGCCTGTGTAATGAGTTTGTTCCTTGAATTCCTTGGAAAGCCTTTGGTTCCATGAAATTTTGCCTTCTTTCAAAGCAGCAAATGTGCCCTGTGTTTGTTTGCTATTTTTGAACGTTGTCTTGACAACAAAGTCATTCCTTGCTACTGCCAGCTACTGCGTGGGGTAGTGTCTTGCAGCAGGAAGTGTCCTGGGGGTTTGTGGCCCCAGGCCTCTTAACACAGAGGGCAGCTCCAGGAGGGGCGGGGAGAAAAGAGATTCTGAGGGTGAGAGGATGCAGTTTAGTGGCAGGGCTCTTAGAGTCCGAGGCAGAAATATACAACTTCTGTTTTAAGGCAACAGTCCAAACATCCACACTAAGTTTATAAGACTTGGTGCATCTGTTACTCCCTTGGAGAAAAACTGGCTGTCTTCTCTGGCTCGTGTTTACAGTCTTTTTGTCAGTCTCCCTCGCTGTATGTTTTGAGTGTCTCACACTCTGGCTGCAGCTCCCAGCCACCCAAACCCAAGATTTTGGACTTTTCTTTTGCTACATTTTGGTGATTTCTCTTTTCCCTTTCTGGTCAGTATTTTTCAGATGTTTCCTGCAGACAGGAAGAGGGTGGAAGCAGCATTAAGTGCTTGTCATCTTCCCAAGGGCAAGGTAAGGGTTTCGCTCAGTAGCCACAGGTCTCACTAGCTTGTGAATTAGCTTTTTGCCTACCCTGACTGTGATGCCCTTGACTATGAAAAAATCATGCTTTTAGTTGCTGCCCAACCTTTTCCTTACCAGAAGCTGCCACCCCTGCACTGCAGGCCTGCTGGGATCAGCTCTCACTGTTGGTGTGGCCGCAGCACTGCAGCTCCATCTTGTGCACTCTGTGCCACAAGAAGCAGCACTTTCCCTTCCTCCCGTTGCACTGTCTGCTCTTTGAAGCAACAGATCTGATGGTTAATCTTTGAGCTCCTACCAACCTGCAGGGGACTGTCTAGGCCTCTGACAGCTGCCACCACTGCCTCAATCTTTAGCTTTATAACATACAAGGGGCTCTGATGGACAGTTTGAATAACTGACCATTCTGAAGCAGGGCATTGTGTGCTCTCCATCCATCTGTTCTTTCCTCCAGACCTTGCCAGATGTTCCAGTGCTCACTTGCATTGTCACAGACAAGTGCTGGACTCGGGGTGTCAGGGGTTTATGATATGATGTGTCTTCATTGTGTTCTCAGAATGATGCTATCAACCCAGAGGACTTCCCTGAGACCGTGTATAAAACTTTCCTCATGAATCTGTGTCCACGGCCTGAGATTGATGAGATCTTTACCTCACAGTAAGTTTCCTTCAAGCCACAGCAGAGAACTTGATCTGTGGCAAAAGACAGGCAAAAAGGAGGGATAAGGGGATTTTATGCTATGTGGTTTGTCTGGTCTCAAGCCTTAGAGGGGTGGGAACCCAGGTTACAAAGGGTTTGAACATGTTGACCTGCAGCCTGAATAAAAAGGGTGAGACCTCACTGTGCTGCAGGGACTCTGTCACCATCAGAAGGAAGAAATGCAGACAAAGCAGAAGTCTGTGGGCCCTGGGGGTAGATGCCCATTGCTGACCTGAGGAAGGACAAATCTCTCTCTTGTGGAAAGGTTTTCTGGGGAATGCACAGGCTTTACCTCTGCTCCTCTGTAATTCTCCCACCTCAGCCACTTGAAAGCAAAGCCCTACATGACCAAAGAGCACCTGGCAAAGTTCATCAACAAGAAGCAGCGAGACTCCCGCCTCAATGACATCCTCTTCCCACCAGCCAAACCTGAGCAGGTGCAGAGCCTGATAGAGAAGTATGAGCCCAGTGGGATTAATATCCAGAGAGGTGAGTCTTGTTCAGCCCAGAACTCTTGCTACAGAGGTAGTATGAAAGTAGCAGAGGGTCTCACACCTTCTACTCCCCTAATTTTCCTGGAGGAGCAATCACCTCAATGCTCACATATCCCTGTGTTGCAGTGAGCAGGCAAGGAGGTACCAGAACTGTGTTATTCTGGTACTAGTAATAGCTTTGTCTTCCATGTAGGGCAGTTGTCTCCAGAGGGGATGGTCTGGTTTCTCTGTGGCCCTGAGAACAATGTGATAGCACTGGACAAACTGGGGCTGTACCAGGACATGACCCAGCCGCTCTCACACTACTTCATCAATTCCTCACACAACACCTATCTAACAGGTACGGGCAGCCCCTCGGCTCCAACGTGGATGTCTCACCACTAGGGGTGGACGAAGGACACTGACAGTTGGGCAGATGGGTCTGCCCTGGAGGTTGGAGGGCTGAAATGTACTCTGAGGGGCTGTGTAAGAAAAAGAGATGTCACCCTGTAGCTGAAAACTTCTTGTCAGTCTGCCACGTAGACCTGCTCAGGGGTGGCAGAGAGTTCTGTGGCTCCTGTTTATGCAGAAACTGCCCCCCTTGCATAGCTGATGTCGACCTCCCCCCTCCTCCTCTTCTCCAGCTGGTCAGTTCTCTGGGATCTCCTCTCCGGAGATGTACCGGCAGGCACTGCTGGCTGGCTGCCGCTGCGTGGAGCTGGACTGCTGGAAGGGCCGGCCCCCGGAGGAGGAGCCCATCATCACTCACGGCTTCACCATGACCACTGAGATCCTCTTCAAGGTACAGAAAGAGTTTTCTCCTTACCTGCTTTCCTCTGGTCTGTGTTGGAAGAGGAAGCTGCCAAACGGATGGGCTGAGGACAAAGATGTTTTGAGAGGAAAAGATTGATGGCAAGATGACAAGTGAATGAATGTGCAGACAGAATGAAGGATGAATATGTGATAGGTTGGGGTTTAGTGTGCAGTTTTGGAGTGGAAGGACCAGAAATAAGTCAACTGGATGAAGACGGATGAATGAGGGAAATGCAGGCAGTCAGATGGGGTGGAGAGGGGATTGAGATGTGCCTGCGTACACTGGGCTGTGTAGCAGGGTGGATGGATGGACAGAAAGTTGCATGAGGATGGTGGGTGTCTAGAGAGATACATGTCAGAGAAGCATAGATGGCTCTTGGAAAACCAGTGGTTAAAATGAGTTCATCTTCTAAATGGTCTACAGCAGGTTTCTGTGGTTTGCAGCCTCCCGTGGTGTCCGGTGTCCGTTTGGAGGAACAGGTTGCAGTTACTTCCTAATTCCATGTGTGTGGGCTGTGTTCAGTGGAGCAACTGCCCTCTGTGTGCTGGGCAGGTGGCTGCCCTCAGGATTCAGCTCTCAGGCTCCAGGAGCACAGTGCAAAGCTGACTTCTCCCTTGGAAATACAGGACATTTAACCACAGAAGTTAGAGCTTGCAGGTTAAAAATTTATGCATCACACTTATTTGCCCTGCTGTTCACAGCTGCTGCCAACAGGCAGGGGCATTCTGAAGTTTGCCCCAGTTCCCACACTGCACTGTTACTAACATATATATGCGAGGGGAAAAAAACCCACAGTCCTTAAGATCAGAAGTATTGTCACATTCAGTGTCAGTCATTCCCCAAATCCTGTAGCAACGCTGCTGCTTTTTTGCAGAGTGGTTCCCTACAGACAGAGATAATGAGAGCTGTGCCTGCTGTAATTGCAGAATTCTGCTAAAGCAGGTGACTCTACCTCAAGGAAACCATAACCTGTAAACTAAGAATGTGCCCAGGTTTTAGTTTTACATAATTGTAGATCTTTCCCTCCACACTTCTCTCCCTTTTCTACCCTTGCCTCTGGCCCTTTAGTAGCTTTCTCTGTAGCTTCTCCTCCTCTGAACCTTGCAGGTTTCTGTGATATAAGGTCCAAGTGGTCCATGGAGGAGCAGCTCTGTCAGCCAAGGTCATGACAGAACCAGGATTTTGGGGGGAGTAGGGGACTGTAATTGCAAAGGACTGTAATTGCAAAGAAGCAAATGAAGCTTCTTTACCCTGTCAATTAGTGGCACCAGAGAAGAGGGGAGAGTTTGTGGCAGTTTTTAACAGGAGCTTGGGGAAAATATGATCATTTTTTATTGCATCATTAATGGTGAGAACATTTCCATGGTATTTGCATTTGAAATGTCAGCACTGCTGGTTACTGAACATTCCAGTTTGCTGCTAGACAGAAGGATTTTATAAGCAGGTGAAATACTAAATTGGGCAGTTTCAAAGGTAAGTAGAAATAGGGTTTGAAGCAGTTTAATCTGGTGCTGCATACACCTTCCTCTACCAATTCCAAGTGCACGTGGCTTGCCTCTGTGGCAAGATGCTTTCACATTCATTTATGTGTACACTAAATTATGTAAGGAAAGTAAAAACTTAACTTCTTACACCTTCATATTTTCTTATGCCAGCTTTTGAGTTCAGCTATACCTTGTATCCTCTGGAACTGGAAATCTTGGTGGGTGTGAAAAAGACACTTCTCCCCTTCTTACTGGGAGGAGATTAGTTACTTTAAAGAGAAGCCCCTGACAATGATCAGCTGGGGGATGTGAACCTTGGGGTTCCCTTTTGTGGGAGATCAGCTGCTGTTGTTCCTCTGACTATTGCTTCTCCTTCAGGATGCCATTGAGGCCATTGCAGAAAGTGCTTTTAAAACATCTCTCTACCCTGTCATCCTGTCCTTTGAGAACCACGTCGACTCGTGAGTATCTGCTGGTGGGGAGAACTGTGCTCTCTGATGTCCAGAGCAGAAACTATGTAGGTGAGGGCTGCTGGTTCTGCAGGGAGTGCCTGGGCTGAAATGAAACACTGATGGAGATTCCTAAGGCAGCTGGAGATGGGGCAGAGCTGGAAGATGGGCCATGAGCTATAGAGTGAGGGTGACCACAGTTGTGCAGTCTTTTAGCTCAGGATGGCAGAGTATGGACAAATGGGATCTTCATAGCTGTCTGTGTGAAGGCAGGAGATGGTCTCCTGGGTAGGGTACATGGATCTCGAGGTGGTTGCTCATGCTAAGCTCTGGATTCAGGCTCCTGTTTACCTGGTCACTTCTGCTCCATCTCTCTGGTCACTAGGCCCAAGCAGCAGGCGAAGATGGCTGAGTACTGCAGGACCATCTTTGGAGACATGCTGCTGACAGAGCCACTGGAAAAATACCCAGTAAGTGGGAGTTGGGGAAGGAGGCTGGGGGAGAAGTCTGTCTAAAAAAATTGGTCACTCCTAGTGCTAGTAGATGCCACAGCAGAGACAGGACAGTGAAAGACAAGACGATGCCATGGGTAGATAAACCTGGTTCATAGGGGTGAGCAACACAGTAAGTGGATGGAGGAGCTCTCGGGTACAGAGGTTTTCCTGAGCACTTGCCTGGCTCTGCTCCTCTTTAACACTGTGGCTTTGGAAGCTGAACTCTCAGGAGCTGAGGGGTCCCAGCTGTACCCAGATGAGTCAGTATAGTTCTGTCCACTGCTGTTTCAAATCCTCCTGCCAGCTCTTGCTTTCCAAAGAAACAGGAACAAGGGCTTAGCAGCATTTCAGGCTCTTCCTACCAGAGTGTCTCAATTTCTGCTTCCAACCTGGAGACATTCCCATCTAGGCAGTGCTGGCCAGGTCAGTGAGAGGCACAGCTTTGAGCTCAGAGTAGCTGAGCAAGGTCCACCTGCTGGACCTTGCCACCAGCACATTGGTACAAACAGGTATTTCTGTGGACACAGTGGGTGACATCTCAGGTGATCCCTGTGCACGTTGCTGCTACAGCTGCTTTCAGAGTGGAACTGATCCACAGATAACAGGCAGTGCCAAGCATCAGGCAGGTCCTTAGGATACACAGTGGGGATGAGACACCCAGCCAAGCATCTATTCTAACACACTGAGCCCCCAAGGAAGAGCTGAAAGAAGCAGTGAGCAAACCAGCACTTGCCCACTGTCCAGACCCATGTCCTTGTCCAGGAAGGAGGGAGAAACAGGATGTGTATGGGGAGAAACAGTTCATTGTGATACCCAAATTATGAATAGGCCTGTTTCTGTCTCTGCAGGGAGTGTAGGTCTAGAAGCACAGTCTGAATCCCACATCTTTGTCTTGAGCCTCCTGCTCTGGGATCTTTCCTTTCAAAGCTGCTGCAGGCAGAGTCTTTAAATATGGCCTGAGTGTGCTTCTCTAGGACCGAGGCTTTGGGGTAATGAGAGAATTAGGTGGAATGTGAAAGCCAGAGGTGTGGGGATGCCTTCAGGCCATGCAGATGTTTGTTTTGCTGTGGTGCAAGATGAGTGGCTAGGAACAGCATGGCCTGGGAGGGCTGAGGGGTGCAAAATGTTGGTCTGAAGCCAAGGGTGAAGTCTTTGAAAAAATCTGCATAGATATAGTGGAATATGCTGGCAGATGGAGAAAATAAAGTATACAGTGGGTGTGAGAGGTGTCCATGCACCAGTAAATGACCAGAGGAATGGTACTGGGAGGGACAGGAGAGATGAGTGTTTGAAATCCGTCATTGTGATGAAAATTCAACATGAAGTTTGTCTGTTGCAGCTGAAGCCAGGAGTTCCTCTGCCAAGTCCTAAGGATCTTTTAGGGAAAATCTTGATCAAGAACAAAAAGAATGAATCTGTATCTGGGAAAAGGCAGAACTCTTTGAAGAAAGGGAGGAATGTGGAACCAGAAATCACTGAGCAGCCAACCCCTCTAGATACTGAAGATACTGGTATGTCTGAAGGGAAGATGGGACTAGTATAGCTAGATGAGCAAGTCTGGCCCACTGGAGACCTTCCAAATCACCTAATGCTAGCTTGAGGCAAGCCAATAGGCATTAATTCAGTTATCTTAAGAAGCAGCCTAAGCTTAGAAGAGAAATTAAATGTTCAGAGTATTTTCAAACACTTCATTCCCACCAGAAGAGACAATCAGCTTGTGTCCTGCCCACCAGTCAACTCTTTGGCCTACCCTGAGGTGTGGGGCTGCATGAGCGGGTAGTTCACTGACACACTCTGGCTGTTGGTCTGATGGAATGGTGGATAATTCTTCAGAGCTTGTAGCTGTCTGATAACCACAAACTCAGCATGGCCTAGTTCTTCCCTGTGAGGTTCTTGAAGGTTTATATAACCTTCAACCCCACTCTCCTCCCCTCCTCCAGTCTCAAGGCTGTCACCTCTTGTGGAACCCATGGTAGAACAGTCAATTTTGAATCCCTGTCATGGTAGGAGCACCTGGAGTTGTATGAACACAAGGTGAGCACCACTACAGAGCACCTAGAAATGGACATTGATTCCCACAAATGGGTGTGACCTTGGTGCGGAAACAGCACTGGGATTGTCACTCTTGTGGTGTGATTTGGTTCATAAAATGGTAGGATTCTTCCACTTCTTGCTCCTGCATGACTCCATGGGGTGATTTTGCAGAGCTCTCCCTTCTAGCAATCTGCAGTGTCTTGTCTCAGGGTGCTGCTGGTGTGCACCACTGATAGGGGCTGTGTGTGCTGAGTCTGGGCAGGTGATGTGGCTGAAGAGGAACCAGAGGAAGAGGATGAACATCTCAGAACCCTGGATGAAGAGGAAATCAAAAAGATGCAGTCAGATGAGGTACTGTCCCTGCTGTTTCTGTTCCTTTTCTGGTTTCTTCTCTGAGGCTTCACCATATTGAATAGAGCTGAACCCAAAATGCACAGGGAAATGGAACTGTGCTGAGACCCACAGAGGGCTTTCGTCCCCCATGCAACAGGACTTTTGCAGGAGAAACTGAATAAGAGAAATGATGTTGCAAACATAGAAATAATAACTCATCTCCCATATTCTCTGACTCTCTCTTGGAGATTCTGCATGATTTGGAGGTAACTGTCTGCCTTGAGGGTGTCTGGAGAGCCTTGGCCTAGGCTGATAAAAGTTGTTACTGAAACATGAAGTGCTGCAGCTGAAGGGGAAGGAGGTGATCAGCATTCCCATGAAGAAAATAAACCAAATGTTTTCCATTCCTGTCTCCCTCGTGTCACTCAGAGAGGAGGGAGAACCACATCCCTGGTTTGTCCCAGGCTCTGTGCTTTGAAAGGTTAAAGAGGTCTGGGGCTTCTCACATACTGATGTCTCTCCATGTGGCTCAGTTCCAGTTTTTGCCAAGCTTCCTGAAAACTGTGCCCTGACTGTGCTGCCTGTGATGGAATTGTAGGACCAGAAAGAATCTTAATCTTCTTTCTCCTGGATGTTGTTTTCTGCTCAGGGCACTGCTGGTTTGGAGGTGACAGCGTACGAGGAGATGTCCAGCCTCGTTAATTACATCCAGCCTATCAAATTTGACTCCTTTGAAGTCTCTGCCCGTAAGTCAGACTCAGTTCCTTGGGGATCCCAAGTGTTTCAACCAGGAGAGCAGTGCTTTCAGGTGCTGCTGTTCTCCACCTGCCTTTGTGACTTGCTTCCGCCCATTTCTGTTGTGTTCTCCCTCTCCCACAACATGCACATAGTCACAAACACCTCCCTTCTGCCCACCTCCCTGGAATTGGTCAGGAGAAGACAGGGAGATGTCAGATACTGCTCCCAGTTGTATGAGTGAGGATGAAAAGAAACATTCTAGAGGCAAGGGACGTATCTGTGGGTTTGCTTTGGTGCTTTGGAGGGCAGAGTTGAATCCAGCTTTTCTTTATGTGTGTGACTGGCCTTCCTTGTCTGTGGTGACTGGAAACTCTGAAATACACCAGTTTCTTTATGCACAACAGGTTCCTCTAAAGAGTTCCCATGTTTGAGTCTAGTTTTGAGTGGGTTGGTTTGATTGATGAAAGAAAAAGCAATAAACAGGGGAGTGAAAAAGGGGAAACTTGACAAAAAAAGAACTTTGTGCGAGACTTTGAATAAATGGATTTACTTGGAATTAAAACTCCAAGCAGAAGCTGTTCCCTAAATGTCACTGAAATCCAGGAAGAGATGGCCATAATTGTTGCCATTTTAGCTTTGTGAGGCAATTCTGCCTGTGCTCCATGAAGCTACTGTCCTGGAGTGCATAACCATCATCTCCCTGGTAAACAGAAATCACCTTCTATGGAGAATTATTCTTTGGGACTGAGAAAGGTCAATTGCTTTGATAGAAAATGGAACCTGGTAGGAAGAGGGAGAAAAGAGGCCAAGTGCTTCTTGTGTCCATCAGTCCTAACCCAGAGAATGGGGCTGGGCCCCTCAGTTCAAGAAGGACAGGGAACTGCTCGAAAGAGTCCAGCGCAGAGCTACAGAGATGATGAAGGGAGTGGAACATCTGCCCTATGAGGAAAGGCTGAGGGAGCTGGGTCTCTTTAGCTTGGAGAAAAGGAGACTGAGGGGTGACCTCATCAATGTTTACAAATATGTAAGGGGTGAGTGTCAGGGGGATGGAGTTAGGCTTTTCTCAGTGATGAGCAGTGATAGGACAAGGGGTAATGGGTGTAAATTGGAGCACAGGAGGTTCAAGGTGAATATCCAAAAACATTTTTTTACTGTGAGAGTGACAGAGCCCTGGGCCAGGCTGCCCAGGGAGGTTGTGGAGTCTCCTTCACTGGAGACATTCAAACCCACCTGGATGTGTTCCTGTGTGATGTACTCTAGGTGACCCTGCTCTGGCAGGGGGGTTGGACTAGATGATCTTTCGAGGTCCCTTCCAGCCCCTAAGATTCTATGATTCTATGTTTCTATGATTCTTCTCAACACTTCCTTCTCTCCTGTTTCCAGAGAAGAACCGGAGTTATGTCATCTCCTCCTTCACCGAGCTGAAGGCTTATGACCTGCTCACCAAGTTCCCTGTGCAGTTTGTGGAGTATCCTTTTGGCAGCCTTTGTCTGGGATATGGAGCATGAGAGCTCATCTGAAGCTAGGGTAAGGCTGAGGTGTATCCAGCTGACTTCTGGTTTCAGGACCTGGTCAGCTCTTCATCAGAGAGATAAACATGGAACATGGGATCTTCCAGGCTGGCTCAGGGGCTGCTCACAGAGATTCTTGACAGGATGCATCGTGCTGTAGTGAACACCAGGGCTGCCAGAGGCTTGTCCTTAAGAGAAAAGGGATGGGAAAAGAGGTTGTTGTTGCTAGGGCCTCTCTTCTTGTTTGGAAGGGTTTGGGCATCTGAGAGCAGAGCTGAGAGAGTTTTCATGATGGGGATGGAGGAGCTGGCCCCAGGGTGCACAGGCCGTGCTTGTTTCCAATAGAGCACCTGTAGATATAACAAGCGCCAGATGAGCCGGATCTACCCCAAAGGCACCCGGATGGACTCCTCTAACTACCTGCCCCAGATGTTCTGGAACGTTGGCTGCCAGATGGTGGCACTCAACTTCCAGACCATGGGTGAGTGTCACATTGTCCTCCAGCTCCTGGGGGATGAGACTGTGTGCTGGTACTCACTGTCCCTTCCTTCACTGCTATTTCCTACTGCTGCTGTTGCTCTCGATGCCTTTACTTCTGTGCCTTCTCCCCAAGCATTGTTGTTCTTTGGCTCTATCTCCCACAGACCCAAAGCACTTCTCTAGGCTCAGCACAAACCTGGCACACCGTGTCCAGGCTGTGGGTCCTACCCACTTGTGCATACACCCCATGGACTTATTGTCACCCAGTGTCTGGTCCCACCTCTGGCTGTCCTGTAAGGTGATGTCAGGATGAATCATGTGCATCAGAACATCCTTCTTCCCTCAGCTGCTTCCTCTTCTGCCAGGCAGCAGGCAGAGCTCCAGCTGCCTACAGGCCTGGCTGGCTGTGCTCTTCCCAGTATTTTCACCTGAATAGGGAAGAAGGGCCATTCCTTGCTGCACAGCCAGCATGAGAAGGAGACAGAAAAGCCCCCAGAGGAAGCTATTCTTTACCCCTCTTCCTTCCTCAGAGGAGTGTCTAAAGTACAGAAGAGTGTAGGATCAGTAGCAGGAAAAAAAGATGCATTGAAAGGGCGAGTGTGAGATTGGTTATGAGGAGGATCTCATATGAAAGACTGCAGAAACCACAAGAGTGTTCTCTAGAGAAGGGGCAGAGGAGAAGATGGACTGAGACCCAAAATTAAGGGGGGAAGGAGTGGAGTGGTTCAGACAGCTGTTTACTTCACACCCAAAAATTGCAGGTACTTATTAAAGGAGATTTTAATTTAGTTCTACCCATGACTTACAGTGCAATCATAAGCAAACCACTCACCTTTCTTACAACAGCTGCTGTAATATTTCTCCCTGTAGGGTGCTGAGAGGCTTTAATTAGTTTTTGCAGTGGCTTAGTGAGCCCCTGGCTAGCAGGGGCTGTGAGACTGCAGCATCTTTCAGCTCACTCATGTCACACAAGCCACCTTGGTGAGGTCTCTCAGCCATTTTTCTCATGTTCCTCTGTACTTCAGATGTCCCCATGCAGCAGAACATGGCTCTGTTTGAGTTCAATGGGCAGTGTGGTTATCTGCTCAAGCACGAGTTCATGAGGCGCCCAGACAAGCAGTTTGACCCCTTCTCTGTGGACCGGATCGACGTGGTGGTGGCCAGTACCCTGTCTGTCACGGCAAGTACCAGCCCTGGGGCTGCTCCTCCCCAGCAGCCACCACCTGTGCAGCTGCCATCCCTGCTCCTGCTGTTCATCACCCAGTGGGGTTCTTTAGTGGCAAATGAACCCGGAGAGCCCCGTGGGGGAGTGTAACCATGGCAACTCCCAGGCTTTTCACTATTTTAAATTAATCATCATTGCATGAAAATGGAAAATCGGCATCTGCCACACAGGAGCAGCCAAGGCTGTGATGATGGGGAGGGAGAAGGTTGGAGGAAGTGCTGAAGCAAGACATGTGGGTGGAGGTAAAAGAAAAGCCTGTTGTGGATTGGGAACTGCAGCAAAGATGATGTTTTGGAGTGGGAGGGTGACTTTGAGGTGAAGGTTATGGGTGGGTTCTTCTGTTTTATTCTTCTCAGCAGTTGCTAATTGTGTTTCTGCTTGTTCACAGATACTCTCTGGTCAGTTCCTCTCAGACCGCAGTGTGAAGACCTATGTGGAAGTGGAGCTGTTTGGGTTGCCAAGGGACACAAAACGCAAATACAGAACCAAACTGACCTCCACTGCCAACTCCATTAACCCCGTATGGAAAGAGGAGGCTTTCGTTTTTGAAAAGGTAATAATATAATTCATAGTAATTTAGAGAGTCCTTCAAGATCCTGGTGGACACAGCACTGCCTCCTGAGAGGTCAGTCACAACAGAAGGGACTCCCTTCTGGGGAGCTCAGTCGTAGCTTTAGACACACAAGGAGTTACATGCTTCACTCTCAGATAATATCCAACCACAATATCCAACACAACTCTCCAACAATATTTCCCGGACCAGACAAGGGGTAGCTGGGAACATTTCTGGAAATAACAGGCACCAGAAGTGTCCCATTTGTGATGCACTTCAGGCTGGATGCACTTCAGCTCATCAGCTTTGAAAACTTAAGCACCAGCAAGCAGAAAGGACTGGAATGTCTGCGATTAAATTGTAAATGAGAACCAGACAAACTGAAGAAACGATGGGAACAGAGGGAGGTTTCAGTTGTGGCAGAACACAGAGAGCTGCCCTGTTGTCTACAAGAATTCAGAGGTCACTAATCCAGCTACAGGGCATGGGGAAATGAAGTCAAAGGTGACAGTAATGTTTGACCTTTCTGCAGTAGGTTACAAAGGCAAAATGTGTGTTACACAGTTCACATCTGTCAAGCACACAGTGAAAGAGCAGATATTTTCAGCCTACTTGGGATGTGGTTAAATATTACCCTCATTTCAGAGAAGACTTTGGTTCTGACAGTTTTCAGTTCATTTTATGGCAGCAGAAAATGGGGGAGGAGGGAGGCAAGAGCCCTTATGGCAAAGTTACCATCCTTGCCAAGTTGTCCACTCATGTTCATTCCCCTCAGCTGTGGTCTGAAGGGTTTGTTGCCCTATTTTTTTCTTTGGGTAAACTGCCCCCCTGTGATCCTGTGCAGTATCTCCTCTGACAAGCCAGTGTTTGTGGAGTTTCTGTGAATTCAGTTATGTCTGTGAAAAACCGTAGCCTTAAACTATAAGATTAATAGACAGTGACTTCCCTGGAGAGATGGCCTTGTTTTGTTGGAAAGAGGAAAACTCTACTTGGTGAAGCCAGTGTGCTGCTAGGAGTTGGAGGTGAGGACATGGGTGCCTTACTCGGTTTTTTTTTCCTTAGATCATGATGCCTGAGCTGGCATCCCTCAAAATTGTGGCCTGGGAGGAAGGAGGGAAGTTCATTGGTCACCGTGTCATTCCTGTTATTGCAGTGCATGCAGGTGAGCTTTGAGGAAATTCCTCCAGCTTTTGTGCCCTTGAGACCCATTCATTGGAAGCTGTAAAGATATGAACATCTGCATGTTTTGCTACTTAGTCTCCACTCCTTTAGGCAGTGGAGCCTTCAAATTCATCCTGTTACAGCCTTGCCTTAATTCCATAGTATGTTGATCATCCCCTTCTGTAAAGAGATTTTCCGTTGCTGTTGGAGTACACAGACAAAGAGGAGATTGTTTTATTCCCCCTCTTGTGCTGTTTCCAGGCCCTGTTACTCTGTTATTCCCCTTCTTGTGCTCTCTCTTCCCAGGCTACCACCACATCTGTCTCCGCAGCGAGAGCAACATGCCTCTCACCATGCCTGCTCTCTTTGTGTACCTGGAAATCAAGGACTACGTTCCTGATGCGTGGGCAGGTAGTGCACGTTGGACTGTGCCTGGGGAGGGCTCTGCCTTGGTCCAACCTGTCATCCTGAAGCATTTTTCCAGCCCTGGGGGTGCTTTCCTGCTGCACCCTTAATTTCTTGTCAGGGCAGGACTTGAGCAGGTGCCGGCATCCTGGCACATCCTGGCTTTCCTTGGGGACAGTGCACGCTTGGAGTGTAACTGGGACTGGTTCCCCACAGTGGGTCAGTTTTTTTACTGCTTTTATTCCAAGGCAGGGAGAGGTTTCTGAGAACTGCCAGGGGCTGGCAGCAGTGGGGGTCTAGGGAGCATCATAGAATCATAGAATCTTAGGGGCTGGAAGGGACCTCGAGAGATCATCTAGTCCAACCCCCCTGCCAGAGCAGGGTCACCTAGAGTACATCACACAGGAACTCATCCAGGTGGGTTTTGAATGTCTCCAGTGAGGGAGACTCCACAACCTCCCTGGGCAGTCTGTTCCAGTGCTCTGTCACTCTTACAGTAAAAAAATTTTTTCGGATATTCACCTTGAACCTCCTATGCTCCAATTTACACCCATTACCCCTTGTCCTGTCACTGCTCATCACTGAGAAAAGCCTAACTCCATCCCCCTGAAACTCACCCCTTACATATTTGTAAACATCAGAGTGGTGGTGTTTCCTGTTTGAAGAGAGGGAGGTTCTTGCTGGTACTAAGATACAGGGAAAGGTCCAACAGGGAGAGGTGAATCAGGAAAGAAGCCCCACTGCAGAGATTAACAGCAAAAACTGAGTAATCCCTTCCCACTGTCCTGTCAGGGGGAAGCTTGTTGCAAGCAGAAAATATCCATTCTCCACAATTTCCTGCCCTATTCTGGCAGGGAAGCCAGAAGGCAGGGAAAATCAGAGCAGAATAAGTTACTGGATAATCTGAGCACAGACCTCCTTTTTGTTTCTAGATCTGACTATTGCTCTCTCCAACCCCATCAAGTTCTTCAGCCTGCAGGACAAGAGATCAGTCAAGCTCAAGGATGGCTCAGTGGAGGTGAGCTTTTCCAGGTCCTGTCCTTGTCTCTGAAACACGTGTCATGGGTTCAGGCTGAGATGGCAGAGCTCTCATTTACCTCTGATCCCTGTTGCAGAGGCCTGGCACCCAGAATTCCATGTCTGCTGAAACTAACGGGATCCCGGACTCCGCTAGGAAGTTCAGCACTCCCCTTTCCAATGGGCCTGCAGGTAAAGCTGTGGATGTGGCTGAGCTAAAAATGGAAGGGAAAGCCTCTGTGTGCTCTAAAGGCTGCAAAAAGGCAGTGCTAGAAGGGGGGGGTTCTTAGTGATGGGGTCAGAACCTCTCAGGCCAAGTCACCAACTTATATTCTGGTACTTGTCATTAATGGCAAAAGTTGTAGATGTCCCCTGACTCTTGTGACTGCAGAGTGGGATTTGCATAGTGCTTTTATTCCACACTAGGAACACCTTTTGTGATTTCAGGAGCAGCAGCTTTTGCCAAGGAAGAAAACGTTGTGGAAGTGACTCAGATTGCAGGTGAGCCCTCATGGGGCTGAGGCCCTTCTCATGAATATTATTGTAACACAGTTTTGCAAAACAATCAGTAGTGGAACAACAAAGCTTCTCCCTTCCAGTTAGAGCTGCCAACTGGCTTAACAATTGTGCTGTCTTTGGGATACTAGGGATTGTGGAAAAGGGGGTGAGGCACAAGACAGACAGACTGGCCTATCACCACCACAGTGCTCCTTTGGCCAAAATGCCCCAGGGCAGCAGGTCTTGTGTCTGTCCCCATGCCAGGCACGCAGCAGACGGGGAGCTGAGCTGCCTGCAGGGCTGGAGGGAGGGAGGAAGAGCTGAAAGAAGGCAGTGCTGCAAAAGCCCTGACTGACCCCCAGAGGCATCTCAGCAGGTTGAGAAAAGCTGTGTGAGAGAAAACAGCCTCTCTTTTTTGGTATTGTAGAGCCTCAGACAGCCAGCCTTGAAGAACTGCAGCAGATGAAGCTCTTCCTGAAGCTGCTGAAGAAGCAGGAGAAGGAACTGAGGGAGCTGGAGCGGAAGGGAAGTAAACGGAGGGAGGAGATGCTGCAGAAATACTCTGTGCTCTTCACAGAGCCTGTCTGCTCTGGAGGCAAGAAAAGGATGATGCACAACAGGAAAACCCAGAAGAGGTAAGTACAGCAGAGGGGCTGCAGCCAGGCCTGGCCTGTGGTCACCTCCCCACGCCAAAGTGGAGGGATCCCTAAGAGGAACATGGGCCTCCCTCCTCTGAAGGCAGTGTGGAGTGGTGGGGGCATCCACATCTCCCTGGCCTTACAGAGTGTTGGGTGTTGCCAGGGAGGGGTGGGAGGGAAAGTCAAGATTGTATCAGCACCTCTAGAAGCAGCACAGCTGCTGTGTCTGTTCTGCAGGAGGCTGACAACAGGTGACCTTGGTACGTGTGCACATCCTGTAGAAATGGCAGAAAGCCTTGACAGCCGCCTTGTGGAACTGAGGGAGAGGCTGGAGCTGGAGCTCACCCACCTGGGGAGGGAACACCACGAGGGGATTCGAAGGAAGAAAGAGCAGCATGCCATGGAGGTGAGGGCTGCCAGGGGCAGCAGAACATCTAGCTTGGGGAGCCCCTGCAAGGACAGCCTGAAAAACCACATCCTTCGCTTAACTGTGGGCTTGGAAATGTGGCCATAGGGCAGTAAACAGCCCTCAGAGCAATTGTCCATGCAGGATGATAGAGAGTGCAGACAGAGATGCTTATTGTTAGAAGCTATAAAAATGCAGTAGAAACATTTTCCTAGGTCTGCAATTTGAACAAAATGGAGCAGCACTGCCCTGGAGCACATCAGGCTCCATCTGCTCAGCCTCTTCTGGTAGCTGGGGTCCAGGTGGCATTCCCTGGCTTCCCTGTGTGACAGCTCCGAGGAGCCTCTGGTGCCTGGGTGGGGTCACTGGCAGGGTGCAGTCTGAGGGCACACCTGAGCTCAGCTGTGGTGCATCTGGTTTGCACAAAGCCTTCTGGGTTTCCTGGCTCCTGGAGCTCGGTGCAGGGGGAAATAAAGCAGAATCTGGTTGTAATTCAGTATGGATGATGTGCTGTGTCTTATCTTGGTTTGTTTGATTTTGACCTTGTTTTCATCAACAGCAAGTTACCAAGATACTGGAGCTGGCCAGAGAGAAGCAGGCAGCTGAGCTGAAGGCACTGAAAGAGTCATCAGAAAGGTAAACTTTGTATTTGAATAACAAAGTAATAATGCATAGCTCCCATCTAGGGTGGCATTTTCTGCTAGATCTCAGAACACTCCTGCAGAGGAGGTTTCCTCTGGGGAGATGTGACACAGGGTCTCACAGTTACACAGTGGCAGTGGTGGGAGAACAGCTCCTCTCTTGTGATCTCCAGAACAGTGTTCAAGCCACGAGGCACCAACCTTCAAGCTGCAGTGAGTAGCCTTGACTGATTCAGAAAGATAGGAAATGAAACGGCTGGTCACTGGGTGTCATCTTTGTCTGCTGGAGTCAGTCCATCCCATAATCCTTTCCAGGGACTGATCAGCTCAGTCTAAGTGAATTGAGCCTCCTGGCTCCAGTACTTAAGTCAACTGGCGGAATCAATTCACCAATTTCGAGCTTGGCATTTTTCCATTTGTTCTTGCAATAACATTGTCCTGGAGCTAAAATCCTCACTCCTTCCCATTAGATTCTCTCTCAGCCTTTAGTTGCTATGTCAGGTCAAACTTCCTGTGTCCTCCACCAGGACAATCTCCATTCCCCTCAGCTATTCAGCGTATTCAGACCAGACTAAGCAAAACAGATTGAGTAGCTGGGTAATGGTTTGCTAACAATACAGTGTCATTTAGTACAGTCACACCTACAGCTGGCTATGAGGAGCTCCAGAAAGATTAAAAGATCTTGAACAACAGGCAATAAAATGGCAGTTAAATTCAGTGTGAATAAATACAAAATAATGGGAATGGAAAAAAACTCTTAAGCAGAGCTTACCTTTACATGGTGAACTATTGTCACTCAGGAGAGAGATCTTCAGCTGCTGGGGCTACTTGTCTCACAGCTCTGCAGTGGCCCAAGTGGCAAATAGAATTTTTGGAATTGTAGGAGGAATAAAAAGATTTCAAGTCAGCACCTGCCACTAGCTCTGTCTTGGCAGTGCAGGAGCCTCGTCAGTGTGCCATTGGGAACACAAAGCTTGGGAAGAGCAAGAATGGTCAGCAGTGAGGAGTAATTTCTGCACAGAAAGAAATTAAATAGGACTGAGCTTGGAGAACAAGTGATTGAGGGGGATGTGACAGAAGGGTGTAAAATCATGAATGGCATGGAGAGAACAGGGAAGTGATTACACACTGGTTCATAGAAGAGAGGAATTGTTGGGTGCCCAGAGAAGTTCTCAGGCAGGACAATCTGCTGCACATTCAGACAGACTTTGCTTTTCTGGACAGCAGAGCACACCAGAGAGTACCTGTGGAAGGCTGGTTCAGTCTGTGGGGTCTGTGAGGAGCCCTGTCCCACACTCTGCTCTCTCCACAGCAATATTAAGGACCTTAAGAAGAAGCTGGAGGCAAAACGAGTGGAGCGGATCCAGGCCATGATGAGGAACACCAGTGACAAGGCTGCTCAGGAGAGGTACTGGGGTAAATCTTACTGGGCCCTGTCTATGCCCAAGCTTCTTGCTACAGAAATCCTGCTCTGCTGTTGAGCCTCTGTTCAAGCACAGCATGAATGAAAATACTTGTAACAGCTTCACAAGTTCCAGGGTACAAAAGAGGGTCTCTGCTTCGTTTGCCAGCTCATAGCAAGGTCCTTTGGTGTCTGTTAAACTGAAAAAAATATAATTTTGCATCTAATTATTTGGCTTCCATCTCAGTCAGATTGAAATGCTATTTTATTTGTCTTTCCTAAAATTGCAGCAGCCTCTCAATGTGGGAGGACATGAAGAGAATGTAACACCTATCTCTGTGTGGGCATCAGCAGTCCTGTCTTACTGTGTGGTGCTTTATCAGTATTGATAACAGGCTTTATTTGAAGATAACAGATGGGTTATAGGTGTATCTACATTTTCTTTGTTTAAAGGTTGAAGAAAGAAATTAATAATTCTCACATCCAGGAAGTGGTGCAAACAATCAAACTGGTAAGTTCTCCCATGGCTCCCTGCCTCAGCCTCTCTGGCTCCTGCAGAGGGGGTGTCTTGTGTACATCATCAGTGTGTCTCAGAGCCAGGGTGTGACTTCTTGGAGGCACTTCAGTCCTGTCACACTGCTGCTGCTTGGAGGACTCTGCATTCCCACAGCCAAAGTGCAGCTGAAGAAGCTACCACCCTGACTGCAACACTGCAGGGGTGTAAGGGTCTAGTGGGTCCTCCCATCAGGGCAAAGAGGCAGCTGCAAACAGCTGCCCAGGCTATTTTGCATTTCTGATTCAGGGATTTATCTTATTTAGCACAATTAATGAGCAGTGTAACCTCACATCTATTTGATCATGTGCAAAATGTTGCAGATGGGGAGGAGACCCAAGAGATCTCATCTTTGTCCTTTACAGACCCATCCCCTCCTAGAGCAGAGCATTGGGGAGGGTGTGGGTTGTGTCTGTCTGTCTCTGCCCAACACTCTGTGTCTGTTCGTATCCACCCATGCCTGTGCATGTTGGTGTCTGTTCATGTCTGTTTGTGTCCATCTCTGTCCGTGTTTGTCTGTGTCTGTTTGTCCATGTCCATCTCTGTTTGTGTCTGTCTGTTTGTATCTGTCACTGTCCGTGTCCATCTCTGCCTGTCCCTGTGTGTCCCTGTCTCTGTCCATCTGTGTCTGTCTGTGCCTGGCAGCTGTTACAGCTTCCCCAGCCCTGCAGCTCAGGGCTGTGGTACCACACAGGTAACAGACCCAGCAGATGGTTCAGAGCTGGGCACTGGGGGACACACCTCTGCTGTGTAACCGTGTCTTGCCTGGGCTGGCTGAGACATTTGTTTGTAAAAATGTAAATCTGAGTAGGTTTTCTTAATTTGTTCTTTTTAAAGGTGACAGGAAAGACAGCCAGGTGTCAGCAGAAACTGGAAGAGAAGCAGGCAGAGAATCTGAGGACTATCAAGGAGAAGGAAATCCAGGTAAAGGCAAGGATGGAGCTCGGGGTCAGGGCTGTTCCTCAGCACAGTAAATCCAAAACTCTAGAGGGCATCTTTCTTCCCTGCACTCATTTAATTAGTGCTGCACTTGTCCTCCTCCACACACATCAGACACCCACTCCTCAGTTCATGGAGAAAAGGAATAACTTGGGAAGTGCCTCATGGGTGGGTTCATGGAGAAAAGGAATAACTTGGGAAGTGGTTCTACAGGGGCCCACACAGAGCCAGGTCAGAGGTGCTGTGCTCCTGCCCTCCCTGTGCCAGCACCAGCACTCCTCTCATCAGACAAAACACCCCTACATTTCAAGTGTGATGGAAATGCATCTTTAGGAAATGAGTCTCCCCCTGAGCTGCTCAGACTCTCAAAACACACTGGTGTGCTTTCAAGGTTGCTGTGCTGTGACCACACAGCCTCAGTTCATCCAAATGGGGAGCAAGTCATGTAAAATGAGCAAATCAGCAAATAATGCAATCAGCAATGCCCCCCCCATGCACTCCCAGGGGAGGCAGAGTGCCTGGGGAACAGAGACCAGTTGTTCAGGACAGGATTGAGTCCAGAATTGTGAAGTGCTAACAGCTCATCATACTGGCTGCCCAGAGAGGGTTTGTTTTCATACCATGCTTGGCTTCAGTGTTTGGAGAATGATTTGAGGTCTCTTTGCAGCTCCAGCAGGAGGCACAGGCAGAGTATGAGGAGAAAATAAAAAGTCTGCATATGGAGGTGCAGGAGATGGTGAAGAACTACACGAAAGCTGGTGCTCCTGGAGAGCCAGAGACTCAGCAGAGTGTTCCTGAGGGAGAACAAGGCTCTACAGGACAACTGGAAGGAAAAATGCCAGAGGCAGAGGTGTCAGGGCTTCCCATGGCCATGCCTGAGCACCCAGGAACTGGAACAGAAGTTGAGATTGAAGAAAGCATCCTGTGAGAGATGCTCACCTGGCTGTTCCACGGCAGGAAGGTTTATGGAGGTATATGGAACTTAAAAGACCAGCTTGACAAACTACTCTCCCTTTCCACTCTGGAGAATTCCTGAAATCCTTCAGGAATGTATTGCTTTCTTATCATAGCTCCTGGAAGTGGTCTGAAGAGTTCACCCATCAGACAGTGCTTCCCTCTGTCTTCCACAGCCTGGGCACTAAGGTGTTTTAGCAGCATGGAAGTGCCTGTAGGTGAAGACCAGGAAGTTGCTGTTGGCCCTCACAGCAGCAGTTGTGGCTCAGTTTGTATTCAGACTTTTTAGAGTAAGCTCCCTCACCATTCATCACATTATCCCTCCACATCAGAGGTAAAGCCCTTGGACCAAAATTTAACAGAAACACTCTCCAGAGCCCCCTAATATGCTCCAACCACCTGAGCACTAGTCCAGGATAAACCCCCTCTGAACACATCTAAGTGTAGGTGGTGGGTACTGAGCAGAACCTCTTGTCCTCTCATGCACCACGTCCCCTTAGAACACCACCTGCTCATGTGGCCACAGGTTCCAATATCTTGGTCTTACCTTGCACTAGAAAAGGGGCAGGTTCCTCTCTGCTTTCTTACACACACACACACACTTTCTCTCACCTGTTTTATGACCTTGTGCACTGAACATCTCTGATACACCAAGTGCTCCCTCATCCACCAGGAAGGAACTGGAAACCTATGGGCCAGCTCCTTCCTAGCACACGTTTTAAGACAGACTTTGCTTATGGAGCCTAAAAATAATCAGGAAATAGCAATAATTAAGTCCAGAGCAGGCACAGGCTGGCCTATCCTCCTGCATGGCCTGAAATGTAACATGAGCCCAAGAGCTGGGAGTTTGACCTGCTCAAGTACAGCTGCAGCAGGTGACAGGGACCCTGTGACCCTGTGACACTGGGCACTTGTCACCAGATGTCCCAAGGGAAGCTGGGTGGGGACACTTACCTGACACCCCCACAAAAAAGAGTGAGCCCTCTCCAGTCATACATCTGTAAATAGCAACACTTCATTAAAGGAGGTGGAAGATCCATGTATGGATACAAAAGGAAATGGGAACTGCAACTATTTTATTACAAGTGCTGTTTCTAGAGATGGGACACTAGGTCAAATCTTACAAAATGTTGAAGGAAACAACAAATCAACCCAAAACACTGCTAAAAAGAAGGGGGGAGGAGGAACAGGAGCCCCAGATCTCAACCCGCAACTGAGCAGAGCTGTGATTACCACAAGTCTTGGCATCCACAGCCCAGAGAACCTTGCACTGATGAAATCCTTGGTGTCTTTATTTGGCCATTCAAGCCCCTACTGCCACCTTGTAGAGCCACAACCCAGATACAGGAGAGAAACTGCTGAGACCACACTCTAGAAAAAGCTTATTATCAAATTTTTGCCCTTAATTGGAGACCACATGGGAAGGGACTTGCTCCTCACTGGAGCAACACCCCCTCTCCTCTCCCTACACTTTAAGTACCAGGCTGCAGTGTAGTTACTCCAGTCCCCACTCACCTCAACTTGTTCCTCAGGTTTCTGTCTTGTCTGGCCAAGTGAGCTCAGTGGTGGCAGGTCCACAGTGGTTGGTACATTAGACCAGTTACACCTGGAAGCTGCCTTGACAAATACATTGACACACACTCAAGTGCTGCTAAAAACCACAAAAAAAACCCAAACCAAACCCAAACTACCAACAACCAGCTCAAGTAGGTGTAAGAGACAAGATGTTCCAAGCTTGGTTGGGCATCCAATAAGAGACTATACCTCCTCTGTGGTGTTCACATAATACTGGACTTATGTATTGTACATTTCTGACTTATTTATTAAAAAAAAACCTTTGCATTTCTTAACAGTTTGGATCACCTGGTTTTTGAAGAGCAGTTGGTGGATACAGGAGCAAGTCCCAAACATTGCTCAGTGTACACACAGGTTGAGAGAGACATTGGGTGCCCAGGACGTCCTGCCATCTGATGCCCCTTCCAGTTACTAAATAAGCAGTGAGCTTATTTTTTTAACCCTAACATCATCCTCACACACAATCTCCTCTACACAGCTCCTTCCATCCTTACTGAAGAATATCAATCTATATATCAAATTGAGATATCAATGCAAATATCAATCCTACCCTCAGAGGCAACCTTGCCTGACTCTGGTTAGTGACCCTTTCCTGCCCGGGCACTGCTGAGCACCAGGCTTCTCCTGTCACCAGTGATGCTCCTGCATTTCCCAGCCACACACCAGTGCCTGCAGGGAGGCCCCTGGATCCAGTGCTCCTGGATGTGAGACAAGCAGGAACTGCACCGAAATACACACAAAGCTCCCTCAGCTGAGCACCAACCCACTACGCCCAGGCTGCAGCCCCGGGCTGCTGGGAGCAGCTGGGAGCAGCTGGGAGCAGCTGGGAGCAGGAGCTGCCAGGGCTGTTCCTCACAGCACCCCCAGGGGCAGAGCAGCCACCCCTGCTCTGTCTTTACCTGGCACACGTTGCTCAACACAGACTGAGTTGTGTGGTTTCCATCCCACCCTTCTGCTGCACACGCAGCGTCCAGCCCTTGTGCTGGTGACATGGGGGCCTGTTCCCAGCTTCAGCCACACGGGACAACCAAAGCCCCTCCGGAGGAGTTTTCTACAGTTATTTTAAAGGACAGTTTATCCCATCTCTCCCTGGAGGGACCCCAGCTCAGACTGAAGGTGGGCACAGGGTGCCCCCTCTCCACACACTTTGCCAAAGAACCAGGGGTGACTTTTTGTCCTTCAGACCCTTGCAGCACGTGAAGCCAACAGCAGAAACCCACATTCCAGACAGACACAAACCAAGACTCTTCCCACCTTGGTAGCTCTCTCCCCTCATCTCCAAGCAGAGCCATCATCTCTGACAGCCTTTGAACAGCATAAACTGGTTGGCCAAAGCCAGGGCTGACACAGTGCCAGAGTAAATTGCTCTTTGGGAGGCTGATTTAAAGGTGTGTGCACTTCAAAAAACAATCAGAGCTCAGCTACACGGTGACACAGTCGTAAGAAAACCGAACCTCAGCAGTTTGGATTCATGTTAATACAACTTGAGGCCTAAGAATGAAAACACACCATGATGTTACACCACATCACAGCTTCTCCTTTGCAAACCCTTCAGTCATCAAAGCAAGCACCAGCACAGCTTTATCAGGGGATTGATGCAGGATGCCATGAAAAACAGGGGGAATGTTTTAAGGAGATTTCCTCTCAGTGCTACAGGAGTAACTTCTAAGTGTGCTGTTCAGAGTGTACCTAGTAGAGTCACTTACTGCAAGCAAAGCCCCATCTGGGGTGAAGCACAAGCCACATCCTGCACCAGCACCTTTCCCCAGGGAGGTGGAGCAGTCATTGACCCCCAGAGCCCTGGCCCACCAGAGCCCCTCTAGCCAGAATACTGACTAAACAAAATGGGATGAAATTTCTGGAAGAAATGGACAAAAGTCAGAGCAACTAGAACAAATGGTGCTGTAGAGGTTTCACACCCAACACACCATGAATTCTGACCATCCCTCCAGCAGCACAACTGCTCAGTCACACCAGTGTTTGGTTACTCACCCACTCCAGAGGAGAAAGGCCACCTGATTCTCCAGCACTAGTTCTTCCCACAGAATCCAGACATCCTTCATGTGGCCACGGAGCCCTGCCTGTGTTTGTGCCTGCCATGGGATACTTGCTGACCACAGGGTGACACAGCAGCTGGATCAGAGTCTCTAATGAGGCTGTTTCATACAAAACCCAAGTTCTGTGGTAATTAAGGCAACAATAGTGCCTGGAAAGACACTGAAAAGCAGCAGATTTAGGTACAATCTTAGATCCTTTCCACATTTTAATCTTTCATGTAGCATCTTGTAAATCTCATTTCTCTACCACTACATTCTCTTGCCCAAAATACTTATTTTTCAGGAGCCCAAACTTAGTCCTCTGTTCTTAAAAAATTTCATGGTGGGGATCTCTAAGCACAGGAGGACTCCAACAAGGGACACAACCATGAGACACTGGACCTGAAGGCTCAGCTCAGGGACTCTCTCAATTAAGAGCTTCATTAACAAGAGACACAGCACACAAACCCGCCTCCTGGCCAGGCCCTTTGCAGGCACCTTCCCTGAAGAGAACCCAGCAGTGCCATTTAGGGGGGGGGGAAAA
>NW_009952571.1:142943-166075 GCF_000747805.2 Chaetura pelagica
AAAAATTAGGGGGGGGAAAAAAAAAAAAAAAAAAAAAAAAAAAAAAAAAAAAAAAAAAAGAGAAATACCTAGAAGACTGGCAGGGCCCACAGGTTCAGAGGAGAAGCCCAGCCCAGGGGAAAGCTTCCCCTTCACTCCCCTTTGGGAACTGGAGCTCTGGGAAGGGGGATTCCTGCTCTCCTCAGCCCTGTGTCTCTGCCAGCACCTTGGTCACCCTCCTGCCCTTCCTTTTCCAAGCACTTCACCCACAGGAGTACAAGCCTGAAGGTCATTGCTAAAGCAGCTGAGTCTGCTGTGGTGAATAGATGCAGGTCCCTGTAAATATGATGCTGTCAACCAGACATTGAGAAGTAAATAGCCAGAAAATGCACGTAGCTATTGCTTTAGCTCTATTCCATCAGCATTCCTGAGGCAGTCAGGGACCTGGAAGCCTTTGATGTGTCTTTGCAGCTCCAAACAAATGCCTGGCCATCCTCTCCTTTGTAAGCAACAGTAACTCCTTTCTTTCCAATTTGCCACCATTTTTAACTGAAGAACGGACAGTGTGTTCAGGCAGTTCTCTCTTCTCCCTTTCCTGCAATTACAGGAAAATTTGCCTTCAGATATTTAGTGACAAGCTGCTCTACATAATCCTACCAACCACACCCAGTTAGAGCTGCAGTCCAGGCTCAGTTTATACTGAATGATCCAAAATTATCTCCCACCTCCATAATGAAGATATGGTGCTGACATGTCCAGTGCTACTACAGAAGGAATTGCTGCACAGAAGCTGCTGTATTTTAGGGACACTCTCCCTGCCCTGCACATACCCCCAAAACAGTCAAGATTCACTAATTATTATCCCTGTTTACAGACTAGGACCTAGGGCAGAGCAAAAGCTTTCTCCAGGCTGCAGGGGGATGTGCAGGATTCTTTTCACCAGGTTGAACAATCTGAAAAGTCAGGAGCCTTGTTTGATCCAGGACCCTTCTGAAATCACTGGCTAAAAGACAGAGGCCTCTGGAGGAAGATTTGTCCCATTCTGAAATAAATGGGATAATAAGCTGCTGTGCTTGGTAGCACAGAGCCCTGTTTGAGGAGGACAGGAACCATTACATATATAAACAAGTGCAACTGGGAGATGACAGCAGCCACAGAGTCCCTGTTTGATTCACCAAATTGTCCCTATTAATTCAACCTGCCACCTTCAAAGGCCTGGGATGTGCTGTGAGCCGGGGCTGCGGCAGCAGGAACAGACTCTGCTCCAGCAAGGCTGACAGGAAGGAACAATAAAAGGGTGAAACATGACACAAAACAACAAAAAAGCCTGAGACACGAGTGTAACACCTTGTTGAGCATCTTCTCCTGTATACTTCCAGAAAAAACAACATCTCAGAGCGTAATTACCCAACTCTCTCTACAGAGAAGAGGCTACAGTTTGTTCCACGCTTCCCTCCCCTCAGCACATGAGGGATCTGGCTCCTGAACATCCCTGCAATGCAAACCACAAACCTCCTCTGCTCAGGGAAGTTCTCCTGCCTGCCTGAGTGGTGGGCAGGAGCTGCTGGCCCTGGAGACAGCTTCATCCTTCTTACTAATCTACAGTTACCTGAGGATTTCTATTTGATTCCACACTCATCTACGTAACGGAGCCATGAGTTGGTGACATGCCAAGCACACACTGTAAAGGGAGAAGCAGAATGATCAGGCATTTCATTCTGTGTTGGACAGGAAGATGGATACTTCTGCACTCTTCACAAATACAGTAATGAGGTTTTAAAATTTTATCAGACACTTGAGTGCAACCTTTCAAGGGCCTTCCCTCCCCCTGTTCAGTCAGACTTGGGCCAAAGTATAAAATGGTGATAAATGTTAAACCTGTCACCCCTGCCCCCAGGAAAGGTTTGTTTCAGGACCAGGCTCCTGCTATAGACTCTTCTTGTAAGAGCCACATGGCCACGGGGCAGGTAAGTTAGACCAGACTTCAAGGTTCACACTTCCCTTGCAGCTCTGGACTGTAGATACCTTAAAGCATCTCAGCACCACAAAGACTTACGAATAAATCAAGATCTACTTTAATTTAAAACACAAGTGCAAAGGATTCACAACTACAGACACGCAGGATCTTTTGTTTCAAATTATAAATCTTCTCAAAGCCCTGCTCTTTTGCATTAAAAAAAGCAGTAAATCTGGAATACAGAAACACTTTACATCAAAAACTTTCCAGTGCAGCTAGAGAGGAGCTAAATTAATTCATTTCAACCAACTTCATCAGCCCCAAACTTAGACATCCAGTCTAGACAAACCACTCAGGATCCCTCCACTGGCCACAGGCAGAGTGGTACAAGGGACAGTGATTCCAAGCCTCAGCAGCTCCTGGCAGCAGAGATGGGTCACCTTCTGCAGGTGTTCCTCTCACCTTGCTCTACAGAGCCAACCTAGAACACTTCACAGACTGGGTGCCCACCATTCAGATGGCTGGCATCAGTGCAGATCAATTCCATCCCAAATTACTTCAAGTAATCAGCTGTGGCTTCAATTTTGAAGCAGGATCTGTAACTGGAGTAAATAGCAGAGGAAAGAGATGAACATCTCCTGAAGAAAATGCAGTGAGGAGGTTAGTTTCTGAGCCAGCAGGACAGTCCCCAGAATAACTTAAATTCCAATAAATTTCATGGTTCATTGGTTCAAATTTCATTGGTTCAAAACAGGATCCCAGTTCCACATGTAAGATTATATTCTTGAGACCTCACAATACACACCAGTACTGCACAGTGTCACATCCTGACCTAGAGTCCCATTACCTTGACTATCTCACAGATCAGAAAGTGTATGATACAAAACATCTAACTCTATTTTAAAAAGACTGAAAGAGCTGTTTAGACAACCAGTCACCTTCTGAACGTGTCAGCAGAGGAATGGTGGGGAAGGGCATACCAGTACTGAAACACACATCAGAAGTTTCTCTTCTTCCCACCTTCTGCAGTAGCAAGCAGGGGAGAGGGGAGCTCAACAAACCACCTCACAGGAACAAAAACTCCTTCTGGGACACACAAGACAGCTGAAACGTTTTCATCCAGTCTCCTGGAGCACCCTCAAAGTGCTCCCCAGCAATTGTCTCAGAGTGGTATTTCTCAGCCTCTCCTGGGAAAAAAAGCTTGGAAATAAAGGTGCCTGGAAAGCAAACACAGGAATGAGATGTCTCAGATTCTCCATTCCAGCCAGCAAGGGAGATGTTGCATAATGGGAATTTTCAACCCCAAGATCCTGGTGTCCAGAACACCTGTCTACACAGAGTCTGTCTGCAGGTCTGTGTCCAAGGGTTTCCCCCTCCAAAAGTTTAAGAATATGAAATGGATTCAAGATTGACCACTAAACCATACATATTCCTCAGCAAGAGAAGCATGTCGATGCAAGAGAACCATTGAGAAACAAGTATATACACATCACATCTGCCCCCTAGGAAAATATGTACAGGTTTCTAGGTCCACATTGAACAGAAGGAAATTAAAATAATCTGTGAAAAAGTCTCAGAGGAAAAATAATTGCCAAGTCTTTGTGCATTGTTTGAAAGTTTAAAGGGGTCTGTGCTCCAAAATGTACAGTTGAGTCAGCTCCAGACTCCGGTACAACTGAGGAAACAAAGGTCACATTTCTAAGTGGGAAATACCACTCCAGTTCAGTAGTCAGCAGCCAAGGTTTGCAGGAACTTCCAGACATTCAGATACACAACTTCAGACTCCAGTTTAAAATCTCATCCTTCAGCAGAAGTGATCCACAAGCCACAAAACACCTGCTTTGTTCTGGAGCCAGACCTGGTCTGATTTGGATCTGGTTTGTAGTGATTGTCTTCAGCAAAAGAGAAGCCACAGAAGGCTGGGAATGCAAGGACAGTTTTCACATCTGTCCTTTAAAAGTTCCAAGCACCATTCACAGGATGAGACTGCCTGGTCTCTTGATTTATATTATTTTGTTATAAACACGACTTTTCCCTGGCATTTGCCCTTCTTTGTAGTCAGCAGGTGGAGGTTCTCTTTCTGTATTGTTGGATGAGGGGGACCAGGCACTCTGGAAGTCCTGCCTGGAGCAAAAAGGGGTGATCCAGAAGTTCTTGTGCCGTTGCTCTTTCTACTGGATCCCGTGTCAACATCCTTTCCAAGAAGTCCCTCAGAACTGGGGAGGTCTGTGGAAAAGGAACCAACCACATCAACCCTGGGGAGGAACCAGGCAGCAGCTCAGGCCACAGCTGGTTGGTGAGGCAGCTCTGGTTAAAAAAGACTCTTCACATTTCATCTCTAACCCTGCTTTTGCCCACAGATGTGACATGAGGCAGCAGGTTTTTATGCTACAGCAAGAACTTTCTATCACCAGTAGGCACAACATTTAAACAGGTTGCTTTCTTTCTAATAGGGCACAGCAAGTTAAGACAAGACACCCTGCCATGTTCTTACATCTAAGTTAGTTTTGTTATTTAATTTGTTCTGCATTTCAGCTCCAAAAATTCAACAGAATTCCCATCACTTTGGGTGTGAAGGGTCGATCAAGTCATTCTTTCATTGGCCACAGGTTGTGGAAAAAATAAATAGGATTCCCAAATAGGTTTTGAGAGCCTGGAGACCTGATGCTGGTACAAGAAGACCACAGAGCTGCAGAATGGTGAATGCTGAAAAGCCAAGTGACCTCAGCAGGTTTGTCTTTTAGAAGCTGCTGAGCAGCCAGACCCCATTACCACTGAGAGGCACAGCACATCTCCTTTGCATCACTGAAACTGAATAAAAAATGAACCTGGTATATATTTGCTTTAATGCTGCTAATTACATCCCTTTTAGACTGGGGGCATCTCCCCAGCTCTGGTAAACTTAGATCATGAAACGTTGTTCTCACTGGCCTAGTGCTTAATCCATGAGTGCTTTGAGAGACTTCACTGTCCTGCTGGAGGGGGAAGGCAGAGCTCAGCCCGAGTGCCAGGACCATTGTCACTCTGGCAATGAATCTGTGTGCACTGTGAAAAAGCAGCAGAGATTATCCCAGGAAGTGTCTGCTGGTCCTGCTGCACCCAGAGCTGCAGGAGCTGACCCCAGAGAGCCACTGTCACCTGAACAGAGGGATCAACCCAGAGCTGATCATGAGCCCCATTGTACAGTAGGGAGAGGGGGAGGATGGTTCCAGGGCTGCTGGAAGCCAGTTTGCTTCCCAGGACAACATGGAGCAGAGCAAGGACATGGAGGGCTCTGGCTCCACAGCCCATGGTGGGGTGACCTCACCAAGCAAGGTGTGAGATCTGGACAAGAAGGGGCTTTACACCACCTGGGGGGTGCAAGCACTGGCTCCATAAAGTGGCCCTGCCATTGTAATGAGTGTTGCCAAGGCAAAGAGAAAAGAGCAGCTGTTGATGTTTGAGTGTGAGCTCTGAGTTCAGCAGTCTGCTCTCTTAAATTATTCAGGTTTAGCAGCTGCAGATATTCTGATTAATTGGAAGGGCTGGTAGCTCAGGATGCTGCAGGAGCTATTTGATCTCAGGGGCCTGGACTGAAATGAAAGGAGGACTGCTCTGAGTGGTAACTAAAAGGTAATCACTGCATTTCTTATGTCACTGCTACTTTTTAATAAGAAACCATGAAGCTGAGTCCATCTTCAAAGCAGCTGCAGTGTCTCCCTGGGCTGCTGTCTGCACTGAGCTCTCTTGCTCTCACCACTATGCAGCCTTTGCAGTCCTGAAAGCCACGAAGCTGGAAGCTCTCAAGAGCACTGATCCTTCTACTTGCTGCCCTAGAAGATGAGCTACTCTGCCACCATCACCAGGATTTCAACTTTAAGGTCCACCTGAAGCATCTCTGCTTTGCAATGCCAGGTTTAAGCCCAAGTGACCTCCCATTACTAGAGCCATTGCCCCAAGCAGCCACTAGCTGTCAGCAGCAGCTCACATCCCCTCAGCCACCAGGGCCAAAGAAGTTCCCGAAGAAACGTGTCCTAGCAGGACTGCTTTCACAGCCAGCTTTACCAGGAACATCTGATCCAGATGTTTCCCCACAACAACCACCAGGTTCACGAGTCTTTGCCAGCATGCTCACCCTATGGAAGTTCTTCAGCCTGGGAGGAGGACTGTCACGGAGCCTCTTCATTGCCTGGACTGGAGAATCACTGAAATAGGGGGGTTCTCCATCCACCATCTCTATCACCATGATTCCCAGAGACCAGATATCCACCTGTGGGAGCCAATGTCACACCAGTATACACAGTTCAGAGCAACAGACCCTTGCTTTGCTGCTTTGACAAAGACTACAAGACCCCACCCACAACAGATGTTAGGACAGAGTAAGACATGAGCCCACTTGGTGCCAGGGACCCTGGCTGCAGCTCACCAGTCAAAGTTCCACGAGGACTGAGCCACCCTGCTGCTGCAACATGCCAAGGCCTGCAGGTAACTGCTTGTGCTACACCTGGCTGGTTGGTAAACAGAACTCATGTCTACTGCCATCTGCCCATAACTTCAGAGCTCCCATCTGTGCCTTCCCTTCTCTCCTGCCCCTCCCTTCATGGCATTGATTGATTTACTGATCCATATCAGATTGATTTACTGATCCTTATCATGCCACAGGCTGCTCCTTGCTAACATCTGGCCATGCTGCTGCAGATACAAGCCCAGGCCAAGCTTCAAGGAGAGGAACAGAGTAAGTTTACACCTTGCTCCAAGAAGCAGAACAACCTGGTTTTCTACTGGTTTAGGAAATCCTGATATCATCACAACCAAATCTGCAGTCACAGCTGTATGTAGGTTTAAAATAGAATCTGGAGGCTCTTCCTAGAAAAGCCAATAGTTATTTTCCTGTGATGGGGAAGAACATTATTTGCTACCTCTGTGGATATCAGGGAAGCAGTTCCTCACCTCTGTGGTATATGGTATCCTTGCAATAACTTCTGGGGCCATCCAGTAGGGGGTACCTACTAGTGACTTCCTTTTGGGGACATCCTTACTGATCTGAGCACAAAAGCCAAAATCTGAGAGTTTGACCTGTACAAAGAGAAAAGCAACCAGCCTTAAAAAGAGTAGTTAAACAACATGGAGGGAAACACCGAAGACAAAGATGACAAAGGGAGTAGGAGGACAAGATACAAACAGGAGACTGGGGGCAGAAAGGAAATAAGGAGACAGACCGAGGCTGCAGCAGCAGAAGGCAGGAAGAACTTGCAGGGAAAACGTACCCTGCCATCCAGCGTCAGGAGAATGGAGTCACTCTTAATGTCCCGGTGAATGACCCCCTGGGAGTGCAGGTAGGACAGAGCCTGCAGCACTGATTCACACACTGTTGCAATTTGCTCTTCATTTAGCCTGAAATTAAAGACACAGGAGTGTAAGGGCACTGCACAGGGCAGTACTGATCCCCAGGTCCTCTCGAAAGCCACGCTGCAGTTTTGAGGTTGAACTGCAGATCCGCATTTTGGCTCCCCATGACCATTACTACCTCACAGTTCCTCTATGGCTGGCTTTTCCTGTGAAAAACATTCTTTTCTTGATGGTTAGCAATCTTAAGCTTTCCTAAGTCTAATGCAGAGAAATTGCATTTTACATCTTGTATCCAAATTCACCCTTCAAGATGCTGCTCCAAGCAATTCTGATAGGCAGTTCTGCCTCTTCATGCCAAGGTGCCACAGTTACTGTTGAGACAGCTTCTTTTTTTTTTAAGCAAATACAGTAAAGCTATTGTTCATGAGGCATATTGTGCAACTTGCCCCAGAAAGTATCTAAACACATAATTTGATAGAGACTATGAGGATCCCTTCCAGGGTTCTTACAGCTAGACACTTCGCATACTCTTGCATCTAAGTAAAGGTAGCACAAGTTACAAGCAGGGAAGATGCTCCTCGGTTTTACTACCCTGTGAGAACATCAAGTAGGGACACCAAGAATCTTATCTTTACAAGCTCTTGCTGTTTGGAATACCAACACAAGAACCTTCCTGACCAAGCATCAGTGAAAATGGTAGAAATTAAAATTATCTCCTGGAACTGGGGCCAGCGGCAGCATTCTCTGCACATTCATGCTGGGCAAAGCCAGAAGCAGTTCAAGGAAGAGCTGAAGTGCCTAGTTTGAGGACTTTTGATTCCCAGACTGTGTCTAGCAGTTGTTTCAAACTGCTCTCAGCTGAGGGCATGGAAATGACACCTCCTCAAACCCAGGTCCGAGAGTGAGGCTAAGGAGAAGAGAGTGCTCCGAAGGCAGGAGGGTGCTGAGCGCTCAGTACCTCCACACCCAGAACAGCAGTTGCTGCACATCCCTGAAGCAGGTTGCACCATCAGTTGGGAAATATGTACTCCCATTGTCTGGACCTAACCTATTCACAGTGCTTTTCATCTCATGGTGCCCGAGCTGTAAAGAAAAGCTGCTCCACTCTGGAGCTCTAACAAGAGGCCAGGTCAGCTTGTCACATCTGGAATTTGGTTTCAGTCAAGTGACTGCACAGTGTCAAACAGATTACCAGAGGATTAGCTGACTCCTGGAGATGCAAATCAGTTACCAGCTTCAGCAAACGTGCAGTGACTGGTGTGAGGGTATTTTCCTCCCTGTGAGTAACTGATAAAGAGGCTTGCAGCTGACTTCTGGTAAATGTTGTAACGGATCCTGTTTCCACTACAAACTCCCATTAAAAGGTCCAAAGGAAGGCTCTGTAAAACAACTTAGATCTAGGCTGAGGCCCCACAACTGGATATAAACTACACAGATCCTTCATAAACTTCTTCAGAATATGCTTTTATCTGTTGCTCCATTTTGTAATACCAGCCGAGCTACAAGAATTTCACTGGCTCTGCTATAACCCAACACTCTTCAGGACTCAATGCTCTTTCTCCTCTCCAGGAGCAGGTACAAAACTTCCAGCACAACCCTGGTTCCCAGCCCCTGAGCTGTGCCTTTGAACCCAGTGCTGGAGGGCCTGGACCTTTGGGTGTCTCCAAGACACTCCTTACAGGTGGAGTTGCAGAGGCTACAAAGGACAGTGTGCTTTGTTATGCCTCCTAAACACACCACAGATGCAAATCCAAAACAGAGAATCCAACAGAACAAGATATATGCCTTAAATCCACCACAGGATCAGCAGAGGCCAGTCAAAGCATCTAAGTGAATTAAAGCCATACTGTGATTAAAAAGGTAATACAATTAGTGTTAGTGATATGACTTAATTGTAATCCAATTAGGATTCTGAATCTTCCACAAAGAAAAGCTCATCCTACATACTTTCCTGGTCAGTTTTTTTCTGGCATTGGCATTCCCTGTACCAGCTTCCAGCCTTGCAGGACTGCTTGGAAGCAGGAGGAAGGAGCTCCAGAGTCACCATCACCATAACTGCGTCTCTGGAACACCTTGTGAGTGGGACTCTAGAGGCCATTTGAGAACAAATTCTTTGCCCTACAGGGAGGCTTTGGTCATTAATCAATGTGAAATGGTGTGAATAAGTAAACAAATTTAGGAGAGTGTCCAGTTGTTGCTATCTTTAGGCAATGAAATTTGGGAAGGAGTCCAGATCTCAAGGCCCTGCTGCACTTCCCCAGAGGAGTGAGACACAAATTCAACCTCACTAAGGTTGAATTTGAAAAAACTATTTCTGCATGTTCTTTAAGACCTGTTCAATGAGCTTCCTGGCCAGAATACAAGAGATACAGTAAACAATCCTCTTCATGAGTACTGCGTTCTACAGGAAAGGTCATCAAGTAGATGACTAGTGGGTATCTGAAGGGATCAGTGCTGTACATGAGGTCCCTTCTGTACCAGAGGTACTATCACATACTTCAGACAGGTGACAGTTATGAGGTATAATCATTCCAGGGCACTGCAATCACAAGAACTCTGAGGGAAACTGTTCTTTAAAAAAATCTCCACCCTTCTGCTCCTGCCTGCCAGGTGGGCACACAAGTGTTGATGATTTGGATGTTGCTTTGTACCTGATCTGAGACACGATGTCAGTGAGTGCTCCCCCCTGCAGGAACTCCATCAGCACCCAGAGCTCCTCTCCCACGAGATAGCTCTTGTACATCTCCACCACGTTGACATGTTGGTAGTCCCTCATTATCACCACCTGTAAAAACACAGTGGACAATTCACCACCACCAAATCCCTAACACCGCTTCAGCTTAAGCAACAAAGGAACCACGCACAGCCCCAGGTGGACCAGGCAGGGTCCCCAGGCAGGCCCTCTGTCCCTCTACTCTTTTTGGGGGAGTTTTCGGTATTAGCATAATTCTGTATTAATTCTGCTCTCCCTTTCTTTTTAGCAGCCTGGCTTTATGGAGGCCAGCAGAACCCTCACCTCTTTCCAGGATACTCACCTCATTGAAGAGCAGCTCCCGGCGCTGCTGCTTCCTCAGGTCCATCATCTTCACAGCGATCTGCCGCCCCGAGTGCTTCTCCCGGGCAATGCAGACAATGCCTGTGGAGCCTTCTCCAATCTTTACATAGTTCTCCAGCAAGGTCCGAGGATCCCCCTGGTCTACCACCATCCTAAGGGCAGCTTTGAACTGTTCATGAGTCACAACCACTGGGTCCTCGCTGCCCAGCTGCCCTTTTGCAGAAGAGTCCTGGGGAAGGTGAAGGTTGCTGGAACTGGTCTGAGTCTGCCGGTTCCTGGGTGACCCGGCGGGTGAGGGTCTGCCCTGGGGCCCTGCAACTGCCTTCTCCACTGTTGGGGACTTCTGGGGGGTCCCAGTTTCTGAGATCATCCTGGGGAAATCGGAGGCAGGTTGGTCGGGTGGCAGAGACTGGGCTTTGGCTGCAGAGCTGCATGGTGAGCCCCACTGCTGGGGCCGGAAGAAAGCATTAGGCTTTGGGAAGAACAAATGTGGAAGTGAGAAAAAGTGATGGTTAGATTAACAAAATGGTTAGATTAACAACAAGTGTCAGGGACCAATGGTGGGTTATGCCACTTCTGTCTAGTACATTTCCATAGAATCCCACACTGGTTTGGGTTGAAGGGACCTTAAAGATAATCTCATTCCAACCCCCTGCATGGGCAGAGACATCTCCCACCAGCCCAAGTTGCTCCAAGCCCCATCCAACCTGGCCTTGAACACTTCCAGGGATGGTGCAGCCACAGCTTCTCTGGGCAGCCTGAGCAAATTTGCAGCAGACCAGAATCAAGAGGTCTAGGGTCTTACCTCCTGGCATGCCCAACATCTACCGTGTGACTAGAGGAAGCCCCATGGATGCAGATTTCAAGGCTCAGTTACAGGATGGGTCCTATGCTCTAAGAACCTCCAAGCTGAGGCAGTTTGAAAGGGACTTTTTAAATCACATGCTTTAAAAAAAAAACCAACAAAACACCACCAAGAAACAAAACCCAGAGAAAACGACCAGCTGCTAAAAAGCATTCCAACCTTGCCACCAAAACTCAGGGGCCACGTGTGTTGCTGAGAATTTTAAAATCCTTTATCCCTCTGTGCCTCTGATCTTCCTACATATAAAAGGAAAGAGGATTCATGCCAAAGCTGTAAATCACTTTGATGTCTTGGCCTAATTCCCTTTGGGTAATTATGCTCTGCCTACTGACAACTCTTCTTGCACTTCCCACTGGTACCTGCAGAGCATTCCTGACCATCAGACACAGGATCAGCACTCTGTGTTAGGAAAAGCACCATGACCAGGACAGCTGAGGGTGGCCAGTGTGACATTCCAGCTGCACTGAGCAACCTGCCACTCACTGGCTCTGAACCACCCCACGCTGAATTTGGATGAGTGCTGCTTCTTTCCCAAGCACCCAAGGCATTCTGAGAGCTCCCACTCAAGTCTCAAGCAGCCCCAATCTCCTCTGGTTGAAGAGATCTGGTAAGATCAGAGCCTGGGGTAATGTGGCTCCAGGATACACGTTCCCATCCTAGCACAGGTCTCCCAAGAAGGATAAATCTTGAAGTGCTAATACTCACCCTGGAAGCAGGTTAGGGATAAAATACATTATATACTTAGTGATATGTAAAATAATAATGGCTCTGACAGAGAAGGAACTTCAGAAAGAGCAAGCTAGTCATTTATATTATAGGGCAAAGTTAAAACTTCAAAGCAATGAGCTTCTTCTCTCTCACAATTCAGAGAGATTATTAATAAAGTTAATAATATGGGTATGGGAACCAAAATCTGCTAATAGAGAAATTTTTAAAAGAGTATTCATCTTCTCTGAGACAGAAAATAATAGCATAGAATTTACTTCTATGCACTTCGGGTTCTAATCAAGGATTTTTGTCAACAGTAAAACCTGCACAAGCTGAACACACACAGAGCCCATTTTGATAGACACAGAGGCCCTGGAAGTGTGATCTAGTAGCACAAACTGCCTGTCAGAAGGGACTTCCTCTTAATTTACCAGCTCCTCCCCTGCAGTCCTGCAGAGACATGCTCATGGCAACCAAGCATTTATGTCCCAACTCTTGTTTCGTCTCAGGAGAGGAAAAAAAAAAAAAAGGGGTTTATATAACCTAGAGCATGCAAAAGGGCACACAAGATGCACACAAGCTCACACATGTCTGCCCAACCACATGTAAGAATTGTTTCCTGCTCCTGTCATTTCACAGCCCCTGTACGCAGATTTTAGATCTTGTGTCACTGGTTCTCCCACTCCTTCCCCCCATGTTAGGTTGAAAGGGAAGAGCTCTCCACCTTCCCCTGGTGACTAAAGACTCCTGTCAAGGCACCCACCTCCCCATCGTCAGTCAATTATACCCTTTTTCCAATTCATCTGCACTTGTGCATTTCTGACATGTCACAATTACACACCATCATCTCTATTTGTGAGGGAGGCTGTGAAGAACAGCTTAGATAAACAATGGCACTGATCCTTCACTGGAGCAGGGAGATGGACTAGGTAACCTCGGGGTCTTTCCTGCTCCTCTCACAAGCAGCTCAAATTCAAACACACCCAAACACATCCATGCGCACATGCCAGTTGACTGGAAACCTCTGCTCCTCCTTGTGAAAGGGCTGAAGCATAAAATCATAGAATCCCACACTGGTTTGCGTTGGAGGGAGCACCTTAGAGGCCATCCAGTCCCAGCCCCTGCACGGGCAGAGACACCTCCCACCAGCCCAGGTTGCTCCAAGCCCCATCCAGCCTGGCCTTCAACACTGCCAGGGATGGGGCAGCCACAGCTTCTCTGGGCAACCTCGGCCAGGGTCTCAACACCCTTACAGGGAAGAATTTTTTCCTAACATCTAACCTAAATCTCCCCTCTCTCAGCTTAAAACTGTTCCCCCTCGTCCTGTCACAACAGGTCCTTGTAAAAAAGTTCCTCTGGCAAAGCATGGCCAGGATACTCCTGCTAGAGAAGAAAGAAGCAGTCAGTTCTCCAAGGGCTCACAGACTGGCCTCCAGCCAGCAGATCAGCCCAGAGTTAAAGACAACACCAAGTGCAGTTGGTGCTACACAAAGCACTGCATCCCTTTAAAACCCCACTCTCTGGGAAAGGGAATCTGCAGGGAAAAGGCTATATCTGCAAGCCTTGAGCCTGACCCTTCTGCAAATTGCAAGAAGCCAGGCTGGAGAGAGCCCCATCCTGCAAAACACTTCAGGGCAGCCAGTTTGGTTGGGCCAGTGGTTCCTGTCATCTCCCTCCGTGTTCAGGGACTCCATGCCTGCTAGAAATCATCTGGCCTTGCACCAGCACCAGCCCAACCTTTGCAGCCACCCAACAGCCCTGCAAGGACACCGGGTGCTGGGCCAGCCTGGGATGAATGAGGAACAGTGGCCTGAAGGGCTGTTTCCTCTCCAGTAACAGGAACCAGAGTTTTTCTCCTAGTTTAGTAAGAAGTGAGCCATTCATTCAGGATAGTTTTCCTGGGGGAGGTTTAGCTATGAGCTGTCCCGCCCTGACAGAGCCAACAGCCAGATTTCCTGGTTGACAGTGCAGTGGGTGCTGATGGCAACGTTCCTGCTGCAGCAGGGTGGCAGGTACTGCTCTAACCAACAAGCTCTCCCCAGGTAGCCCCATTTTGCACAGGCAAAAGGACACATTCATGTCAATGACAGCAATTTCCCAAATGGCACAAGCACATTCATGCCAGCATAACAGCATCTAAGTTATCCCTTTACTACCACAGAAGGGTAAAAATGAGTAAATCCCCCAGTTCCTTCTCAGCCCACACTTCTGCAAGCACAGCTCCACCAACAAGCCTCTCTGATGGAGGTCTGGCTGCCATTTTGAGCTCCACCTAGCAGTATACTCTGTGAAGCTTAGGTGGACATATTTCCCCTTTCCAGGATCATTCTGTTTCCAGCATTAATCATAACAACAACAGATGGCTGCATGATGTTGGTAATTAAATTTCTTCCACTGTGTAAGTAACCTCTGGAACTGTAAAGTCAACATTGCATTCATTCAAAACCACTAAATAACTGTACCTTTATCTGCAGGGAAGGGCCTGACTTGTTTAAGCCACTGGATGAGGGGAAGACACTGCGTAGCAGCCTCCTCTTCAGGCTGTTCTCCCTGGATTTGGAGCTCGGGCTGCCCTCCCCTGCGGGCCTGGAGCTGCCTTGTCGGACGAGGCACGATGGAGGCCAGCACTCCTCTGAGCTCTTTCTTCCCATTTCACTCTCCCCTGGCAGAGCTGGCATTTGCTGCACACCAGAGGCAGGCTGGAGGCAGCTGCCCTCAGCTCCCTGGAACTCTGAAGGCCCCAGGGACTGTGCTTTTGTTACCATTCCATTGGGATGAGACTCTCCTTCCAGTCGGGGTTTATAGTCCGGCCACATGGTCTGCCTCCGGGTCACCTTGGTCCCACCATTGCAATTGAGGTAGTTTCCATATTTGTCTGCCCAGTCTGCTTCAGGACTCTGAAGATACATGTCTGGGGGTCTGTCTTCACCCAGGAGCCCAAGGGACTGAGCTCTCCTCCTGCTGGTGGGGCTCCTTCCCCTCAGAGTGTTGGAGCTGATAGCAGAAAGCTTCTGGATGTCGTTGAGTATCCCAGAGATGTAGCCTTCTACTTCCACTGTGCTGCCCCTCACCACGGTCTGGGAAACACAGAGGGAGAGGGAGCTGTAAAGATTAAGGCTTCTTCTATCTTGACAAAGGTTAGATTTTGTCCATCTAGCCAACGATTACTCAGGGAATTTAGGGAAAAAAAGAAATACCAGTAATGTATCTTTCTGGTTTTAATTGTCCTTACTGAAGGGGAAAAAAAAGGAATCACTGGGTTGCATCCTTCTGCCAGAGGCAGCAGTGCTTTCAGCCAGAACAGTCAATTCTGCTGCTGCTCTCACATTCTAAAGGACAACACTAGAGCATAACCAGGAGGTTTTAGGACCCTTGACTCTCTTGCCCTGACATGGTGCTACACTAGGTCACTAACATGGGCTCACCAAGCTCCTCAGAAGTGACAGTGTGCCCTGAGCTCCACCTACAAAAATCGTCTTGCTGTTCCAATACAAGGTTCACCTCTCCCCTGTATCACTCCCAATTGTGTTATAATCAGCCTTTCTTAGACTGGTTCTCCAGAATTTTTGCTAATGCATCTTAATCCTGACCAGTGAAGACCACACTGTTCCAACACCGCATCCCTGCCCTGCTCTGCCAAGCTATTATAATTAAAAATGATGAACAAAGGGTCACAACAGCTCACAACTGCCTTGTAAGCAAATGGTGAAGAACAAGGCTTCCATCCAAACGAGCAACAGCACTAGGCAAGTAGGACACTTGAAGCTGTTGGTATATTATATGGTGCTCTACCGTGTTTGTTCTGGAACTGAAAAGCTTACAGCAGCTTTTTTAGTCCTGGAAACCGAAACATTTCATTTCTTCACAGAAATTCACAGCACAGGATCACTCCTACACTTCCACAAATCTCTGCCTGAGGAAAGTCCTTCCCTGGAGTGCTGGCAATCTCCTGTTTGCTAACTGAACTCCAGGGATCTTCCAAAGATGCTGAATTAATTACACCAGGCCTAATATTTAACTGGTGCAAATCAACAGCACCAGTAATTTCAGCAGAATGCCACCACCATGCACAAAATGAGCACCTGGTTTGCTCAGCATTTGGGAATGAAAGGCAGAATAGAAGATTTTGTCAAACAAGGTGGAGAAAGGACAATCCAACCCACACCACTGCACAGACAGCATCAGCTGCAGCAAGACATTCAGTCCTTCAGTCCCATTGCAGCAACAAACCTCCCTCACCACCTTCCTCCCTGGGCCCAGCTGCTGCCAAGCACACAACAGGCTGAGGACACAACTCCTCAAACTGCTTCCAACATTTCAGCACTAAAGCCAAAAGGAGAAAAAATACCAAAAGTAGATGGTCAGAAACCCAGTCTCTGAAATCTGTCAGTGGCGTGGGAAGAGTCTTCTGCCCATTCTAATTAATCCACCAGAAACACCAGACATCAGTCTCCCCCAGCAATGCATTCAGTCAGGAGCACTGGTTTATAAGTGAGGCTGAGCAAGGGGAGATGCAATATGCACCCCCAGGTCACAGGGCACTCAGCAGGATGCCCACACACCCCGGCTGATGCTTGCACAGGCAGATGGGAGAGCAAGAAGCCCTCCCTCCAGCACTCACCAATGGCTCATTGCTTCTGCAAAGTGGGAAAAGAACAGCTCAAAGTAGGTGGACCAAAGTCATTCCAGAAGCACTTGTGTCTGACATGTCCTCAGAGCAAGAAATTCCCAAGCAGGGAGGCTATGGCCTCTCTAAACAATCCATTCCAGTGCCAGCCTCACCTCCTAGTTCAAAACTACCTAAAATCAGACTCAACTCAGTCTTCTTCCACTTCTAGTCCTACCCCTGGAGGACAGAGAAAATGGGAGTTCGCTGAACTCTGCAGCAGCCTTTAAGGGCTTGGCCTAATATGGCCAGTTAGTACTTCAAAAAATATCTTACTATTGATTAGTATCACCAAGCAGGAATTTGTTCAAGTGAAGTTTACCAGATATAATCAACCACGTGATGCAGTCTAAGAGAGTATTTTCACTTGGACTTACTGGGGCAAAAATCCTCTCAATATTAGTTTAAGATTCTTCTCTAGTTTTTAAAGCCTGTTGGGTATTCAATCCTTTTTCTCTTAAAGGTTTGCACCTTCTTTCAGCTTTCACCATCAACAGGTTTCATAAGTCATAGGTGAAAGTACTGACCAGTACTAAACTCAGCACAAACTCCAGCAAATCTCTGCATGCACATTTCTATTTTGACAGTGATGCCTCACACTATTGAGTTTACTACTCATAATACCTAAGAAAACGTGCTCAGTTTGCTCTGGGAGTTCCACAGGTACTGTGTCAAGAGCCTAACTGGAGTTATGATACAGGAGAGAGCTGCCATTTCACCCTTACCCAAAGCCCGATACCCTGTGATGGATGGAAATTGGACTGCTTGACATGATTTTTCTTGATAAATCCATGCTGACTGCCAGCTATTGCTGTGCTGTTTCCAAGGAACTGGTTGCAAATAGATGACTTGCTTATTTGTTCCAGCCTCTTTCTGGGAATTGAAATTATTCCGACTGATCTGTAATTCCTTGAATTTCATTAGGCCCAGCTGACTTGAAAATATGTAACTTATCTAAGTTGTCTCACTTCTGCTCATGTTCTTTTCTTACTCGAGCCTGGGTTCTCCTCCCTTCATGCTCATACTAATTGTGTTAACCCCTGATCACAGTTAGCCTTTCCAATGAAGACTAAAGGAAATTATTAAACATTTAAGAATTCTCAGTGTCATCTGTTATTAACTTTCTTCCACAATAAGCAGTGAACAAATTCTTTCCTTCACCCTCCTCCTCCTCCTCACTGTACTTATGATGTCTCCTTAATGCCCTTTATGTTCTTTGAGAATAACATCTCTTTTTGTGCCTTAGCCTTCCAGTTTTGTCCCTACATAAATTTCTGTTTGCCCTTTATAACTTGACCTAGTTTCCACCCTTCTGAGCAATCCTCCTGCAGTTTAAGCTCATTAGAGAGCTCCTCATCTAACCAAGTTGGTCTCTCATTACACATTTTATCTCTTCTCTGAAATGCAGTCCTCTCTCCTACTACATTTTGAACCTCAAAGCACATTCAGGACACCATAAACAGAAGACAAAACCTCCTCCCTTTTTCTTTTACCTGTTCTTCCTGAGCAAGTTTTTCCTTTCTAAATCAGCATTCTGCTGAAATATCCTGACGTGCCTTTTAAATTGTGGCCTTGATTTTGCATCAATGCTTGGATTATACTAAAATGTAGTTCTATTTAGTCCCCTGGTTTAAGCATCTGTAGACAAAGAGCTAAAGGTATTAATCACACAACTATTTTTGTTTATGTCCTGTCCTAAAATCCAAGTAGTAACCTCTTTATTTTACAATTTACTTTTCAATTTTTAGGCCCCTGTAGGGTTTTTTTTAACTAGGAACAAAAACTTCCCACAAGCTAGCAAGACTTTGAACACAGTAGTTGTGTCACCCTCTTTCACTCCCTTTTCCAGGAGGTCACCATGACTCTGCCTCTCCTCACTGAGCAGGTCCCTGCAGTCACTCATGAACACAGTCTCCATGTGCTATTAGCAGCCATCCAAGAGCAGCACCCAAACACACCCTTCCACAAGAAACTTGTTTCTCCTTACTGAAGGACTTGCTCGAAGGACAATCTTCTGTTTGCTACATCGCACTGGCTGTTAAACTGCTGGCTTATAAACCATTTGGCCTAAACCCTAATCCAGTCCTGTCCCTGTTGCCTATTCACCATCCATGAGCAGCAACCTGGTGCTACCCGCTCTCTCCCACTCAGGCTTCCCTGTCAACTTAATTGCCAATCAAATCTGCTCACCCACGAGAATGACAAACTTGCCAGAACAAGTCTCTCCACAAATATTCCTCCTCTCTTCCCCGTACTGCAGCTGAACACATCCCAGGTCCTGGTATCTACCCAGGGAGCTTTCACAGGTCCTCACTGCAGCCACAGGCTGGTTATCTGAGCGGTGACACTGCTCAGGACACCACTGGCCCTGCTGCAGTCAAGGACACTACTCTCCTTATTTCTGAGGAAGTTACTAGTGCCTTAGAAAAACCAAAAAGGCAGTGTTACAAAAGGCCAGACCCTGCTAATCCCTGCTAGCCTGGGGAACAGGAAGGAACAGTCTCCTCTTACCTTCATAGGCTGGAGCTGCATCCTTGTGATCCTTGAAGGGTCCACCACGGGCTTGGGGCGCCGCAGCGTGTCTAGAATGTTCTGCCATTGGGGTGGCAGGCCCACAAATTTGCCCTCCTTTGGGTCAAAGGAAGTGTGGACACGGTGCTCGAAGTTCTGTGGAGCCGAGATCTCTGGGCGTTTCTTCTTCTTCTTGCGGAACATGATGCCTGGATGGGAGAAGGCAACACTGTCAGTGCTCCTGGTCTTCTAGGTCTGCTGTTCCCAGTCAGTACTAATAGAATTGATTCATGACCATCACAATGTATTAAGGACATTCTCCAAAGACAAGCATTTTAACAAGGGAGTTGATCATCTGCTTTGATGGATGAGGACAAGAGAGCAATGACATGCTCCATGACCTAGGAGGTCAGGGGCTGAGCTCAGATTTCTAGTGACCTTTCCAGTGCTCTGCCCACTCTGAACCACTGCTCCTATTTCAGAGAAGGAACAGGCACCTGTTCCAGCTATAGCTGAACTCCCACCATTTGGCTTCCTTTATTTCTACAAATTTGCCTGCTATCAACTTTTTTTACACAAATATATGAGATACATATTTATATTTTACAGGCTTGTACTTAGGTAAAATGGCTCTGGAATCTAGCCAGTTAAGATGGTGTTGATTCCACTACAAGCCTGAAATTAAGGTGGTTAAGAACTGGGCCACGGGTGCCTTCTCACTGGTTACCCCAAGTCACACACATTTGATTCCCATTTAGAAACATAGTTGTTGCCAAAGGATGAGCTGCCCAAGACTGATTTTGGATCCCAGTTTTTCTAACACAGACAGAGGGCTTGGGAGAGAGAGAGAGAAGGTGGTAGGTGGAAATCAAACTGTCAGCAGGTAGCTGAAGAGGCTAAAATTAAAAACTAAGATTCCTTTCCCTTGACAGCTGAGAGAGACAGTTTGTGTGAACAGCCATTACAATTACAACAAGGCAAAACCAGCCAGCAGTTACCTAAACACAAGACATTAAAAAATCTGCATTTAGACTTTGTAGCCAAAAAAAGATATGTAGATAGACAAAAGCTAAAAGTTTTAGACCTCCTTGAAACTGGGAAGATATGAAGGAAGAGGAAGAATCAAGTTCCCTGGCAGTCCCAGAGGTGGGAAAAATCTAATAACTTCAGGACTGAGATGGAGGGACACAATCCCTTCACAAGAGACAGAAAGGGAAGATGAGGTGAGGGGGAAGTTACCCATTCCATGAAGAAACAGCTCAGATGTGGGGAGATTTTCTATGGAGAGCCAGGTTTGGCACAGCGGAGAGTGGTGGGAGTCTGAGACACAACAGGCATACATCAGACCAGGAGAGGTCCCAGCTGGTGAGAAGGAAAAACTTTTTCATGACCAGGAGAGTCCAACATTGGAGCAGGTTCCAGCCTTAGAGATTTTAAAGAGCAAGTTTGCTCTTGAAGACAAAGCCCTGGGCAATCTGGTCTGACCCTCAGAGCAGACCCTGCTTTGAGCAGGGAGTTGAACTACAGATCTCAAAGTCCCTTCTTCCTTGAAGTGCCCTATGACTCTACTGGCTGGTTTGATGGCTCTAAAGTTATAAGTCTTCCAAGCTACATTTTCCTGTTCACTGTTGGAGAAACACATTTAATGGCTGGGTTACTGTTGTGGGGGTGGGATGGAACTGGTGTTCTGCAGAGCTTATGCTCTCCTCTCCAAGAAGCTTCTGTCAAAGCACAGGATGAACTGGGCAATGAGAGCCCTGAGAGGCATGAGACAAAGCAGAGATCTAGTGCCAAAATGTTTTACGTAGTTGTAAAGCTCTCTAGCTTGGGGAAAAGCTGTGCAGGTTTCTTTAAGGCATTAATATCCACCAGTAGAAAAAAAAAAAGTTCATATGTTCTTCCCTTTCCACTGCCAACTTTAATAGTAGCATTTGCCTCTCACTAATACTATGTATAAAGTGGTGAATACTACCTCTTCTTTGACAGTAGGTCGAGGACTTACTTGATCTTCAACCCTGTAGTGATCCCTCATCCCCTGCACAGGACCTCAGCTTCCAACTGTTTGTGCTGAATAAATATTTACAAGGGTCAGAGACACAGAACACAGAGATAAGGTTGTGGTATAGACATGAACACATTCTAGAGGACACTGGTCTCAAAAATCAGCACATACGCTTTTTTCCCCCCTCAGTGGAATATATGTCAAACATTTTCCAGGTTGTTCCACTTAAAACTTGCTTAGGGAGCAAAGTGCAGCCACTCAGTGAGCAATGCCTTTGCTTCCTACAGATAGACCAAGATGCTGAAAACGCCCACACACCAGCTGAAAGGCTGGTTCCTGTGATCCTGCAGTCACTGGGATGGGAAGTGCTTTTCTGTCACAGAAGGATCTCTACACTGCCCAAGCCCCCATCACACCATCTATCATTGGTGAGACACAGACTGAGACACTGACAGTGCCCAGTGCAATCCTGTGTCCAGAAGCCTACTGAAGACACCTTGCAGTTGAAAAATAAAGCAAAAGGCACCTGAAAAAACACTTACAAAAAGGCTGGATGCAACTGCTCTGTCTAGGCAGAGTAAGCTTTTCTCACAATATGTTCCAATGAAAACCCCAATACATCTTCATGGAGAGTTTATAGGCAGAGTGTCCATGCCCCAGGTCTGTACAGCATCTCTAAGCCTCCTCAGATGCTGCAGATGAACTCATCATCAAGACTAAAGTCATAGGGCAATTCTTCATGAAGAAAAAAAGTGCAGACAATCCTAGAAAGGAAAGATCTTCTACGAGCTCATGGTGTTACTACTATTCAAACCCACAGCTGGAGCTGCTGAGGAGCTTCCACAGCCTACAAGGGAAGCAGGAAGTGTATCTGTAGCACTGGAGCAAGTGCTTCAGCTTTGGATTGTTGACTACATGTCAGCTTCTTCATCCTCCACAACAGGGGCATGTCCAGAGCAGTGTTGCTATTTTAACCAGTATCTTTCCTTCTCCTGCTCCTAACTCTCACAGCTTCATTCTTCATCTCATCATCATCATGAGAAGATACTCAGGGCATAGCACACAGTGGCTTTCAAGTTTACTCTTTAGGTGCTTCAAGGGGCAAAGTGTCCTGTAAAATGTGTTGTTACAAATGTCAGAACCATTTGCAGCTGTATCATCAGTAGTTTGCTGAGCATTTCAATCATTCCCCCATAAGGAGAAGGACTCTAGCTGAACTACTTAAAAATTACTATTTTTGAAGTCTGGGTGATATTTTGGCCCCAACCAGAACAGCAGCTCTGTGCCAGATCAGCTTGCAGAAGCAAAAACACTACATTTGTATCTTTACATGAAATCACTATACCTGCCAATCAACACCTGGACTACACTTAGACCCCATCTACAACAGCATCTCCCTAAACCCAGAAAGAAGCACCTCCTAAGTTCATGGTCAATTTTAAGGTGATGAACTGCCATGGCCTGTTGACCTTATTGGCTAATAATAGACATCTTAAAAACAACAAAACTCTAAGCACAGCATGTCCCTGGGCATCCAGTGACATTTGCTTTATGTGATCAGCATCAATCTCCGATTCTAAAGACATTGCCATATCAGACAGGTGGTTTAAAGGGACACTGCATTAGGAGCAAATGAAATTCATACACTAAAAATAGGTCTTTGAAATCCAATGGATTGCAATAGTCTGTGTAGGTTTTGCATTTCATTGAGAAGGTCTGTATTTAAACAGTCTCCTTTCACTTTGTGGTTTTCATGCAAGAGATATTTACTTGTATTTCCAACACCCAGCTAAAGAATGTTTAAATATAATATATAAATCAGGTCTTTTCTAATAAAGTAAGAAATTCAAAAGAACATTTTATGCATATCAGATTTTGTAAATCAAGCCAAACCTGTATTTAAACGTAGACAGCATCCCTTTAATATAATAATACAAATACTGTGACTCTGATTTTATAATAATCTACTAGACTTTAGTCTTTCATTCACTGCTGACAACTGTACTGTAAGAAATGTCACAAACAGAAATAATAAAAGTCTCTACCACAAGACAAAAGCAG
>NW_009952571.1:166097-180275 GCF_000747805.2 Chaetura pelagica
CTGCCTGGGAACCCACGTTAGCTTTTTCAACTCCAGATATAGCTGCTCCTGGATGCTCCAGTTCCAAAAGCTGTCACATCTGCCAGTGAGCTTGAGAAAAAAAACCCACAGGCAGCAGCAGATCGAGAGCAGGGGGAGGGATCGGCTGGGAAGGAGGGGCGAGAAAGAGAAGGGTCAGGTTCAGTTGAGAGGAAGGGGTGGGAAGATGAAGGATGGAAGAAAGGAACGGGAATGGGAGTTAGGAAGGGAAAGACCAACGGCTGGCAGACAGGCAGCCCGAGGGGCAGGGCACAGGGCACATCAGACCTACCGCAAAGAAGCAGCAGATAAATGTTATCGGGGTTTGCTGGTTACAATACAGAGTTGAAACCCGCGGACAAAGAGCTGGCGGTGCCGGTCAGTTCACCCGACCTGCCCCCGCCCCGCAGCGACCCGCCGAGCTCTGCTCACACCTCCCTCGCTTACACTTGATGGCAACGAGACAGCAGAGAGCTCCTTCAGCCCGGCTTGTGGCTTCCAGTTACAAACAAGCTTTCCCTCCCCCTCCCGGCTGCGGCAACCCAACTCACCCAGCAGTGCTCTCTGCCACCGTAGATCGGTACACGACTTGCTACATTCCTCCCGCCCAGAGATAACGCCCGGTCCCTGGGCTGGAGAGAGGAATTCCCATCATTTCTAAGCCCTCCTTCAGCTGATACACCAAACTCCTCTGGCCAGCTACAAGAGGACAGGGGAAGGAGTAGAACTCTTCCTATAGGAGCCGAGGAATTGCAATATGCAGGTTAAGTTTGGAGTGGGAAGATGAAGAAGATTCCAGAGAACACACCAGTCAAAAGGAAAACCCTATTTCCATGCTCTGCTGTGCAGGTCACTCTCATGTAGCACATCTCAAATGCAAGGCTAGTTAAACAGGCCATTATCAATGCATACTGTATGCATACATGCATGTGCTCCTGCATATATGTATGTGTGAATATGCACACTTGGTATTTCACTGCATTCCGTACCTTCTAGAATCCTCATATTTGCCCTCCTGATGTTTTTGACATGATTGTTATTTATAACAAGCCATAAACGTTCATAGCATTTTGCAGAGGAAGAAAAAAATGACAGATTACTTCCCAGAGGAGCTTACAAATCTAAATGTGACTTCGCACAGCAAGAAATGACAACAAAGGGTGAGCAAAAGAGAGGAAAAAAAAGCAAAATAGTCTGAGATGGGATTTAAGAGCACAGAGCATTCTTGTGATGACACCTTCTGCATTTGTCTGCAATTCTAGTTTTAAAAATATTATTTAGGTACTTTCTCCACCACCTGCCCCCCAAGGAAGAGTGGATATTTGCTGCTATGTTCACATTCCCCTATTTCAAGTCCTTTCCTTCCAGTCTCCTCTCTCCCCCACCAGCCAAGCAAGGTGTTGCAGCAAACTAGCAGCACAGCAAACTGCTGTCATGCTCTAAATCCTGCCCAAACACACACCAGCACACAGATAAACATTCCATTAGAAATAAACTTAGGGAGAGACATACTTGTTATATTGATGGGTTTACTTTTGACAAATGAGAAAAAGAACACAAGTGCTTGATGGCTCCACTGAACAGGTTCTAAAGGCTACAGTTCTGCCTCTTTCTCTCCTGCTCCATTTGCTTGCTCATAAATTAGGATTAAAACCTGGAACCAGTGAACGCCTGTTTGCTGTGCTTGTTTTGGACACTGCTCAGTGACATAATGTTAGGTGTGTTTTAGCTATACTAGAACAAATTCATCCCGAGACATATAAAAGCACTTGCAAAGAAAAGACCTTGTGAACTTTCTGAAATGCGTACGGGCATGTCCCAAATGCTAATGGGCTTTTTTTCTTGACAAATAATAAAGTTTTCCACTCTTTATAGTCCCCTAGAAATCCCAGCTAAAGTCACTGTCCCACTGTGCCAGCTTTTGAAGTAAGGCCCCACCCTCCAGAGGTTTCATCTAAACAGACAAAAGGTAAGGAAAAGGAATTATTATCCTCATTTGCAGACGAGACAGAAAAAAAATGACTAGCTTGGTTTCTTCCCAGCTACGTCTAGATTAGCAAACCTACAAGAGCTTCCAGGTATGTCTCCTGGCTGCTTTTTAACTTCATATCAAGGCCAGATCCAGGCCAAACACACCCTGGCTTCCATGGAGAGAAAACATGGGTGCAGAGCACCAGTGGGAGCCAAGACATGCTCTGACCACATGTTTGATCTTGACACCAGCACGTAGGTTTAGACACCATGACAGAAACCAGCAGCACAGACAGAAATCACACTTAATTGCAATCCAATGCTCTCATTATAAGATTAGCCTTTTCCCATTTGTGTTTGGTTTGTCAGAAGGTTACAGTGAGCAAATTCCACTGCAGCACCAAGAGAAGGCTGTGACTCATGGCATCCTCTTCACCCAAAGCTAGCAGGATGGGTGCTGCAGGTTGAAAGGCTAAGGCATAAGCCACTGTAACAACTATGACCCTTTTTCCACAGCTGTGTCCTGCTCTGGATGTACAAAACCACGGAGCACTGCCTATCTCTGACACCTGCCTTACACTTGCACACTTCATTGTGCCATGTCCAGAGAGCAGCTGTCTGGTTTCAGATGGGTTTGCTGACATTACCCTGCCCCAAAGGAGGCACCAGGGTAGTGGCTGCATTTTGCTGTTAATCCAGAATACTGAAGAGCCTCAAGACAGGGTGGGATATGGGGCTTCACCCTCCTCTGTCTTGCGTGACAGATCCACCCAAAATGAGCATAAGAATACTACCAAGATTAGAACAAAACTGGTTAAGGTACTGTCTTCAAAAACTCACGTGAGCAGCAGCATCTTACACGTCAGATAGGAGGTTATTCTGGGACAAGAGCGAGGGGCCACATCTGCTGTGCCAGCTGCCCTGACACAGGAAGGAGCCAAGGCACTGGGCTGCATCTGGGAACAGGCTGCTCCAGGCACAGCACTTCCAGACCCTGGGAGCCACGTCCTGTAGCTCTGCTGTGACCTCACTGTGCTCCCTTGTGCCACCTCTCAGGTTCCAGCTCCTCTGGCTTAGGAGAGGGAAGCTGTAGCTCTGTGATGCAAATGTCTATGGAGACCTGGATTTTGGGAAGTAGGGGCAGGAGTCCAGCAAGAGGCACACATTCAGTAAGCACGCCTGACTGCTTGCTAGCAGACCTGGCCCAGCAGAGGCGCTGACCATCACACACCTCCTGCATCCCACTCCTCCCTCCAGCAGCACAGCAAAGGGCTACCAGAGACACCACAGTGACTCTCCAGACCACCTACTGGTGTAAAGATGCAAGAATGAAACTTCCTTCCAAAAAAACCCTAAATTATCTCAGTCCCTATTTATGATCATCACGTTCTCCCGAAGTGAGACACATACATATTTAATTGCTGTCAACAGCCTGCAAGGCAGCTCACTTGTGTCATCCCCATGGGATAACTCTGGGGAACCTGCAGCTTAGGCAGTGAGCCCCAAAACACAGAGGAGACAGACAGGCTTATACCCCACAACCTGGCTGGCTCTCAGTGCCTTCCTACTCACTACTGCCAACACCAATGTGGAAATTTAAATCACAACAGACAAGTCTTCTCCTGGGGAGTATCAGCTATTCTGTTCAGAAAGGAAAAACACACACCATGAGCATGGATGTTCACACAGCACTCCATACATTAAAACCTGAGATGCACTCCTAACACAAGATAAATAACTGTTATTGTCTACAGCTCCATTCTGTTCATCTATTAATTACAAAATAATCCAATTACTAACACTACAAGTTCAAGTGCTTCAGCCCTAGGGTGAATGTAATTTCCTGGGATTATTATTTTTTTAGGTAAATAGATCTGAGTCTTTAAGTCTGTTGTCACCCTACACTCACATTGCTCTCTTACACCAGATAAATGGAAGATGAGTCTTAAACCACCATCATGACAATGACCAAATCTCAGTGCATTGCTCCTCAAGCCACATGGTAATCCCTCTGCAACTTTAGAAACCATTCTGAGAAATTCATTAAAAACAAGAGGTGTATCAGCCAAGGCCTGGTTCTGTATCTCACTGCATTGAGTCTACACAGTTGTAGCTTAGAAGCTGATGAGATGGGTGCAGGAGCAGGGATAGTACAACAGACAAGAAACTGGTCCCCTAATCCAGAGCCTTCCTTGACAAGATCCAGAAGTTTGCTGTGCTATCTCCAGCTATTTGTGCTGAGCAGCACAACATTCTGGTGAGATTTCAGCTGCTCTTAGTAATGCCAGAGCTGATGCCTTGTACATGTGCAGAATGATGTGCAGCTCAATGTGATGAACCTTCACTGTGGCACCTCTATTGTCATGTTAAGTGTCTCACTTTTGCAAGCCTTGGCAGCAGGACCCAGGATATTCTTTCCAGGTACAGACATACTCACACACATCTAGACAGAAACAACCCCCGTACGGGGACCAGACACGGCTACTAATCCAGCAAACTATTTGCTGATAGATTCTCCTGCTGTTTGATCAGCTCTGCTACTTGATACACACATCATTGCTCACACTTAGCACACAGGATGTACATACCAAGGCGGTGCAAAATATTAAAATTAATAGAGTTTCATCACACCATCAAAGGATGAGACTTTTCAGTGGGACAGGGCTTGAGGGAGCACCATGCAGCAGCATTCCCTGCCCCAGCAGCTGTGTAGGGGATGAGCCGGGTTTTAAACAAGCACAAAACTCAGAAAAGTAGAGGAAGACACAGCAAATCTCTTACTCTATGGACATCTCCCAGGCTCCCCTGAGAACTCGCACTCACCAGCCACAAAACTTCTCTTCTGTCTTTTTCAGTACTCTGTCCCCAAATACATTAAGGCATTAATGTCCTGGCAAAGAAGAAAGCAAACAAATCAACATTACCGGACAGGGCTGTTTTCTGCAGCTGTAAATACCCACTTGTCTATGCTGGTAATAGCGAAAATAATTAAGTACAAATAACCAGTGATATTGTAGAGTGTAGCTTGAATAGATTAGCCAGCTTTCAGATAGCCAAAATACACTCAGGCACACATCCACAGACAAGTACTCCAGCCTGGGTTCAGAGGGTGTGCTGAAAGAATCTTGGCCAGCACAGCAGCCAGGAGGTCAGGGTCACAGACACAGAGCCAATTATACCTCTTCCAAAGAGGTGGTGAGGGTCCTTGAAGATACAGCAGACTAAGAGGAGGTATTGCTGTGTCTTGCAGAAAGGCAAGGAGCATGTATGCTCCTGACATGCTGTCTGCTTTCTCAAGCATCACCCAGAGTAATTTTTAACCCCTTCTGCACCCCAGTGTTTTCAGAGCATCACCCTGCAAGATTCAACAATGCATTTTCATCTCCACATTCCCCATTATCCCGAGTGTCAACAGGGTAAATTGCTAGACCCCAGGCACTACTGACCCATAGGCTGGCCCACCTAAAAGACACTGGAAAGAAAAAGGAAGTGTAAGGTCTTACTGGCAGTCCTGCTGCAACGATGCTGGTAGAGGACAATTCCACGTGAATGGAGAAAGAAGGGTCTGCAGGGGAACTCTCCCACTGTCATGCAGCGAAGCCGATTGGAGGATGATGTTGCTGGGCTATAGGAGTAAAGCCGAAGTAAACTCCTTCCCAAAGGAATCCAGCTCCCGTATTTTCTTCCCTTCCAAAACCATCCCTTGAGAGAAAAAAAATTGTATGACCCCCAGAACTGTTCCCCCCTCACTTTGCCCTAGGCTGGCACTGCCAACACCTCTGTGATCGTGATGCTGATCCAGGGCAGTGGCACAGCTGAGCTCCGCAGGGAACGGGTTAAGCTGCAGCAGCAGAGCCACTGGGGAGTGGAGACATTAGTTCAAACTGACAAACCAAGTCCTCTGTAAACAGAGGAAACAAACCGCACGCAACAGCGGCCATCAGGATGGAGCTGTTAGGGCTCTAGAGCAGGCAGGTCAGTGCAGAGCCCCAAAGCTGCAGGAGGGAGCTTACCCCTGGCTCCTCATGGCTCCGTGACCAGAGGTGAGGTGGGAATGCTCTGCCGCCCGAATCCGCGGACACGCAGATACACTTGAGAGAGGAACACGGCAGGAGAAAGCGGGAGAAGGAAAAGGGGTGGAGGCAAGTCTGACATGTTTGTACAGTGCCTGGTTCACCTAAGCTGCCGAGTTTGATTTCAGGGTGTGGTAGGAGATGGGACACAGAGAAGCCTCAGGTTCTTGCTCCAAGGAAAATGACACAGCCGGCAGCAGAGCCTCTTGGGACCATGTTGCCTTCTCCTCACCGTCTCCTCCTGTTGGTCCCTAGAGGGGATGAGAGAAAGAGCTCAGAGTCACACCTGGGCACCAAGGTTTGCTGGCTCTCAGGCAGGAACCTTGGGGAGATCATTTCCTATTCTCTCCACCCTCTTTACCCACCCCCCCACTCCACTGCTGACCTATTAAAGCTCCGACTTGCTCGTTAGCTCTTCTCTCTCGGCTCCACAGCCTCAGGGCTGAAGCTGCTGGCGTTTCTAACGAATCTCCCCATCTCTGCCTGTGTCGCCTGGCTGCAGATTTCAGGACCTGCTGCCAGTTCCTTGTCATTCCTGGCAGGAAAGCTTTCCTTGCTGGCTATACGGCTGGCTATAGAAGAATCCACCAACGTATTTGCATTGCAGATGAGCAGCACATGACCTGGCGCTTTTACTTTTTCCCTGTCGCTGGGCATGAGTCAGTGCTGCCAGGTCTGGAGTCTGGGATCACCCTGTAATCCTGTTGGGCTGCCTGTGCCCTGCCTCAGGGTTTCCTGGCTCCTGGCAAGCCACATTTCCACAAGCAACCTGTGATTCAGTAGGACAGCAGCTCCATCACTGCTCAGTGGCAGTGGGTGGTCACAGGTGGGAGGGGACATCCTAAGAGGACACTTTAGGGATTGCAGCCCAGGACAGGTCAGAGGTTGTGTGAGCAAACACATCCCAACCACTAACAATGCCAGATTAACCCCAAGGTATTTTTAAAGTCCAAAAAGCAGAGATAAAAGCCTTAAAAAATCCACCCCCATGATTATTATTTGACATTGGTTTTGCTGAGACACCCTTAAAATAAACAAATGACATGCTACAAATAATAATTAAGCTGTCGTAATTTCTGCTGAGAGTGTCTTGTCCAGCAGAGGTAGGACAGCCCAGTGACCTTTTAGCCATATTCCCCCATTCCCATTTTCCTTCCTACCTACTCATCCCACCTAGCTGGCCTGCACTGATCTCTGCACAACAGCCAGAGTCACAGATCCACTTGGAATGCACGAGATCTACACGAATATCACAGAGAAGCAACAGAACTGGTGTTCATATAGAGAACCTAAAGGAAATCTTTGCATTGCAGCTGATGGTCTGAGGTTCATAACCCTCACTTCCAGACCTGACAGCTGAGTTGTAGAGGGCTGCTTCCTGAAAGTGCAGTCATCACCTGCACATTGCATTGCAGGTCCTTGCCTGCCAGAGCCTGAGATTTCCTGCCTGTTACCTCATAGCAGCGTCCCTAGGGTGTAGAAAATAAAGTTAGCCAGGTTCCTTTCTGTCTGGGGAATTAGCCTCTCTCCTCCTGCAGGGCAGGCCCCGCACACACATGGCATCCAAAACCAAAAGGTTCATGTTAGTAGTAATCAGCAAACTACAATCAAGAGAGGGACAGCATTCGTCCTCCAAAAGACTGGGACTTGCAAGGCAGAAGCAGAGAGGTGGAAGGTGAGAGGTGAGGAAACAGCGTAACCCTGCTAGGTGTGGAGGAAAGGCGACAGTGGGTGCAAACTGCCCTTGTCATCTGTGGAATCTCTGCTTTGCTGCTGTGCCAGTGGGTGAGGAGTCATCTACACACTAAGAGCTTTGGGAGAGTCACAAAGAAACGCCATGTATATTCCACCAGGAGTCACCCAGGCTTGGAACTGGCTTCAGATTTGCATAACTATTATATTTCATGGGCTTACATGCTAGGACAGTCTTCCAGAACAAGACACGAGTTCTTTATAAATGGAAGAGCCTGATTTTACTTGTCGAGACACAAGCTTAGATGAATCCAAGGCAGCTTTGAGTTGGTGTGAACCTCTGCTGCCTACAATCTTAATGAAAAATTAGGACACTTCCCAGTCTTTCTATTCACAAGTCTGGTCTCAGCAATCCTACACACTTTGAAGAAAAATTCCTCAGCGAAAACGATGCATTTCTAACCTTCCTTCCCCTTTAGCAATTGTCCCTAAATGCTTCACTGCTCCTTCCCTGCCCACTGCTCCCTTCTTACCTTGAGAATTGCACAATATAAATAATTATAGTCGCACATTTATACAAACACACGCATACACACCCCACTCCTTCTGCAGTTGCTGTACTCTTAAGTTGCTCATTCAGGTCCTGGCTGTCCTGGCTGTGGCTGCCACGACTGTCAGGCAAGGAGTGCTGCAGGTGCACAGACTAAGTGCCCCATTGCTCTGCACAGCAAAGGTCATTCCTTACTCCATATCCCCTCCCCAGACACAAAGTGTAGCAATTTTCATATCAAAACTTCTGATCTTGCCTCATTTCTCACCTGGCCTGTCCACATCACCATATCAGGGAAGCACCAGTACCTCATGGGGAAGCACCAGGACCTCATGTCCTCATTGTAGCTGCAATAGATTCCATTTCAGCCCATTTCATCTCTACTGGAGCAGAATTTTTTGTGAAGGAAAATGGTTTTTTTCAACATTTTACTGTTCCAACAGGCAAGACTGGGCACCTCAAATAAAAAACATGTTAGAGACACCAAGGCCAATTTTACCATATATGAAGTATGTCTTCTATCTCAGCCAGGAGAAACATACTTGGCCTCCTGTTTGGAGCTTGTGGAAACTAGGCAAGCTGTTAAGAAAAAATTATCCTGCTTCAGCAAAGCTTCCAGGAGAAGCCTAATACCAAGGCACAGTAACTCTTGAGAATTCAGGAAATCCCAGCTATTCCAGCCATGGAGGTAGGCTGTGGTTCAGAGCTAGATCTTCTAGCAGGGCTCCTCTGAGCTAACTGGGATTTGCCAGGAGGCACAAATGCACTTCCATCAAAGAAGTCTCTTCCATCTCTTTCCTGGCTGTTGGAATCCAGAGTAAGCTGGCCAGGGAACTGAAAAAATATGCCAACAAGTGAGACAAAGGGGTCACTGGGAGAAAGGGTGTGTTGCAAATTCACAAAGCATCAGCATCAACTGGTGGGAGGAAGCACAAGATAGGAATCAAGTCTGCAAGTCTCATAATCAACACATGACATTAGCCAGAGATAAGGAGGGAGAGATCCAGAGGCAGTTTCGCTTTAAATAAGTGCTTACAGTTTAGGTACCTCTGCCCAAGGCTACTGCATTCTGAGGTGGGCAGAAGATGTCAAGAGAGCACTGTCTGGATTGCTTGCTCTAATGCCAGGGTTACCCCCCTGCTTACTAGGCATGGTTGACATGAGGAAGGCAGTGTCCTGGAGACCCCAGCAGGACACAGCCTATCTGCACTCCCACTGCATGAGCTCCTTCAGTGTGCTTGTTAAGTGTCTCTAAGGTTTATGGTCTAATCCAGCTTCCATTTGTTTGGGAAAACAACAAATGCACCAAAGCTGAAGAACTGGAAGTTGGTTTAGCAAGTTCATCCCTTCTGCCAGGGCACTGCATGGAGTTCCAGAGCAGGACACAGCCCTGTGCTCAAGCCTGGCAGGTCAGGGCGGTGCTTGGAATCCCTCTGCACCACATGCCCACCACCAAACACAACAGACAGTAGGTCACCTGAAAGAAGGAAATTTGTGCTGCTTCAGGCTCTGACCAGCACTAGGGCAGAAACACAGCAAGGCTCTCCTGGACCAGGCTACTCCAATGGTGGAGCAAAGCATGGCCAGCAAGGAAGCAGCACAGGGACCTGCAAGTTCTGCTAGCCTGAGAACACCAGGCTGGAGCAGCCAGAGCTGGGAGCATAGGCAAGAAAGCAGAATAGGCTTAAAGAGGGTAAAAAAACCAGCAGACTCCCTTTAAAAAATTTAGCTCCTACTCAGATGAGAAGTTGAAGCTAAAACTCAAGAGGATAACCTGCACACAACACATGCTGTTTTGCTACTGGTTAAATTCCTGCGGCTTGGTAGACATTCCCTGCAGATAATATCAATACAGCTTGGATGACAGCCATCTCACACTTCTTCCAGGTCTTTTACTTGCAAAAATTCAGACGTATTAGGTTATAATAGAAGTAACGTCACATTCCACCAGACAAGTCTGTGCCACCCTCTACTAAAGGTGTATCTGCTGCTTCCCACAAAAGTCAGGATGATGAGTGCAGAAAGCCAGTGTAGCCTTCCTTTTCCTTAGATTCTCTAGGTCACCTTGGGAAGGTCGTTTTGCACACTGGTAAAATGACTGTGGCAAAGCTTAACTCCCACCGAACAGAGGCAGCTTAATATGTTGTTTTTCTGAGCATGCTGCAATTCTTCAAGATGCTCCAGAAATGCAGAGTGAAATCCCTGGCTGACACTAGAGGAATACAGACTGCAGCTTCTGTTCTCAATAACTAGGTCAGTCAGCTATTGCAAAAGTATTAACCAGCATTGAGAGAATTCCTAATGGCTAAAATAACGGCAGAAAAAGTCAAACACCATTTGCTGTTACTAGTCACCCTCTACCTCTGGGTATGTTCAAACCCAAGGCTCAAGAGCCTGGAATAATTTGAGGGCTGGAGCGTATGCTTGTCAAAATCCAGCCAGGTGGCTCTGAGCAGTGCAGGAAGCTCCCATCCCACTTGCTGCCTTCTGGAGGCAGGGAACATCTGCCCTGGCAGGGAGCACAGCCATCAGCAGCTCTGTGCATGCAGCCCACCCCTGAGAGCTGCACTGTTACTGTGCCAGGGCACGGGTGTCACGTCACCCTCCCAGCAGCAGCCACCCAACAAGTGCAGGAGGGTGCTTCAGAGTGTGTGGTACAAGGGGAGCTTATTCTGGGGGAATCAGAATCATCAAGGTTGGAAAAGACCTTCAAGATTATCAAGTCCAACTGTCTACTCTACAACCCCTAACCACTAAACCATCCCCTGAAACACCACGTCCACCCAGTTTTTTAACACCTCCAGGGATGGTGCCTCCACCACCTCCCTGGACAGCCTGTTCCAGTGCCTCACAGCTCTGGCAGAGACAGAGAGCAGCTGTTTGGAGGGAATCTGAGGGAGAGAAGAGGGGAAGAGCATCCAAAATGCACCTCAACCCCTTCCAGCTCCTGAGGCTGGACTGAGGGTTGGCTTTCCTCTCCCTGCTCCCTCACACTCATCTGCAGCTCATTTCTCCTCACTGTGCTGGTTCAACCACACAGCTGCAGGCTGTGCCACCCAGATAATCAATGCAGCTGCTTGCATCAGAAAGCTTTTGGTTCTACTGGAAATAGGAAGTAGGTGAAGGGTTAAATTTGCTCGCGTTTTTTAATATTTAATTTATTTTAAAACTCAGCTTGTTTCAGCAGCCTGGCAAATAGTTCAGCCACCCCATCACAACCCAGAAGCCAGCAACCTGCACTGCAGGAACTGGGCCTTCTTGTTTTGCCACTGAAACAACCATGTCAAAATCCTGTACCCTCAGTTTCCCTTAAATCCAGGAGCTGTGGATGCACTGGAGCGCACAGGACGGGTTGCAAAGGATTAAATGGTTATAATCACCACTTAGATGTATTTATATAGTGTAGAAATATGTTAGCTGTGACATCCCTGTCTTGTGTACTAACCGCTACAACAGAGGAAAAAGTTGTTAATTGCTACCTCCCCTAAGAGTGTTTTTTGGTCTTTCCTGCCAGTTGTTAGAGGCTTTTTACTTTCTTTATTGTCAGATCTCTCCTCCAGGCTGTGTTCAGGCTGCAATGGGCAGTAGCCTAAACACTGGCACAAAACAGAGGGAGAGGCTGGTTGCTCTGGGGCAGCCTTGCAGCAGAACACAGCCTGGCGGACATGATCTAAAACTTCCAACCATATTTTGTCCCATTAATAACAAAACTCAAAACTACTCCAAACATTTGTGAGACTATTCATGCTGCCAGAGTAAGAAAATAAAATGTGCACCCAGTCGGGCTGTGCAGAGGACGGAAACATACCAGCTGTTTCTGGTGTTGGAAGAACCTTTTTCTACCAAACCCATGATTTATACCATGATTAATGGAGTCCAAAGTGAGGCCAGGCATACAGCCTACCCAGCCACATGGACCTGCTGGTGTTTGGCTGCAATCATAACTAATGCCCTCCTTTGGAACAGGTCTACATCCTGCTGGCTGCTCTAAGAAGTGAAACCACAGTGGAACAACTGAACCAGAATCCTCTTCAAAATACACATATATATATATTTTTTTTTATTTAAAATAAATATATATATATAAATAATTACTGGAAATATGCAGATTCTGAATAACAATAACAATCAAAGAAAAGAGCAACATCAGACATAGCTATTTTAGCTGTAAATGAAATGGAATGTCTCCTGTTCTGCAGATCTGGAGATTCCAAAATGTCATCATAAAAGTTAGAAAATCATGGTTACCTTCTACTAATCATCATTCATCAAACTACTAATTAAAAAACACATTTCATGTGCTCTCTGTAGTGCCAAATAAATTCTATAAATAAATGAATTCAGAGAGATGTGTTCAAATAAATAATTTTTTTTAAAGTATTAACTTAGTTCCATTTGTATCCATTTCCATGTGACCTTTAAAAACAAACACTTATTATGACTCCAAGTGAGCATTTTCTTGTTTTGTTCTTCCGACCTTTGATGAAAACCAAAAGCGTGGCTAACAGCTGTGCCCAAGTGCTGAAATAGATTCCCTACAGAAACACTTGGGTAGTTATCTGCAAAATTCTTTTATTTCCTTCAACAAATAACATCCTCAGTCCAAGAACAGCCACAACCCATTATGAAGGTGATCACAGACCACAAATTAGAAGTAGCCAGGCAGTTTAGCTGACCCGAGTTCTAAGAGGCAGCTTGAAAAACATACCTTTAAATGACGCAGAAATAAATGGCAACGTTCTTTAAATAAGTGACTGGCTCAGCTTTATGTCACTCAGGCTGCTATTCTGCAGAAGCTCAAGGAGAACATATTTAGAACTTGGAAGAGAAGTCCAGAGAGCTTTGCAAATTCCCGATCAGGAAGCAAGAAGCAGTATTTTCTTTGCTGTTAACAGCAAACAGTGCATATTTTATAAAAAGTGTCAGAAATCAGGCAGCTTCCTCAATAGCAGTCTTAGACAGGAGCATCTTGTCTGCTATCATCACCCATGGTTGATGAGGTGGGGCAAGATCTAAACTACTTGTGACATTGCTTTAGACATTGAGGTTGCTAATGAAAGAAACACAGTACGCTTTCTGTGTTTGATGGCCCAGATATTCCAGAACAGCATCTAGGTTTGCAACCTGATTTTCCACACCTTTCACTACACAGGAGCTCAGATTTCTGCAAATTAATTACGTGTGCACCCAAACTGGACAGCTTGCTGTAGCATGAACAGCTCAGAAATGACTTGCCCAGAGAGACTTCTTTCCAGAGTCAGCTGTAACATCTGTTCCTGGGATACAATCCAAAGTCCCTTGAAACCAGAGTTTTCAGTGGAAGTCAGTGACTTCCACAAGTGCTGGAAAGATTCTTATTCTATGCTGGATGTTACAGGAAATAAGTTAATTTCTAACATTATTGTATGCATTTATGTACTTTCTTGGACAAGGCCCAAAGTACTCATTATAAAGTGTAACACTCTGCTTAATTCTTCCAGAAGCCAATCATAAGGCTACTATGAATTTTAATGAGCACCGAATCAAGTCCCAGATGGTTTTTAAAGCCAAATTATCCTGATCTTGGTTATTTTAAGCTCTGTGTAGAGCCTTCCGGCCACTACACATATTAACCCCTCTGTTCCTGGTCCAGATTAAGGAATTTCATATCTGTTCTTCCCACCTAAACAGAGCTCTTCAGCTCTGCTGTAGAGTAGAAGACCCTCAGCTCCTGCTGTGCCTGGAAAGTCACAGCTTGGAAAGAACACTCAAAGGTTGACACAGTGAGAAAAAAAAATAATGACCCCACAACACAGCAGGTAGGACAGTGGCCTGACCCATACTCTTGCAGTAACACAGCCAAGGCTCTGCAGCCTTGTAGTACTGCCTGCTGAA
>NW_009952571.1:180591-205909 GCF_000747805.2 Chaetura pelagica
CTGCTGAACACAGTTCTGAATACAATCAAATTGAGAAGAGATGAGTGACTTCTGTGAATTTTTTCATCTCAATGAAAAAGGAGGCAGAATATAAGAAATACAAAGTCTAGTCATTTATAAGGCATTGTCCATTGCAGAGAGCAAAGTCAGGAAACCAGGCAGCCAGCAGTAAGGGAACCCTGACACACCCACAGCCCCATTTAACCACATTGTCAGGGGAAAAGCAACTGAGCTCTGAGCCATCAAGCTGACATTATCAGTTCATAGAGACCCTCCTCTGCTGGAACTGCTGAGTCTCTTTGCTTTCTAGTTTGAAAAAGCACCTTTCCTTTCCAGTACAAAAACATCTCTTTTCTACCCTGGGGTTTCAAATGTCTCCACATAGGATGGGCAGGATACCTGTCCCTGGCCAAGCCTCAGCTGGGTCCCCACTAGACATGGCATGGAGCTGCAGGCTGGCCACACACCCTTTCTTCAGGATAGACTCTGAATTTCCTTCCCTGTCTACCCCAAACCACTATAATCTTACTTATCCCTTGGTCTAAACTTGTTTTTTTTGCTTGCTCCCTGCAAAGCACTGCTGCTGCACAGGCCCCCTGGGGGTCTGAGACCCACCAGGCCCTTCTCCCTTCCCCTTGGCAACCTGCAGGAGAAAAAACAATTCACTCAACTCTTTCCAAAGTGCTCCCTGGTTAAAAGAGTGCTGTTCCTTGCTAAACTTGTCCAAAGGAACATCAGTTATTGTTAGAGACTTTTTTCAGGAAATGGTGTCAGTCTTTGTAAATCTCAAGCAGCCAGAATGCAGCTCTTTGGTGGTAGCTTTGTGGGGTTTTTGTTTTGGAGGGTTCTTTTGAGGGGAGGGCAGTAAGGGGAGTTGGTGGGATTCTTTTTCCAGGTTGGGGGTAAAAGGTAAGGGAGGCAAAACAACAACAACAAAAGGTTCTACTACCTGCTTTTCTGGTCCCCAGGTATCCAGGACCTTCTCTCACTTTCCTGCCTTTTCCTGCAACAGCAGTTCTCATTCCAGAGTCCAAATACCTCTGTTCTTTGTTCAATCCACTTTCCACTCACTTCTGTGGGTCTTGGAATTTTTTTGTATTCTGGGATTTTTTCATTTTTTTCTAAACCTTGTCTGGTAAACAGATGGATGTCATAGAAATGAAAAGGATGAAATGAAGAACAGCAACTGAAGTGAAGCATTATGCAAGCCAGCTCTAGAAAAAAAAGTATGTTGTGTCACTGTGTGTTACTCGGTCGAGAATGGTTAATGAATTTATGCTATTTAACCACCTCACCAGAATGGGCATCACGGCTTGAGGAATGCTGACAGAGCTCTGAAATCAGGGGTGGAAGGGAAATGAGGAAGCAGAAGATGGTTTAATGTCCTTTCTAGCCTCCAGATGCAAGACACATGGCTGAGTGGTCTCAAGTCTGGGCCTGAAACACTTATTTTTAATTCACTGAAAATGCACAGACTGAGCAGCAGGGGTGCAAGTGATACACTTAACTTGCCATCATTTGCTAAAGCAGAGGAGCTGGAACTCCTGCCTCTCTGCTGGGATTGCCAAGCAAAGCAGTGATGGAAAGTTCAGTAACTCAGACACCTCTGCCTCTGAAATGGCCAGAGAGCCCCGAGGAGCCTGTGCTGCAACAGGTTTCAGTCCCTTTTGGCTTGAACCACATTTGAACTTCTTAGCAGGAAAAAGTCATCCTATCCTGTTACTATTCCTCTGAGCAATTGCACACACGCCCATTTTATTATTACATTAGTGTAATTTTGTCTCCGACATTCCCCCGAGAGGAATTACTCATGTCCTGCTATTATTTATTTTACTACTAAGAGCCCTAGTTTTTAGCACAAGTTTTAATTAAATACCAATCCTCCTTCTCAGTTAGGATCACCTTTATCTAGCTTGCTGTGCTTTGTATTCTCCAGCAGTATCACTGGCTTCCTCCTATTTATCCCTCCCTCCACAACTCTCTCAGGAACTGCAAAAAAGTCCCTTCCTCTCCCCAGATCCTGTCAGCAAAAAGAAATATAAGATTTCGCTAAAGAACCATCCCAGGGAAGATAATCCGGTGCTTAACACTGGTTATGCAGAATTCCAGTTTAAAATGATGTCAAGTGACACTGCCCAAAGCAGCATCTTCCATAGCCCTCTAAGCCATCTTGGCTGCTGTGCTGCCCCATGCACCAGCCCACAGCCTGTTGCTGTTCCTCTTTGGTTTTCCTGCTCCTCTGGAGCCCTGCTGGCACACCCATGCTCCCCTGCCCTCTGATGTTGCATCTGTCTTCTCCAAATATACTCCTGAAAGCTGCCAAGGCAGGTTTTCCTTGTGAGTTTGAAGTTCACTGTGTCCACAAACTGGGTAAACACCTCTTCAAAGTCTTTGCTGTCCCTGGATAGTGAGTCAGATCACAGTGTATTCTGGACTTTACTATTCAGGGCTCTTGGAAGCTGCACTAGATTAACATTTTAAGAGTTATTCATTCATGCTTCCCAAGTGGCAGAGGCAGAACTGGTGACTGCCGACTGTGAAGCTGGCAGGAACAGCCTCATCTCAACTGCTTCTACAAAGTGGAATCAAACTGCAGCACCAGCATCCAACTGCATTAGCTGCTCCAGCACCTGGCAGAGCCAGCTGCGGAGCCAGCAGAAAGTTATGCCAGGACTGCTGGCACCCAGGGCCCTCCTGGCCATCCTCCCCTGCCTGAGGATTGGGCACAAGTGCTCTTCCCCAGGCAATCTCACCCAACCACTCTGCAGCCTTCCCAGGGCACAGCTTCCCCTCCAGGCACCACTCCATGAGGAGGCAGCAAGTCAGAGATCATTTTGATTTTACTTCTCACAGACTTGACAAAGCTTTCCCCTCCTTCTCAGCTCTATTTCCAAAGTTTACTAGCTGCACTTAACTTTCCTAAACATGTTTTTTGCTTTTATGAGCACATTTTATTCCTTTTCCAAAAGCAAGACAGAACTGCATACAAGTATTAGATCAATTAGTGTGCAAAGAGAAAGCGTAGACTCACGCCTACACTCTGCCCTGCACTTCCAGGCTCAGCAAGTGCATTCCTTAATGGCTCCAGCACCTTTAGAAGAGTCCTGCTCTGCTCTACTTTCATCAAAGACTATAATTTATACACCACAACTTAAGCATACAATTCTCAGTCTGGAAGATTCCCAACAAGGAGGAGTTTCAGGTTTTGGTTTATTCTGGGGAGGAGGGAATACTGGTGATAAAAGATTTTTAGATGTTACTCACCCATTTTTTCCAGAGCCATCTCTGTATATTCAAGGTGGGGTTTTTTTCCTGCCTTAAATAAGGCTTTTCAAACAAATTGCCTGCAGCTGGGACAAGGAGCTCTCTACTACTTTCTGGCCTCTCCACAAATAGTTTTCAACAGTGATGAACTGGTTGTTCAGGTGTGATTCAAACACGCTTTAAAAACATTTCCCATCTCCTGGCTCTTGTTTCAATAGGATTTCTTCAAACCAAGCTTACTGAAAACCTGCAAGTTTGTAAGGCAGAGACCATCTCCATTTTGCCTCCTGCAGAACAACCAATACTTTGACAATGTTTAAAAGCACTTAATTAAATGAAAAAACCATAAGGTCATGCCTATCTACTACATTTTACTTTAATTCACCCACTGTTCCTACAGTGCCCACGATTCTACTCTGTAAGTACATGATTCAAAGCCCAGCCAGTGGCATTTATTCCCCACTAGAACAGAGACAGGCAAAAGGCAGTGTTAAAAGCACCCCCCTCTCCCCTTTTTTATGGCTTCAGACCTCAGAAAATTAGCTCTTATGGGCTGATTTAAACTTCCAGTCTAAAAAAGGAGTGTCAGAGAGATCATATTTATCTCAGTTCTACAGCTTGGGAAGGTAAAAAACCAGAACTTCAGAAGTCATCTCAATGTGAGTGTTTAGAATGCTGGACCCTGTTGCCCCACCTGCCTCCCACAGCAGCCTTACCTTGAAAAAAGATCTCCGAGAAATTCTGGAGTGAATTCAGTCCTTTCTTCCTCCTGACTGCAGGTTGCCGCTTGTCTTAGGCACGGGAAACATCCCTTGCTTCAGGCAAAAATTCTCAGCAATTTCATCTGAAAGCTTCTTCAGAAAGATCCGGGTTCAGTCTCATCCACATGCAAACACTTCGAGCTCCAGCTGCTCCCTGCCCAGACTGCCTGTCCCTCCAGCAGGACACGAGTGCCACCCCCTCCTGGTGGGCAGCACAGGTGCTGGCACTCACTGAAGGTGAAACAGCCTCGCCGGAGGAGACCACAAGAAAAAAGTCCATTAAAATCCTGCAGCTAAAACTGGTGAGACCTCTTTGTAGACACAGGCACATCAAGATTCTGTAATGCAGTGAATCAATGTTTTCTGGGATTCACTGTAGCACAGGCTGATGCTGTGATCTCAGCAAAGAGGATGGGACTATACGTTGAGTGGCATTTTGCACAAAAGGCAAGAGCAAGATACTAATCAAGATTCTAATGTCTAAAGACCACAGATGCCTTGCTGCAATCCCGGGGTGGCTGGCTGAGCTGCCTTCCCCCCCCCTTCAGTGCAGTGTGACAGACACCAAGCCTGACACTCTGAGAGCCTGGGATTAAAGACCCCTGTGCCCTAGAGGTACAAACTGCAGACCATGGGTGGCAAAGAGTAATTTCCATCAGGAAAACCAAGGTGTTCCTTATCCATCTGCTAAGCATTGCCACATCCCTGGCTGGATGTGGAGCTAACTGTGGACACTGTGCTGATCTTGCATAACTTGCCTGTGTCTATGTCATGCAGTTTCAAAAGTGCAAAATAGAACACCAAATAGACACTTCTTCAGGCTAAATTTCAGCAACAGATCTCATGGCACCCTGCAGAAAAAGGAAGGTAAAAACTGCTCTAAAGTTTTAGACTTCATAGGAAGGTAAATTAGGACAGATTTATTAATCTGATTGAAGCAGTAACAGTTTACACTGGCTGAAACTGCAGATGTAACCATTAAGTCCCTGCTACTCGAGTCCCAAATGGAACCCAGCAGAATCCAAATCTGCAATCATGACAGCAAGTGAAACAGCTTCCCGCACTGCTGTCAGTTTAGAAATCAAGTCAAAACCAGCAGGGCTGCCACTAAGGCAATTAAGTATTTTCCATAGGTAGACTGATAAAGAAGGCAGTTATTTACAGTTTCCTGGCATGTCAGTTACCTCAGTGTTTCCTGGACAACATATAGAAAGCAGAAGCTGTTGCTTTTTTTTTTTGCTTTTTTTTTTTGCTTTTTTTTTTGCTTTTTTTTTTTTTCCCCCCCTAAGATAAAGGTGTTGTATCCAAGAGACAATTTTTCTTGCTTTTAGAGTTGGCTTTTATTACCTCACCTGGAGAACCACAAGCACATTTTTGTGAACATTAGGTAACAAGAAAGCCTGCTGCTAATTCCTTCTCATCAGGGCCTGGGGCAAAATACAAGCTGTTGGGTGAAAGCTAAAAAACAAACAGAAAAGATAGGAGGGAGGCAGGGAGGGAGGGAAGGGGAGTGAGAAAATAACTCAGGAGTGAGTCAGTCATGCTCCTCCTGCTTAGTCACCTGTAGTGCTTCTTTCCAGACACACCGGAGATGGAGAATGAGATGCCTTCCTGCCTTCCTCCCACCTCCTCCTCCTGACAAGGACTTACAAGAAGAGAGAGGGCAGAGTTTTAGGAGACAGTCATTACAGATGCAAGCTTTCCAGAGAAGCAGAGCTGACAAGTAGCCTGTTTGCTCATGTTTCCCACCCCCTCCTCCCACCCCCTGCACTATTCCTCAACTAAATCATCTTGAATCAACCTGTTCATTTGCTGGTTTAAGTTTCTCTGGTGGTGCCCTTGTTTTTTTTTTTTTCCCCCCCTAAGATAAAGGTGTTGTATCCAAGAGACAATTTTTCTTGCTTTTAGAGTTGGCTTTTATTACCTCACCTGGAGAACCACAAGCACATTTTTGTGAACATTAGGTAACAAGAAAGCCTGCTGCTAATTCCTTCTCATCAGGGCCTGGGGCAAAATACAAGCTGTTGGGTGAAAGCTAAAAAACAAACAGAAAAGATAGGAGGGAGGCAGGGAGGGAGGGAAGGGGAGTGAGAAAATAACTCAGGAGTGAGTCAGTCATGCTCCTCCTGCTTAGTCACCTGTAGTGCTTCTTTCCAGACACACCGGAGATGGAGAATGAGATGCCTTCCTGCCTTCCTCCCACCTCCTCCTCCTGACAAGGACTTACAAGAAGAGAGAGGGCAGAGTTTTAGGAGACAGTCATTACAGATGCAAGCTTTCCAGAGAAGCAGAGCTGACAAGTAGCCTGTTTGCTCATGTTTCCCACCCCCTCCTCCCACCCCCTGCACTATTCCTCAACTAAATCATCTTGAATCAACCTGTTCATTTGCTGGTTTAAGTTTCTCTGGTGGTGCCCTCCAGTTTCGACATCGTAGAGAGTTGCCATGGAGAAGAGGGCAATGTCATTGACACAAAAAGCACTGAATTTACAAATCCAACAGGAACAGGGCTATTTATAACAAGCTGATTTTCTCCCCCCACTCTTGGCTGGGCTGTGTGGAGGCAAAGGCAGTGGTTCTATCCTTGATGTTTCTGTCAACAAGTCTCAGCAATGAATTTTCTTGTTAGAAAATATCCTGAGCCCATGAAATTGTGAATGCTGTCAGCTTTCTGACTTCATTCATTTGAGCTGCATTTAGCTTCCCAGCTCAGAGCTATTTTTGGGGCCCTAGAACACTCGTGTTTGTAGAGTAACTTCTATCCTGAAAAATCCAGGCAGCCTTAGCAAAACACAGCCACTTCTGAAAGGAAAAACAACTGCATGTCACAAAAAGAAGGGACGGATACCCTCTGTTATGGAAAGGCTTCGTATTGCTTATAAACACCTTGAATATTAATTGACTGTTGGTTCTGCTCTGGCTATGTGGGATGCCCCTGCACATGGATGCAACCCTCACCTCATGAAACATTTGTGTGCATGTAAAAACTGCAAGCCACACAAGAGATAGAAAATGGAGGATGATGAACTTAGACAGGAACAAGAAAATTCATTTAGAATGCATTTGGAATAAATTGAGAGGAACAAAGGATGGTTGAAGAACAAGTCAGGGAAGCTGTCACAGATGTCAAGAGTGTTATTTACATGTATGGCACCTAAATCAAACATGCAACCACCTACAACACTGAAATATGACAGGACAGTGATGTTCCTCAAAGCTGGATGCTAAAACGAATTATTTCACAAAGATACAAGTCAAGGCCCAAAATTAAGTTTTGAGTTTTAAAAATGGCTTCATTTCCAAAGAAAATAGCTTGGATCTTCACAGCTGGTAGAACAGCTACACTCCAGCTTACACAACAGCATCAGTCAGAACAGAGTGCCCCTGTTTTCCTCTCTGGATACTAGTATCAAAACCTATTTTGGAAAAGTGTTACTGGCTGATTGTACAGTTCAACTGCCTAGAAACACTACAGGGGCAGGGAGCAACAAAAATTACTAATCCCAATGCAGGGTAGGAAACCAGCAATGGAATATATCGAAGTGTTACCTTGCTTTTGTGAACCATGTCTCCTCCACAGGAGCAAGACACTTAGAAATGTGTATATTTAGATATGAAAACAGATACCAAAATATAATATACCAGTTTCATAAACAACGACAACAAAAGCTAAAAACCCAGGACTTAAATTATTTGGACAGAAATTTTATCTGTAGAGTATTGCATGCAAAACCAGGAGCAATGCTGGTAGTGGAAAGTGGGTCTTCATTCTGGAGCTGTGTTTCTCTCAGGAATATAAGTTTAACAAAACTACAAATGCTAAAAACATTAACAGGGTTTTGCCAAACATCCACAGCTCCTGCAGCACAATTACCATCAGCAGCACAATACCCACCAGCTTGGCTTTTACCATAATGAAACAGCAAGAAGATTCAGGAGTAGCACAGTTTTCATACCTCTCCTTTACGAGTCCAGCTACTCAAACACCATTTCCAAATTTGCTGCCTCCCATTCTAAGAGGACCTGTGTGAATTTACTGGGAGAGCAAGGAGAAGTGGAACTCTCTTCTCTGAGCCTCGTCCAGTGCAGCAGTGTGTCCTAATAACATGTCAGTTGTTCTGCCTTTCACTATCCAGCCATGTTGCTATGTAGCTGGTTCTGGAAAGGACATTGATAAATCAGGAAAGATTACTGTGGGAACCACAATAAAGTTTAAGTGAAGGATATGCCACAGAATGAAAGAACACAAACTTAAAGTTGTAATTGAGAAGGTTCTGAAGCAATTTGTGGACAGTCTAAAAATATATACATAACATGCTCACTTCGATAAAAATCTCCTCAGTTTTGTCTCAGGAAGGTGTAAAACATTTTAATCTTGGTGCACAGAGCATGTGTAGCAGATCTGCATGCTCCTAAACAAGAAGTGATGGAGAAGACTCTCATATTCAATTGTGTGGGAATTATCTGTTGAAAGAACAAAACAGGATTGTAGGGAGTTTTCTGTTGTTATCTGGCTCACCAAGTGAAAAAATATTATTTCCTAGGAGATGAGGAGGAATAAAAACTTTTAAAATTGCATTAAAAGGGACTATTGCTGTTACACATTCCCCATATGTTAAACTAATGAGACTATCTTTACAGCTGCCCACACCAGTTGCCAGCAATATTTTCTGCTTCAGGCTAGGCAAGACTTTCAGCTGACACTTACATTTTACATCTCGATATAAAAACTGCTGGTTTTAGTTGCACAGGATCTAAGCAATATTTCCAAGACATAGGAATATGGCACCCTCCACTAAAGGGATATGAAGAAAAGTCTTCCATGGTTCCCCTAGAAAACAGAGCAGAAGCAGACATGGTGCCACTAAAACAATAGGTATCCACTTACTGTTGGATTTAATCCCTGCCATATGTACCTTTTCCAACAGGATATCTGCAGATCTGGACTGTGGAGCCGTGGGAACAGACTCATGAAAAGACAAATTGTAGTCAGTTCAGTTCACAGCACAGGTGAAGTACTAATCCAGGATGGCTCTTTAGGAGTAAATGCAGCTCTAATGGTGTGGCAGAAAGGTCCAGAAGGACTTTACTGGGTCTATTTTGACTGGATATTGAGGAAATGTACCAACAAATCACATCCAGCCACCACTGAATTCTGCAATACTCCAACAATTTTTTCCCTATAAAATGGTTCCTGAGTGAACAATTATTTGAACTATGACAGTACATCAAAATAGGAGTTTAAGAAAGGAACCATACCCTTTATGAGGTACTAAAGAACTGTGCATCAAGAGAATCCAAAGTATTGGAAAAACAAACAGAAGCTCAGGCACAGAAACCGAACAGAAGACTAACATTTGTCTTTTGTCAGCATGGTGTCTCTTAGCTGCTGATCCTGCTTTGTAAATCACACTTCCATACCAGCTAGAGCCCTGGGATCAATAATTAAATAGCTTTGGATGGTACTTATTACAAAAAGAGAGTAGGGAACAAATATTTCTAGAACTGACAAAAGGAACGACTCTTCCCTGGTCTTACTGAGTGACCTCAATGTTCACATGCCTGTTTAATAATTTAAAATATTCCAACAGATAAAGGATGAATGGAAATGAAACCTTATTTCTCATTTTCTAACCGTGGCATTCTGCTCGATCAACCAAGCAAAGGGGCAAGGGGTGTAAACCAGAAAGAACCAAGGGAATGAAACTGTTAAAGGAGCTTCAGTCTTTCTTTAGCAATCTTTAAGGACAATATCTTTAAGCACATGCATATCAATAGTCAATACACTGGAGTGCCCATAGCCCAGGGCTAAATGAGAGCCTCTAACCAGCAATTCTCAAGACCACAGTCAAATAACTCACTTAGAATAAGAACACTAGGCTTCTGTACACCAGAGAGTCACCAGGGAAATCACTAGTGCACAGCATGGAGCACAACACCTCAGAAGTTAGTTTAGCCCAAAGCCATTTTGGAATATTTATTATTTGGGAAACCAGCTGCAGCACAGAGGAAAGATTTAGAATTATCTGCTGATGCACATGCAGGAGGTGTAATTTGTCTGCCTTTAAAAGTCTTCATAAATTTAATGAACTAAAAAACAGTTGGACCTGATTTATAGAGCATACGGTAGAAACAAAGCAGAATTCATCAACGTATGGAAGCCAGGCTGGTAGGTCAGTCAGAATGACACAAGATGTAAAGTGACAGTGTTCTTCCTAAAAATAACCAGGATTTTTTTTCCTTCTATAATTATTTTGATTTTAGACTAAAGACATGACAAATGGCTCACTAAAGCCTTTTTCAAGTTTTCACTGTGAAGATCTGCTTTTTCTTGCCATTTGCCCTGACACAGGCAATTAGGATTCTGTAACCTTGTTGGTCATTACAAGAATCAGGACTAACAAGGTAATTTGGATCATCTGTGTTTCTCAGGTGCAGACAATCTTGATGAGCCCTCGACACAGGGGCAGCAACTCCTTTGAACCCAGGTGCAGCTGCCAGAGCTTCATGAGCAGAAAATGGCCGTACCTGTGGGGTTTTGCTCCACTCACAGTATATGAACATCTCATGCACATTTGATCAGCCTAGATTTATATCTGTAGCATTTGTTGGGGCTCCATGACTTGAAGTGCATGGTAAGGCATCCAGAGCACCAGTCAAGGTGCTCTTAATTTCTGAAAAAGTTAAAAGCTCAGCTCTTTCCATTTTCTTTAGCCTTTTAAGAACCTTTCACTGCAGCACTATTCTAGGAAGGAATAAAAAAAGAAATAGGAGCAGGTTTTGTCTGCTGTTCTCTTTCCAGTCTCTGGCCAACTCTAGGGACAGATCTAAAGCTCAGAGAGCTGCTGCTGGAACATGGATCATAAGAAAAATGACAAGTAATAAGATTCTTGGGCTTGAGTAGGAGGCTCCATATGTGCTTTTCTGCAGTGTCCAACATTACAAATCACTTCTGTCCTTCTGACCTTTCTTAGAATTAGAGAATCATAGAATGGTTCTCTAAGGTCTCCCTGAAATCTTCTCCAGTCTGCACACTCCTCATTCTCTCCCTGTGTTCATAGGAAAGCTGCTCCAGCCCTCTGATCATCTCCGTGACCTTGTCCGGGGTGTGCTTGTCAAACACCTGTGATACTACTGAGACATTTTAGAAGCAGGGAAATTAGCTGTGCATAAAAATAATAACTTGCCTACTGCAAGTTACCCAGATAGGAGAAAAAGCATCATCTGGACAACAATCCTATTCCAAATGTGGTATCATGCAGACCATTTAGACTGTACTTGAATTGCATCTAATTAGTAATTTGACCAAGTTAAAAAAAATATACACTTAAAGCCACTTTGGTTTTATAAGGTTAATGTACTGGTAATGCAGTCTTCTGCTCTCACTTTCATATGTGGGAGAAGCTGTGAGGAAGTAAACCCCACATTTGAGAAGTTCCTCTACACTTAAGATACATAGCATCTTGGTTTTGGACCCTCCAAATGCTGTTCTTCTGAATAAAATTAATCCAAACCTTTGTAATCCAATAATACAGGGCATAGAAGGGTAACACAAATCTGTCTCCACAAACACTTGCAAGCATGTCAGCACAGATGGGAAACGAAGACTCCAGTGGAATTTCTGGGAGATGCTCAATCCAGTCAGTAACTCTAGTGCTTGTATGGAGAAACAAAAATGTATTTTTCACTCATGACTTCATCTGCTTTCTTATGACAACCATCCATGAGAACACATTCCAAGTAGACTCATTCAAGGCTTGTTCAAGTGCCCAGGAAGTCCTATGTGGTTACAAAAGCTGCCACCAAATGAGGGGCTTGTGTCCAGCAACCACAAACGATTCCCAGCCAGGCAGAAGCCCTTCAGCATGGATCAAAATCCAGACTTTTGAAACCAGCTGACAGGAATGCACAGTAGGACAGAGTTACTATCCAAATACAACTTTATTGATTAAACACTAATTAAAACACCAACTAAACACAGGACAAAGACACTTCAGAGACTGCAGTGTGAGCTAGGCATTAAACACATCTTTAGGGATTTCTACAAAAAGGGATGGGCAGTCATGACAACCCATTTTCTCTGGGAAACTGCTCAGCCACAGACCAGCTCACATAGCAGGCTCAGGAGGTTATCTGTGCACTGCTGCATTAGCAACATTCTTTAGCAAGTCCTGTGTGAAGCATTGCAGAAACAACCACAGTCACTGTCCATGCTTATGTCTGAAAGCAAAAATAAATAAGAATCTAACAGCAAATTCTTCAGTGTAATACAAAAAGTACTTGTCCTCCATGAAATCACAGGAAGTTATCCAAGCGGAAGGTCTCTCCCAGTGCAATTAATGATTCATAAAGTCGGTCTTGGCGGCAGCTGTCAAACATGTCACTTACTTCCTCTCTTAACTCCTTCAGCAGAGGCACTGTGGCCTTACCATCTGCATTCAGAATTCTCCCCAAAAGTTTACTCCAGAAATCACTGGCAACAGCCCTAAAACAAAGAGCAGTTTTCAGTGGGACAGTGTGCACACATGACATGTCTGTCAAGATTTCTATTTACATTCAGCACTAAATGCCCTTGGAAAACCAAGTGTGAAATAGTAACTTCACCCACATAAGTGAATGTGCTGTGAAGTTTATATATATGGGCCTCTTTCTTCAGTGGAATTTTGGCTAGTAACTAGACTGGCTGTTCCAGTTTATCAAAGCCACTGTTTTACAGTTATCTCTTTAATGTACCTGACCATCATCACCATCATCATTGAGCCACAGCACTTTTGAATTGAAGGAGTTCTCAAGAGCATTCTTTGAAACAACAAAGTTGGCCCATTCCTTTCATGAATGAGGGGTAGAGGTAAAACTTGCAAATGGGGGAATAAGGTAAGTTCACAGGTCAATATGAAAGGAAGGCTGCAAGAGAAATACTAAAATGTGAATGGTTTACAGCCAGTTTTACTTCATTTTTCCCCACCTTCCATCTGCCAGAATTCTCATATAACATTTAAAGATAATTAATAGTAATAAGTTTCCTCTCTCAGATATACCCACAAAACATAATTAAAAAGATTGACTCATTAAAGTCTCAGAAACCTGCCATCAGAGCTAACCCTTTACTCTTCAGTCTTGCACAGTCCACAATGCTTCTGACTCCTGAAGCCCTTTTCTCCCTCAGCTAGGAGTGACTTTGTCTTTTGGACAAATTATCTGGCTCTGCTGTGACTCTCAAACTAGCAGAAGGAAGGAATCTGGTCTGTTCTATTACTCTAGTAACTCTTTATTTTCTAAAACAATGAAGTCACACAGAACCTAACAAAAAAAAGTTATATATATATACTGCAAGACTCCAGGCCATTTTCTTCATGGACAAGAGGCAGAGCAAAGGAGGTTACATGTTGATAAGGACGTTTCAGGAGTTTTGAGTGATAAAAATAGCCCTAAAAATTCAAACAAGGCTCCTATGGGGTACCTCACAAAAGCCTGACCCATCCCCTCCAAACTCCCCATAACAGCCAGCTCTATCCTTCCAAACTCAGACTTTGCTGTACCTGCTGCTCAGCTCCCTCTGCTCCTTATCCAGTCAGTTACTGCCATTTTTACCATACCCACATCCTGATGAGGTCCCCAACACCTCCTTCCTACCTTCTCAACTCAGGCCTTGTATGACTTCAACTACAGTAGCTCAATTTAATCTCTTGTAGAATTAAAAATTAGTAATAAAAATCTAAGTTAAAAAGGCGACACTTATCAGAAACCTGTCCCTCTCTTCCTACAGAATATTGTTAAAAACAGATCATGTTTTGATAGAAATTGATATACAAGAGTTCTACTTTTCAGAGCAGGTCAGATTTACCTAGCTCAAAGACAGGTAATGTTGCAATATCTGTCAGTGGGCAGCACAAACCATTCTCATATATGACTTAGTTGCCTTTTTCTCATATTTCTGAAACAAAGGCAGTATAAGATACTTATTCACTGCCAACCCATAGATTGCTGATATTTATCTCTTCAGAGAACAATCACCCTTGGTGATTTTCTTCTTCACAGTCTAGTCTTGGAAGTTGACCCTCTGAAGGGAAAACAAAAGCTCCAGGGTACAGCCTGGCATGCATGGGGAATACTCAGCAGCAGCTGCTGCAGCCTGGACACTACTGGTATCAGCCTGTAACACAGAGAAAGATACATGCCAAGGAAAGAAAAATGTGCTTTTCCCCTGTACACAGCTTATGATGGTAAGATGTTTTTCAAGGGTTGAATACAGTAAACTAGGAGGTACAAGGCAGGTTGCTAGGGAACTGGGCAACTCCCAGGCTGGCAGCAGGCTTTCTTGGAGCAGTGGTTATAGAAGCACATCCACACAGGCAGTGGAGCTGACACACCACGGCCCTGGATGCTGACATCTGCCAAGTCACTTCTGTCATGAGCAGAGAGCTCTGGAAAATCCTTTTGTGAAATGCTAAGGCATAACATTCTGCAGGATGCAACTGATAAAGCAAACAAGTGTTTAGTCTCAGAGCAAAGGGTAGATGACAGCAGAGTAAGTTGTTTTAGAGCCAAAACACAAGGCTAGAAGAGAGCACTGGAAATCAATAATTAAAAAAAAGAGTCTGTTCTTTCCCAGCAGCCTCCTCTGCAAAAAGACTTACTTTGATACATTTTGGCTGATTTTCCAGATGGAATTCTCTTGATAGACCTGGACATGATCCCCAAACAGCATCAAATGGACTATATCTGCAATGCCAACCAAGTCCACCTGCAATCACAACAAAGGTCAGAAAGTTCAAATTCTGTCAGCTCCTGCAGTCACCTGCAAATTTCTACTGTTGGTGCTTTTGTGCACGTAAGTCTGAATTGGTCTTTGCATCAGAATTTTCCAGAGATTGGCGAAGCAAGCAACACTCTGGTCTTATTGCATGATCCTAAATAAAGACAGGCGTCACAGGCACTGAACAGCACTACTTAAGGTCCCTTCACTTAAAGGCCAAAAACTTAATCAGAGGAAAATTTATCTTTATTTAGTACTTTTTGATCAGAGATTTCCACAAAATTTGCAAAATATAACTTAGGAAAATAGGGATTTTGTAAAGGAAACACAGAAACTAAGATGGCCTGCTATATAGATACACACCTGATAAGGAAGGGAACTTTTTGCCAGAAGCTGTTTCCCATGAGGGGTCTGGGTTATTGGAAGGCTGTTGGGCAAACCTACTCCAGGCTGTAACCTCAGATCTAGGCTGTGAGAGAAATCCACCATCTTCAGAGCTCTTGTCGTCTCCTCACTATTAAATGGATCATAGATCCTGAGCAGAGGAAGCAAATGAAGCATAAGACAATGCAACATACTTAACATTTGCTTTAGTGAAATTTAAAAGCATAGTGTCTTAGCTATGTCAATGCTCCCCTCTGATGGTTAGCTGAAGAACTACTGCTGAAAGGACTGCCCCTGGATGGGAACCAGCTGCCAGCCTGAGTCCTAGATGTGATACTGGTAACTCCAGAGTAACAACTGGAAACACCAGAGGGCTAAAGGTGACCCTGTTTTGATATCTGTCACAGTTATCTGAGACACAGCTGGTGGAATGGGAAAACAGCACCATGTTTAGCACTTGTCCCTCTCCTTCAAGGTCTCAGAAATACTTTATACAAGAAATAATTAAGCTTCATAATACTTCATAGTAAATCTTTCCTAGTCTGCACACTAGGCAGACAAACAAGGCAGTTAGGGAGGATCTGTATAAATGGTAGTGTACTGCCAAGCCAGCAATGCAAACAGATCACACTTCTAACTATTGTTCTTGTATATTCTTACATTATACTTCTATGCTATGAGCATATTTTGTAATGGATACTGTGCACTTGTCCTAGGATAGTTTTTGCATTTAAAAAAAACCCCACACCCACTGTCCTAACTTTTTGGCAGTTTAGTTTGCTTTCTATTGACCATAGAGAAATCCAGCAGGAGATACCCAAGTCCACCAAGTCACTGTTAGATCAGTGACTTCCAAAATAGGAAGTGTGCAGCCTAAGGGATATGCAAGGCCATTGGGGTGTGTGAAGAAAGTAATAGAGCTTCAGTAGTACATGTATGTAGTTTGTAAACAAATTATAGAAAGAAAATAATTATAAATCAATTATAAATAAAATTCCAGTACCAATTAGCTGTGCAGTACAGCAGTAAAGTGGAAACTTGAGAACACAGGCAATAGCAAAAATATTTTGTTTCAGTTCTACAACATCATTGTATACTATTTCTACAGAAATAAATTAACTAAAGGTTCATTCCTAAACAAAGTGTTTTCATTCTGTTCAGAATACACTGTAGCCTGAAAAAACTGGACTGCAGTATCAGTACCCCAGCTAGAAGGGAGAAATTACAAAAGCACAAGAGCTGTAGCTGAAACTGAGAGTTACAGATCCTCCCATATTCATACAATAGACAGACCTGTCTCCCAGAAAGAACGCCTCTGGACTCAGATCTCCGTGGACAATCTCTGCTTTGTGGAGCTTCTCTACCACACTCAGAATGTCATAAACAAACAGTAGGAGAACTTCCTCTGTAATGGACTTGTAGCCACGAATAACATCCTGGAAACAGGGAACAAACACGTATCTGTGCCATTCTAGCTTAGATTAAGTGAAATACTTATAGCTCACCTTTTTCCCCTACTCATCTGTTCAGAGATAACAGCCCCACCCTGAATTCATTATAATCAGATTTTCCCCATGATCAGCCCATACAGAATTAAAAGAACGATGAGCTCTTAGGAGACACTATTATTCAGAAGTAGACAAAAGGTCAAGAGGAAGAAATTGAACTGAAGACTGAAATCACCATTAATTTGTCTCCTATTTATATGCAGCAATTCAAAATGCATTTTCAAGACTATTTAAAATGTAAATCCTTCAGCAAGACAGTAAATGTGATGACCTTGCTGTAGCAGACTGTTGCAGGCTGTTTTAATAAACAATGGATATGTGAGCAATCCTGTTTTTACTGATAGAACACCTGGGCCTCGACGACCAAGGACTCTCTCATGAGAGCCAGTTGATAAAAAGCGAGCTAACGAAGTACTCATCCGAACGTGCCAGAAGAGGAGATGGGGTGGAGAGTCCTGATTGAGCCTGGGCCAAGGAGCCAGTCACTGTTCAGACCGCGGCAGGCTCTAGTACAACTGACCAATCATAAGTGCAACCCTGGACATGTAATATTTGGGCTAAGGGTATATAAGTGCCTGTAATTTCTAATAAAGTTGGAGTTTGCTCTATCAATCATATTGATTGTCTCGCATTCTTCCCTCGCTGGAATACACCTCCACCAGCCGGCCAGGCACACCGACAGCAGACTGGAAGACTGGAACTGATTGAAAGATGCTAAGTTAAACAAGATTTTTTAGATGCAAATAGTTGCAGAATAAGATGTGGTTCTTGTCTCAGGTCATTTATCACTCATGAATAAAGAAAATTTGAAAAAATATTTCAAGTTTGCCTTGAAAGAGAAGCACATGATGGGAAAGCAGCTCTAAGGCTGCAACAGACAGTCCTGATTTGCATATAGATAAAACAAAGAGAGGTTCTAGATTGCAGGACTAAACATGTGAAGGAATCTTCATCAATGAGCACAGTGACAAGAACTCACTAATGGCACTTCTGCAAGAGTTCATATCTTCCACAAGTGTGCTTGGTGTGTCTGTACTGACCCCAAGCGTGAAGCGGTTGATATCCCTGTGCAGAAGAGCACAGCCATTGTGATACAGGAAACAGCTGCAGTTCTCACTGAAGCTCTGGTCAAAGTCAGCATCCAAACGCTCCTGCAACTGCAGTAGGATATAAAAATCCCAAGGCACAGGCTGAGAATATACCTACAAGAAGGTACAGAAAAACAACATTTATTTTTGGAGTAAAGCAAAAATTGCTCATCATATTCTTCTCATCCTCTTTTTTTTCCTCCCCACTTTACCAAGGAAGACATTTTCCAGTCAGAAAATTTTAAATCTATATAGAAAATTAATAGGAAGCTACACAGAATTCAGAAAAGATTAAACTTAGCACATTTTAATTTATATTGGCCAAGGAGATTTAAACATTTCACCCTTCTTGTACAAAGCCCACTGTATACATTACCTTAATTGCAAACCCCTTTGCATCCAGCTGGAGAAAGTCAGGTGGAATGGCAAACAACATCTTGCATTCTTCATTGGTCCAATATTCCCATTTGATAGAGTAAGTCTCATTTCCTGTTATGGAAGGTTACATTCATGAGGTGTCACTGCAAATACGTACCCAGGCTGTTCAAGTTATCCCCCATCTATGCCACAGAAAACTAGTCAGGGTGAGTATGAACGTTATTTCCTACCAATCAGAACATACACAGACCCCTGACACTCCTGGGGGTGGACACACTTACCCAGCTCCACATCTTTCTCCAACTCCAGGCCAGGCAGAGCCCCAGTCTCCACGTGCAGATTTGGAGCAGCACTCAGTGATTCTGGCAGAGGGTCCAAAAGCTTCTTGCGCTGTTCAGCGCCCCACAAGGACTGGACTACATCATCACCTGGGCAGATGGGTAATAGAAACTGATGAGCTGAGACTGGGTGTTGAATCTGTGTGATTTGATTAGATCTGTCAAGAAAAGTAACTTGGATATTGGAAGCTCTCTATCTGCATATTGATTTACTGCATCACCTCTCAGCAAGTCAATTTATCACTCCACAGCTTCTTCCAGTGTGAACACAACACCCATCTTTGAAACTACCTTACAGACCATCTCATCACGAGACCTCAATAATTCTACTGCAGGGCCACCTAGAATGTATCTTTCACAAGAGCCAGAGCTCTAAATTTGATAGATATGCCTGCTCAGCCACAGCACAATTCAAACTCATTTTGCAAATTAACACTCCTTTTTAAAAGTTACATCCAGAGTAAATGGTCACTTCACGATAATTTAATGAAGGGTTTTATTAAAACTCACTCCTTTGAATACAGGAGGGGTTTTATGTAAGAAAAGGAGGACAAAGTTGGGACTTCAGCTCTGCTGTCCACTGCAATATTAAGAGTTGAATGGCTTTTACCTCTTGGAAGGCACATAAGATAATGACATAATAAAGATAATGGTCTCGGTTTACTTTCCTACATAATAGAACAGAGAGAAAAATCATTCAGTTGATGAATTAGTTTATCTGTACAAAACCCAGGTAGCCTGAAAAGTTGATATCAAATGATCAAGCAGAGTAAAACACAGCAGAACTAGATTGTTTCTATGGTCTTCCTCTCCCAAAGACTACGACTAGTAATAGGTGACAACATTTTAAGCTTTCACACCACATTAAGCTTCCATAGACCATTCATGTTCTAACCATAAAGATTTAGAATAAAGAAAAACAAAGGTCTTTGGCTAGAAAAAAAATAATAAATTACATTAACTATTTAAGGACCAGTATTGTTTTCATTCAATAAGAAAAAATACATTGTCAAGGAGCACTATATTTTACAGCAAATAGAGCAAATTTAAAACCAAAATTGTGCAACTTTCACTAGATTTTCACTGTGACACTGAGCAGCACATTGGGAGAACACACAGGGTGATTACAGAGAAAAAAATCAAATGAAAACAAAGCTGTCTTAGAAGTTCTCACTACAAACTATCCAGTCCAAATTTTTTAACTTCAGACTTGGACCCCATGACTCCTACACACTTCCTGCTTTAATACCTGAAATAACTTTTATGTCACCTTAGTACTAACATATTTTGGATGCTGGCAAGCATGCTGTAAAATGTGTGCCTCACTACTGCTTCTGGGAAGGTAGACAACTTCAGTCACAAGTCAAAGCAATGGGAAATACACAAAAAGGATCGTAGAATATAGGAAGCAAAGAAAAAGCACCACAGTTTAGAGGCAGCTGAAGTTAGTTGTTGTGAGTGAAAGTTCAGTACTAACCAGTAATGCTTTCACTGATACCTCCAGAATCAGGTCCAGCAGGCAAGGTCTGAGCAAGTTCCAGTTTCTCAGGGATATGCAGGTATTTAATGGTAGATATTTGTGTAACAGAGGAAAGAGAAGATCCTGAGGGGACAGAACCGGCTGACGAGCGAGTGTCTTCCAGGCTTGCTTCCATGATGGGGCTGTAAATGAAGCCATCAACTATTGATACCTTCATAAGATACAGTGTCTAGATAAAGCCAGCCCAATGACTATGAGAGGATACTGTGTACTCCCAGGCTTCCTTATGTTAAAGAAGCCCTTTCTCATCCTTAGTGGAAGACCAGTAGGTTATTGTCAGAGCTTCATTTTAGCTTCACTGATTGTTTATACTCAAAAATCTTAGTCTACAGATTAATTTCATCTTATCTTCTATTAAATGACTGCTACAAGAGAAGACATATTTTATGTTTATCACTCCCTTAGCTACAAAAATTGAGAGCTACAGTGCTTTGAAAGCACTGTAGGGGTGGGTGGGAAATAACTCCTGCTCTTCCTTCTTATTATAATCAGCATGATTTCCCAGGGAACTTGCCAAGCAAACACACACCTTCAGCATGGTATACATGTTTACATACCAACAGCTGGCAAATCAATTCAGTTCTAAATTAAAAAAACAACAAATGCTTTTTTTATTTACAATGATAAGAAACAGGAGGCTGTTTGCCAGTTTTTTCCTTCCCTCCAGCTTTTTTCCTCTGTAGGAGAAATCTAAGCCATAATCACCAGATGCACTTTGTTTACTAAAATAACTATAGAAGCATGAGTACAAAAGGAACTGAGGATTGTAGTTTTCATTTCTGGTAACAAAACCAGAACATGTTTCTTGATTTCCTTGCGAGTTATTTGGTAGAAAAAGCATAAGGCCCCATAGCAGTAGTGCTGAAAAGTCAAGTGGATTTGCTATTACCTCTGAAGTCTGCTCAAGATAAAATGGACCCTAAGCTAGAAAAATGTCTGTCTGCAGTATAGTCTGATGCCTTCAAAAAACTGTTTCTTCAGCAATGGAACAGTAGAACCATAACCAAGGAAAGACACGCAGAAAAAGGGGCATAAGGTGCTTTGCTGTTAGTTACCTCAGCTTGTTTACACACAGAGCTTCACTGTAGGCACCCTCACCAACCAGCGTTTCCTGACTCAGAGGTGCCCTCTTTGATTCTGGGCAGTCGTCCTTCAGGACACCCTGTGGAAAAGCAGGAGCTGGGACTCTCTGAACTGCTACTCCATGAAAGGGTGTTGAGGCCAGATGGGCAGCCTTAACAAAGTCACACGTGTCTTCTGGGTTGGCACAAAGGGTTATGTTCTTGTAGGAGCCTGTCACAATTGCATCTTCAGTCAAAGGTTCAATTCCATTCATCCTGAAAAAAATAGGAAGCCTATAGATTTTGTCTTTTTTTTTTTTTTTTTTTCATTTATTTAAAAGCTGAATATTTATCTCTCTCCTTTCTTAACTCTGAGAAGTATTTGATATCATAGCTGTACACAGAGTCCTTCCCAGCTCAGAATAAAACCCTCTCACTCAGCCAGTCTAAAGGTCTATTGTGACATGAAGTAGCCAATTGCTTTGGTGAGCCAAGAACTGCCACCTCTGTGGAAAGCTTTACAAACATCTGCAAAACTGCCACAAAGACAGCTTAGCAAACACGATACAAAGGTTTAAGGGAGTCAGGTGTATGGTACTTTGGGTGAGGAACACAGGAGCCAAAATGCTTTTTTGGATGCATGGCAAGAAAGTGGATGGAGCAGGAGGCAGCATTTCAGAGCACAGCTCTTCAGCACACAAACTTTTTAAAGGTTCACCATGAGTAATCCTGGCCACTCATCAGTTGCTTAAAATTGAGGAGATTCCTTACCATTGTCTTTGTATTGGCACCCTTAAAGGCTAATAAAAACATGATTATTTCCAGTGTAATCTGAACATCACCCAATTCAAGTATCCTGGACATAAGTTTAGGCTCTCTATCACACAGCATGTCAATCCAGACATCTCACTCAGTTCATCAGCAGGCCATTCTGTGCTGGCTTCTCCTTGACAGGGAATCTGCTGTGGGGTAAACTGTTTCCTTACACAGGCTTCTGGTGGGATGTTTTCCTTGGCAGTTAGGGAATCGGAAGGTTTACGAACAGCAAGAGGCCGCCGGGCACTTTTCTGTGTACGATCTGCAGAACAACTAAGATAAAGTGACATTTCACTAAGTATTTATTTGAGTAGCTTCCAATCTTCAACAGAGAATCCTCTCCAGGGTCAAAGTCTACTGACAATTTCCATCTACCAGTTTCTACTACAGAACTAGCAGTAAAGTGCCATATATACAGCTCTTCAGAATGAAGACCACGTCTAAAACAGCTTAAATAGATCTAGAGTGAGGAGGGACAAGAGGACAGTATTTTCTCATCATGAACTTCGTAGAATCATAGAGTGGTTTAGGTTGGAAGGGACCTTAAAGGTCATCTAGATCCAACTCAACTTCCCAAGTAATGCAATAAACCAAAAAATATGAATATAAACAAAACAGAAAACCACCCTCAGCTATACAAGCAGCAGCAATGTATTTCAGCTGGTACAGAAAGTGGCTTGATACTTCAGGTTTCCCTCCCCCTGAAATCTAGGTCTTTAATAACTCTACCTTGTATTCTGATTTGCCAAAGTAGAGGATTCATCAAATATGGAGAAAGATGTGGCAGGATCCGAGGGGAAAAGACCTACACCTAAAAAGAAAAATCAAGAGGCTCTATTGTATCAACAGCTTTTCCACAACAGTGTGTCCAATGCTACTTGAAATATTTAATGCCTTGAAAAACCCTGTCCTAGCAGGATGTTACAGAAGTGACATTTAAAGAAATCTATTACAAGAAGGCTTAGTTTAATCATGTTAACGAACAACACTAACCACCACATTCCCTTAGCTAGCTTGCTCTTTTTTCAGAATATACTTCAGAATTTGTACCTTTTTTCCCAAGGCTGGTCTCATCCCTCTGTTTCTCCTGTTCATCCTCCGAGTCTAAAAACACACTTCCCCTTTCTGTATCTGGGCATACAACAAGAGACTAGATAAACTCTGTCAACAGCAGCAGCAGCAGGCAACTCAGGTCAAAAGTTCATTTCTTCAGCACCCTGCCCCATCAACAAAACTAATACACAATTTCTGGTTGGATTCCTCTATCAAATCCCCTTAGGAAAAAAGGACTTAAGATAGTATCAATCTCAGTGTTACACTCTTTTACACATTTTAGTAAGACTGTATATATGAAAGTGTGAAGAAAGCTCTTTGGCTACTAAAAGAAAAATGCTCTTCTGTTTGTCCTTTCAAATATTGACAGTTCTCGGCCCCCAGGTGCTTGGTCCTTTGATGAATATGGCTAAAGGCACTTCATGCCAGCACAGCCTCATTTTCATTCTTCTAATCCGCCTAGATTTTTCATTTTAGTTTGTTGCAGTCTTGCTATTCATGCAGAAGACACTTCCCTCCAACATGGCCCTCTTAATGGCAAAAAATGAAGTACTTACCCTCAGAACAAGCAGGTTTCTCTAGCCAAGTACCTTCAGAGACCCAGGATTCACTGTGAAAAACATACAAACTTCCTTCTCATCTTTTACACACTTTCACAAAACATAACTTAACTTTGTAAAACTAGGCAAGACAAGCTGACACATGCTATTTGTAAGAAGCTGAGATCTCTCAGACAAAAAACCAAGATGGTACAAAGCCAGACTACAGCTCTTGGTTACAGGCTGCTGCCCAGGGGCATGCCCACGTTGTCTGCAGAAGCAGGCTATCTGGTAGTGATTCAGGTGGGTCAACTAGTTATCCCCACAAATTTTCTCATTCTGGCTAAGAAAATCCTGTATTACCTTCGCAACCAAGGCCGTTGCTGCCCAGCTTCTGTTGCACTGGAAAAAGTAAATACTTGGGGTCCTAAAGGTGGCAAAGGTTCTGTTCTCTCTGTTGGCTGTAAAAGCAAAATTGTATTTTTTTGTTTTACAGTGATAGAATCACAAGCCACACAAGAAGGTTCCAAGAACATTATGATAATCCTGTATAGGTGATTAGAGCCCTAATAGATTAAAGAAGACAGGAGGAGAAACTGGACCTAGGGAAGAAGTGAAGGGTTGCAAAGTGGTGCTGACTGTCTCTCGGGGGGAGAGAATCAGAAGGGTAAATTGAGAAGACTCCTGGACTGTGATAAGAAAACATACATGAAAGGAGCTTAACAAAGAGCAATTAGCCCTTAATTTTTTTGAGTAAAGGTACACCAAGTGCTTAAGTTCAACTTTAGCATAAGGTATCTTGTCCCATAATTAAAGAACAATACTTGTAACACTACAAAACTTGAAGTCTTTGATTTACAGTCCTGTAGTGAAAGGATATGGCTCGAGGAGTAGAAAAGAAATATTTCCCCCAGCACTCATTTACTGGGTGAGGCACATGTACAACTGGCTGAAGCATCCTTTCTAAAGAAAGAGTTGAAAAAATGTTAGCCTAAAAGAAACAGATTTGATATCGTTCCTCCTTTAAGACTTCGATTTAAAATAGCCATTATTTGTAAAAGAAGAGTTAAATGAGGACAATACCCGTTCACATGGTTGTTGCTGCTTGTCAGCTTTCTCCTTTAATATCTTCTCCAGCTCCTTAATTTGCCTTTGTACTTCTTCCCTCTGCTGGGCTATAGCCTGCATCTCCTCTGAGGAAGAAAAGCTTATAAGGCACAATGTATATTTCACAGGCAATCTGTGGCTAAAGCCTAGAATTACTTTTGAAGGGGCTAGAACTTCTGATCATCTTTCCCTGTTCCATGGCCTACACGTAAAGCTGTCAGATGTGTGACCTTCTCTATACCTCAGAGCAGTTAAAAAAAACCTGTCCCAGCAGAAAAAGCAGCTGCAACCACAGACAGCTGTGTGCTGCTAAGAACTAAGTGTAACTTTGTGACTCCATCTCCAAAAGTCTTATGTCATCCATTTTGAAGCATACCTTCATTTTTCTGTTTTGCTTTCTTTCTGTAGATTTCAGCTCGGATCTCTTCCAAAGAAAACTCTTCAACTCCAGCATAAACTTTATCTTTACAGTACATCACCACCTCTTTCTTTTCTTGAGTCTCCTGCTGCTGGTGCTGCACTCGCTGCAATGGATCCTCCTCTTGCTGAAGTCTGCGGGCGCTTAGCACACGGTTTATGCTGGGTTCAATTTTGCAGGGAGTCCTGAAAAAATACAGTCAGTACTTCAGTGTAACACAGGGAAAACAAAACAGGAGAAAACAGAACGTATCTGTGGAGTAGCTTAAAGACATTCTCTTCTGTTGTCAGAAAAACACCCAAGAATAA
>NW_009952571.1:207924-211665 GCF_000747805.2 Chaetura pelagica
GGTAAGTAAGCAGCTTTATAATATAATGCGTTTTCCTCTGCTCTAACCAAGCAAAGCAACTCCATCTCCTGGGAACCGTCAGCATTTCAGTGCGCACAGTACAAGCAGAAAGGTAACTCCAGGCAAAACAGCACACTCCTCATAACGGAAGCAACACTGTTGTCATGGAAACTTTGCTAGCTTGTTTCAGATAAACTCCAGATAGAACGAGCAGAGTTTCCAAAAGAGAGGAAAACAGCAGTAATCCTGTCTCAATTCCTGACTGCTTTCATAGCAAACCGCATCCTAAGAGGAGAGGTAACTGTGTTTATGTAAACACATTGAGTTAAGCTATAAAATTAATTAGCATATATAGATATGATATAGGCTTCCACATTATGACCAATAGTCAAATACTTCTCCTGCCCTTATACATCCTCCACTGAGGCCTCTGCCATCAAGCTAAAGTCCTAAGAGCTTCCAGGCTGACAGATTCTAAATTTCTTGTAGATCAGGAGGTTGGCAAAACGAGTCAGAATCTTCTGAAGCAGCTTTGATAATTTCCAGCACAATCCCCACTTCCCTCTGAGGTGCAGACTCACTTGAGTTGTTGCTGGTCTGATTCTTCCACGTAGGGGGTGAAACTGGGCATTGGGCAGGGCACTTCTACTGCAGGTTGCACGTGGCTGCGAGGGTGCTGAGGAGGGAAGTGTCAGTGTTAACAGCTTAAAGATTCATGTTTAGACTCCACATTCCTCTCTAGCCTGTATCTCCCTTCCCCAAATGTTGGGTTTATTTGTAGTTTTTGTTATTTAAAATAATTGAACCTGGTAGACTTCCAAGATTAATGTACAAGATTAATTCTGCTCCAATACATGAACAGTTACAGACCATCGGCTGAGTACAAGCACCTAAAAAAGCAAGACATACTCCTAAACTACCCAGTTTCTGTTCCTGAGGGAATGCTGGTCAAACGGGGTATTCCAGCTGCTCTTCTTGTGTTTTCCAGAAATGCTACAGTTCTCATTGTTCAGCCAAGACTGTCCCAACTCCATGAGATTATTCCTTCTGCTGTCCACCAAGAACCTCCAGACTTCCTAGTTTTCCTCCCAGAGGCCAATCCAACACCACAAAAATCCTGCTTTGAGGGTCCATTATTTAAGGGAAGAGAGATGGAATTTAGCCTGACAACATGCTGCTCATCTGCCCATTTGAAATTGCCCTAGACTCTTTAAGCAGAAAAAGGTACATGGTGAGAATATTTCAAACTGGCTTCTCTTTTCCACCATTTTTCAAACTTTGGCATCTTCACATTGGCAGTAAAAGAAGCCTTTGCCCTCTGTGTAGCTTTGAATATCTCCAAGCTTTCACAAGAGGTTATTCCTTCATAGAAGCCAGAATGAGCACCATGCTTCGGAGCAGGGAAATCAAACATCCTCAACTCTTCTCTTAGCTGCAGATTTATTTAGTTTTTCTTTAAATTAAGTCTAATAAGTTTCATTAAAGAGAGACCAGAGAAAACTCTTAAGGACAGACATTAAAAGAATGCAGAAGAATGAATGTGTTAAGCAGCCCAAAACAAGGCAACTGGTAAAAGAACTTTTACTTTAATAGTTCCTCCTCCTCATTCCTCTCAGCTAAATTAAACTTGTGATTTACTGAACTTTCCCATTTACTTAATCACATTGCTTTCTATCTGGTAGTAATTATTGCTGGAGTACCTGTGAATTTCAGCCCATTGGCTTCCCTCCCCTTATATCAGTTTTTGTTTCTGATCTTCACTTCTAGTGACTTCTATACTTAGAAGTGTAAAATATTGACCATCTGATTACTTTCTGTTCCTCCCCTCCAATCTACAAAGAGCAGGGAAACACAGGGGGTTATCTAAGGACATATGAAACAAACTTGATTTCATAGGATTAGTTTCCTTCAGATAATGTCTTGGATCATTTCTCTAGACCAGCTTAGACACCTGTAGCACAGCTGTTCCTCCTCATCTCTCCAGCATTATTTTAAACCATTGGAACATACTTTCTGACTTATTGTCAGGATAAATATTCCATTGATACAGTAGCTCTTGAATTCTTTTGATCTCTGCTCTTGTGTTTTCCTCACAAGCTTCTTCCTTATTTTCATAAGAAGATAGATAAGTTATCATACAATGCAACCTGATACCAATTTAACTCCTGCTCTTCTGTCTTACAGAACTAACTAATGCCTGATTTCTCTCCCTTTCTCCTCCAAACAGTTTGGCAGGCCATCTTTACCAATTTTCCCAGCTAGCAAGAACTACTACTACAAGCTCTAGAGAGTTTTAAAAACTTATTCTAGCAAGATCAGCTTGCTACACTTGAACAGGTTACATACAGCCAGAGACTGTTCAGGAAGAAGGCAGGAAAATCTGTAGCTACAAATAATCACAAACCCCAGGCAAGGGAGAAAGAGAACAATCTTGGTCTCAGCGATCATCATCTTACATACACTTTCCTCTTTTCTCCAGTACATTTTGAGACTCCTTACCCTGCCAGAGTTCCAAGGCCCTGCGCTTAGTTCGTTCTCCTTGGCCCGTGGAGCTGGAGGTGCTGCCCAAGGCTGTGGGGTAATGATGGGAAGCTCAGGTCCAGAAACTGAATTTTCATCAAACACAGCAAAACCGGGATTACTTGAAAGCTGCTGAGAAGGTAGAGTCTGGAAGGTTCTGGTTTGGTTTGTGGCTATAAGCAAAAAAGATTTAGGTAAATTAACCTCTAAACTATCACACTCAAGCGCAAATTCCACAGCAAAAAGATTTAACTCTTCCAATAATATGTGATTTCAGCAGCCGAATGTACCTTTAAGTGCATCTCCTACCCGACTAATAGGAGCTCTCACTTTCTTCTTCCCCCTGCCTTTTAGATCTGCCAGTGACTTTCTCTGAGGTTCTGAAGCTCCCAGAAGACCCATGTCATTTTCATCAGAAGTTTCCTCCAGCCCCAGCAGTGTCTGCCGAGAAACACGGGTCTGAAACTGCCTGGAAAAAAAACATTGGAGAAGTCAGCATCAACCTCACTGCCCACTGAAGCACACATCATCACTCTAAGTTCTTCACTTGAGCTAGAAGTTTACCTGTGGTGGGACTGGAGCTTGTCCAAAGGCTCAGCCTTGCGCTGAAGACCTTCCTGGAAGATCAGATCTGCTTTCTTAAAACTTTCTCTAGCCTCAAGTGCTTCTGCCCACGTTATGTAGAGCAGTGCCAGAGTTGTGCCAATTTCCTGGCTCTGTAGGTAGCTGTACACATCCAAGGGCTCACTACAGTAATTTGCCTGAAAAAACAGAAGTGTTTCAGTAATCACATTGGACTACGAATCATTCCAAGTTGATGTCTGTGTTTTGATGCCTCCTGCAAGACCCCACAGGTTTCAATACAAGCCTTACAGGAGCAGCTGTAAGGCCAGGACATCCAATTGTATTACGTCACAGTGCAAAAGCTAAAGAAAAGGAATTCAACAGGAAAAGAATAACAAGAAAATCTCTGACTGCATGTATATACTGGGCAATATTATTACCAATCCCTTCATTTTAACCCACATATTCAAAGTCAGTAATTTCTTAGATTTTTTTCATCCGAGATATCTCGGTGATTGAACCACCTTATATTAGCATTCCTGAGAACAGTTAAGTTTAGCTTTCTCTAAAGTACAACATACTTCTTTATCAGTTTTGGAAACGTTAAATCAGCTCAGGAAGCTAATCCTGGAGAAAAGCTGCTTTAAGAAGACAAGA
>NW_009952571.1:212389-249870 GCF_000747805.2 Chaetura pelagica
AAAAAAAAAAGCTTTTGCACTCTTCTTCAAAATGAAAGTCCTGGAAAATGCATCATTATTAAAAAGGAACAGATATGCGCCTTTTCAAATGAGTGTGTAAGGTTTTCTATCAAAGGTTATATGGTCACCCTTGACAGAATGCTTGCTCTGTTATGAAGAGTTACTACCAAACTTATATTGTGGGTTAGTTTTATGAAAGTCCTGGAAAATGCATCATTATTAAAAAGGAACAGATATGCGCCTTTTCAAATGAGTGTGCAAGGTTTTCTATCAAAGATTATATGGTCACCCTTGACAGAATGCTTGCTCTGTTATGAAGAGTTACTAGCAAACTTATATTGTGGGTTAGTTTTTGCATGAAACATCCCATATTTAAGTACAAAAGGCTGGGTAACACACAGAGAATGATGGAAAAGACTGATCATCAGACAACTACAGAACTGCACCAGAGAGACAGTGAAGACACATCTAAGTGGCCGCACTGACAGTAGAGATCTTGTCTCATTCTTCAACTCCTGTGCATTGTCCCATCCTTACAACATGATGACTTTCCCCTCCAGCAGCGTATCAAGAAGGAAAACCACCTTGCAGCTTAAGTTTGACAAGAGCCTAAGTTTGTGTTTAGTGGTGGCTCTAACTTTATCCTGTAGAGCTCCCCAGGCATTTCCTTGTTCTTGGAAGGCTCTGCTCAACCCTGACACCTCACAAATGTAACAAGTCCAGTTGGACAAACCCTCTTGCAGAGCCCAGGACAGTAACAATTCTGTGGTTTTCCATCAAATCCAACTGCAAAGCTACAAATAGTAGTGCATGCTCTACAGCACCCACAATAAGTAGTCCTACACAACTGGAGTAGGATAGCAGCACAGGTATCAGTTACTACACTTCCCTTATGCTCTTTTTTAATGCCTATGCGATTAGCAGAGGTAAGTAAGGCACAGAAAAATTCACGAGGAGACAGGAAGGTGAGGGGAATGCAGGTGTCAAAACATTGCTCACTGTTTTTTGAGCTGAACAGCAGTGTGGGTGGCGGTGTCCTGCAGAGACAGCGCTTCCTGCAAGCTGGCCATGACCCGGCCCTGCCGGAGGGGCTGCACGTTCTCTTTGCTCAGCTCCCACGCATCGGTGCGGTCCTCTGACATGACCGCCTGCCCTGTAAGCTCTGCCGCAACAACGAAAGCAGTCAGGAACCAGTTCGCTGGGGAGGATACTGGCCGGAAAGCGGGCAGATCTGGCCGCCACCAGCCCACCCACCACACGCTTCTGGGAAGCCGCGAACACACCGTGTGACGCCCCAGATTCTTGAGGGAACTGGGCGTTTAATTCCCCTCCGTGGGATCGATACGGAGCGCGAGCTCAGCGCCGCTTTACAATCAGGAATCCGGCAGGTGATATTAGCCGGATAATGATAATAATAGCGCTCCCTTCCTCCCCCCCGAGCTTGCCCACCCTCTCCGAGGCCGGCGAGCGGCGAGCTCGGGCCGGCGGGAGCCTGGGCAGCGCCGGGACCGGGTCAGGCCCCTCTGGCTCCTCACCTAGAGGTAGATGTAGCGCAGCGCCGGAGGAGAAGCCGTTTCTCAGGCGGCTCCAGAGCAGCGGTTCGTCCCCGGGACGGAGGGAAGAGGAGGAAGAGGAGGAAGAGGAGGAAGAGGAGGAAGAGGAGGAAGAGGAGGAAGAGGAGGAAGAGGAGGAAGAGGAGGAAGAGGAGGAAGAGGAGGAAGAGGAGGAAGCTGCGGGAGAGGAGGAAGAGGAGGAAGAGGAGGAAGAGGAGGAACCCTTCGAAATTCAAACGCCGCCAGCCTCCTCCCCATTGGCCACCGCCTTCCCCGCGCCGCTCCTGATTGGTCCTCCCCGAGCCCGCCGCGCGGTATCATGGGGGTTGTAGCTTCTCCTCAGCCGCTCCCCTGAGGGCCGAGGACGCGGCGGGGGCTGAGGAGGCCCCGGGAGCTCGGTGAGCTTATTCGCTTTTAAATGGGCTGGCGGAACTGAACGTTCAGACACCTGGGAATTTGGGGTTTTTTTCGTTGGTTTTTTCTGCTTCCCGAAGGTTTTTTTAATTTTTTTTTTAATTCCCTCCTCATATCCAGCTTTACAATTTTCCCTGGCAGCCAAGAAGAGATGCTGCCTTTTTTTTTTTCCTCCTTAGAAGCTGAGAGTGATAACAAAAAGGCTGCTTCTCAGGTGTGTCCCTCCAGAGGAGGGTGCTCAGAGCTGAGGAATGTCAGCAGCACCAGCTCCCTCTGTGCCACCCCTGCAAGGCACCTCAGCCACCTTCCAGCTTTCCCTTTTGGATTCTCAAATCCAAATCTACCACTGAAACTGCTGTCCTCCCCCCTGCAGACTTGCTCACACCTGTGAGCATGTTTTCCCACCCTGTTAAGCCCAGTTTGCCCCAGTGGTGGACCCAGTTCTTTAGAATTGTGCCCTGCCTAACATTTGTCTTCAATCACAGTGTCATTCCAGGCTGTGCAGGGAAAAGAATTCTGAGAATAATTGCACATCTTACACTGCAACCTGCTTTCTCAAAGACTTCAGAACTGGCATTGTATTAGGAAAAAAAACCCAACAAAACAGCTTCTCTGAGCTAGATTCCCACCTGGCATACAGTATGTTAGTGTATTTTAAGTCTGACACAAATTTAGATAATCCAGATTCTTGAATTAATACTTCTTTTTTATAAAGAAAAGCTAATGTGAGTTTATGAGGCAATAGTTTGAACCTGTGGAGAAAAAAAAGGCAGTAAGTTGATTAGAGATTTAAGTTCTTTTTTTTGTGTAGTTTTCAACTCCAGAGTAAGCATTGAAGATTCCTAGTTCTATGTAATTTGTTCCTTAGAGGTTTGCATCCATCAGAGAGACTGCCTTTGTTGATCTTTACATCACTAAAACAGACAAAGTGATTAATAAAGAAAGGCTTTGCAGTTAACAGCCTAAGTCAAAGACCAGATCTGACTTTTTATAGACCTATATGACAGATATTAAAAGTATTATTCTAAGCTGGCACAGAAATAAAAATTGGAGCTTGATTGTGGATGGTTGAAAGAGACTTCTTAAATCTTCCTGTAGAGTTAAAGTTTGGACAACATGTTAATGTCTCTGGAGATAAAGGATTAATTTTTAAAGGTACTTTGATGCTTACTTGCCATCAAAAACCACTTCAGTTTAAGCACTTCTGTGCTTTTCGGTCCTGAACCAGCAGCATAAGTGATGGCTCAAGAATATTCTCCCTAGGTCTCTCCTGCCCATCCAGGTGCAGACAAAGGAAGACAGCCCCAAGTCTCCCACTGCTCCCCTCTCTCATCATCATCCTAGCTCTGGCAGCCCTGGCTTCAGTACCTCAAAGGTGGCATAAAGAGGCCAGCAGCCACACTTCCCTCTCACTGTGAGATCTTCTGATAATGCACATCTATGCAATCATGGCACTGGTGGCATCTCAACACCCTTGTTCTCGGGTAACAGCCAGCCCTGTAATATAAACACTTACAGTAAAAGTCATAATTAGGTTCTGCAAATGCGTTCTGCCTTTGTTTGGAGTTGTTATCCCAAGAAAGGGAAGGTCAGCGAAATCTACCTGCTGACAGGACACCCCAGTTCACCACAAGGCTCTGGAGAAAGGGTCGGATGCAGGAAAGAGTTGGCATAAACACCTTCACTTTCTCATTCAAGTTGTGCAGAATAAAAGACAGATGCCTTTGCTGTCCATGTGGTGGCACTATTTGAACACACCTTTTCCCTTCTGAGTGCTGCTGTTTAACTTTGGAGTTAACAAGCACAAACTTCTGGATATTTCCAGTACGAGTTTTGCAGGATACAAGAGTAAGAACATAAAAACTTGTGGGGGGTCAGACTGAGCAGCTGGGGTTGCAGAGGAATGAACTGCCAAGGGGAGCCTGGCAGGTGTGGAGGGAAGCCAGAGCATCAAAAGCCAATGGATTGCAAACTGAGGGACCCTGGATTCTAGCAGCATGAGGAGCACATCAATGAAGTGAAGGTGAAGCACCAGCAGATGAGTACAGACTGGAAATCGAGTGAGCTCATAAATCAGTGTGCTAATGTGTGTGCTCAGAAGCTCAAACCATTCAACAGCAGAGGGAAGATGGGCTGACAACACTGCCAATGGGCTGGAATAGATCATATATGGCACAGCAGTGAGGGGAATGGAGCAGCTATGCTGTGTCAGCCCACAAGAACTGCCTTCTGCTGGAAACCAGCTTGGTTTTTGGTCACAGGAATCATTAAACAGTCTCCTAGACAAGCAGAAAAGGATTTTTCCTTTTCTCCAGATGTGTAGAAAGAGGAGTTAAGAAAGGATAGTCCACAGGAAAACAGCCTTTGAATGTAAAGGTGAGAGGATAGTTGTGCCTCAGGTGATCCCAAGGCTAGCAAAATGCTGCAGGAAATGAGATATTTCTGTTCTAGCACACTTAGGGGGCTGCTGGTCTAAGGGAGTTGTGTGTGTGCATGCCTGAGTCCCTTCATCACTGAGGTAGTATCATCTTTGGTAACAGCTGGTGAGGCCAAATTCACTATGCTGTTATATACACCAGACCAGCACTACCTGGCTGCACACATCCAGCTGCACCAGAACTGCGTTGAACCTATCCCCTGTCCCTTGCTTTTAGTAAACAGATCTGTCTGTGTCAGCATTTCTCTCAGAAATGCTTTTCTTGGTTCATCAAGGTCAACAGGACCTGGCATTCAGCAGTTCTCCTTCCCAATGCCAGACAGTTGCTTTTCAGGTCATTATGCTTTAAAATAATTCAAAGCTCCTTATAAATGCAGTGAGGCAGGAATGGCCAGTTACAACTCATGTGACGCACCACTAATTGAGTTCTGGTGAGCATTGGTCCCAGGTGCAGAAAATTGGGGCAAAGGGGCTGGTGAACATCAGATTGCTACTATCTGCATTTTGCTCTTTGTCTTAAACCTCTTCTTGTCCTTTCCAGCCTCTTTCCACGGGTTAGAAAGCACAGTGCAGTGTGTCCCTTTGGCCATCTGATGAGGAGCACTCACTGCTGCATTAGTACGACTGCTGCTGCTGAGCCCAGCATTCTGCTTTGCCTCCACAGAGATCATCCCTTGTTCCAGGTAAGCTGGGTTATGTTAGTCAGTGACCTGGGACACAGTGCTGCATTGCCAAAATTAACCAAAACAGTCAGCTGGGCACTTAGCACTACTGCACGATCACAGATGCTGATTCTTGGTGCACAGCAAACCAGTGGCACATGTCTGGACCTTTAGCCAGAGGTGAGAAAGGCAGATGTCCAGAGGGGATCAGAGTAGAAACACTTCAGCTTTGCCCACCCATCAGCAATACTCCTATGAGCAGCATCAGCATGGAGGGCAAGCTGGCCTCTACCCTTCACCCTTGCTGGTGGCTGAAGATGTTGCACTAGGAATTAGCAACTACTGGAGAGTCCTCACAGTCCCAGGGGAGATGTTTGCTGGAGATAACCCTGAGTTACTAGAGAAACCATGTTTACATGGCAAACACAGGGCACACTCCCCACCCTCCCTTAACAGACAAACCACACTTACAATTTCTGGGCAAATAGCTTTATTGCAGTAAGGAAGAAAGCTTTCTACATCTCAGTCTCCACCTTCAGCAAAAGTACAGGTCCCAAAGTCCACACAGCAAGGGCAGCACTCCTCAGAGAAAGGAGAGCTGCACTGAGCGCTGGCAACACTGGGACAGGGAGATGTATAGACAGAAGGTATGGACCAAGAGGAAAAAAGCCTACTTGGAAATAATTTGTACTTTGGTGTACATGGGGATCCCAGCAGCCATGCTTTGGTTTCTCTCTCTCAAGCACTTATCTGGAATGATGGCAGCAATGTGCATCTTGGTTTGTAGGGAAGAGGTGGGATTATTTCTTGGTGCTGTGTGTCTGCCATGAGATTTATTTTGTTGCAATCCTATGCTGTTGTGCTAAACTGAGAAAGTGAGATCAACATTAGTGACCCAAGCTCCTTCTGCTGCATCTTCTGCAGTACTTGGACACTGCTGAGCTTTCTACTGAAAGTTAAACACTCAACAGCTCATGTCTGCTCTGCCCCAAAATGAGAAAACCAAGAGCAGCATAAATTTTGTGCTGTTAGATCAGAAGATGCAAATGCACACAGCTCTGTTCTCAGCCAGCGGAAATCAGCCCAGCTTTCGGTTGCCAGCTGGGGGAAGAGGTTGGTTGATGGCATGTGTGCAACTAGACCAGAGCATCAAACACTTCACTCCCCATGCCACTCAGAAATGCTGTGCTCGCTTTTCTGAATTTGGGCTTTATGGCAGGACCATAACTGAAGACAATATTGCTGAAAGATGAGGGGGGACTGAGGGACGAGTGGTCCAACATGCTATGGTACTGTCACCCCATTAAGTCAATCCAGATGTTAGCAGGCATTCTAGCTCAAGCCTGGAGTAGAGCCAAGCATGGCAGAGCTGACTTGCTCTCAGTGAACCCCCTCTGTTCTCACACTGCAGCTCAGCTCTAGGTGAAGCTTTAAATATAGTATTTTAGCAGTAGAAGAGCCTGTTACTCTCCTCATGAATGAAAAAAAGGTGGTATGCAAAGGGGTTGGCATTTGAAACGAGAGAGGAACAGAGAAATGGTGGTGACATCTGGCACTGGGAGGTAATGCTGACCTCCACCTTCTGCAGCAATGCTAAAAAAACCTTGAGCCCTGTTGGACAGGGAAGCAACGGGAAACAATATGCTGACCCCACATCCAGCACCCCTGGAATGATACCCATTGCTGCCAAAAACTTGGAAAGCTGGAAATACCCCTGATGTTTCGTAGGCAGGTCCTGGCAGGAGCTCTTTTCCCTGACAGATATGAGACAGACAGCTAAAGAAATATTGCACAATTAGTGCTTTTATGACATAGAAAAAATAGTAACAAAGTCCTTTAGTAAAGAACATGAGATCAGTCCTTGCTTACCAGGACAGAGAAAACAGCATCTCCTGAGCGTGTAGACTGGCTGTTGGCAGGATGAGGACCATGGTGTCACATGCCAGCTGCTTGTGGACAGAGTCTGGCATGGCAGAGGGCAGAGCCAAGCCCTGCAGTGAGCTCCTGGATACAGTCATCTGAGCAACTGCAGGGTCAGGGTGACGTGTGCCTGCTGACACCCTGCAGCTGGCATCAAACATTAACACCCTAAAGGGAACAGCCAGCCAGGCAGTCAGTGCTGGCTTATTTACCTGCCAAGAGGAGATGAACACTGGGTTGCGGAAATTTGCTACTGTGAGGCGGGCTAAGTGCTTCCAAGTCAGTTCAGCTACATCTCTGCTGTATCTGCAACCGGTTTGGGGAATGTGACATTAGGGGCTCCAAGGGGAAGAGGCAGGAAGGTAGAGAGACGAGATTTGTGTTCCCCCCCACAAAATCCTAAGTGGTATTTCACTTAGGATTGTCAGTGTCTCACTGAAAGGTTGAATTAGCTGTAGTCTCTTCTGGCTTTAATTGCTGTATTCAGACAAGCAGGACAGGCAACCTCATCCTCCTGCATTCCAGTTTCCCCCCTGAGCAGAAAGATGGGCTTCAACTCTGCAAAGCAGCTGAGATTCACCCATTCTGGGTGGGGAGTGCAGATCCATTTCCATTATATATCATTGTCATCTTCTGCCACTGCATCTATGACATATCTACTACTGCTTCTGCAGATCTGGGTCACTGTCATCATCGTCATCTGCTGCATTGTCCTCAATAATTTCAACCCTCTCTCCAGCGTCTGGATCCACGTCAGTCTTAAACCACACAGCTTTGTAGCCATCATCGGCCGTGTGCCTGTCTGTCTTGAGGATAGACTTCACTTCTTTCTCCTGCCCAGTCTCTTCTTCTATTGCTTTCTGTTTGTTTTCTTCTATTTCTTTCTGTTCCTCTTCTTCCATTTCTTTCTGTTCCTCTTCCTGGTCAAAGATGGTGGTGGAAGCCACAGAAACCTTTGGTTGGCTGTTGATTTCTTCTGCATTGGATGAGGGCAAGGAAAATGCTGAATGCTCTAATGCACGTGCCATGTGTAAATGGACATCACCATTTTCTGACATTTCTTGCTCTTTGGTGTTCACATATGGGTGTTCATCTTGTTGGTAGGATTGGTTCCGGTAACCCCTAGACTTTTCTTTGGAAAACTACAGAAGGAGAAACATGTTGTGATTGTACTGAAAGGAAAAGAAGCAGGGTGGGGTGAAGGGGTGGCTGAAGTGACTGAGCTCCTGCTCAGAAAAGCTTCAGCTTGTTTTGCAGTTAGACCTGTTTAAAGCCTGGGAAAGGTATGGTTCTCTAGGAGAACTATTTTTTTTATTGCCTGCATTCCTGGATTTTTTCAGATAACTATGGGCATGTTTTCCAGGAGCGCTGAGCACCAGCAGCATAGGCTGCTTTGTACCCATCCTCTTGAGGTATTACTCTGGAGTGGGATTTACCTCAGTCAGGGTCAAGAACTCTTGTTACTCAGCTGAGCTGTGTACTCTGAACTCACACTGTAGTCTGTGGAGCTCAGGCTCCTCACAGTCCCATCTAAGGCAGAGACCAACATCTGGTAAGATGAACTATGCCCTAAGCTTCAAAGTAATCAGACTGCCAGGGGGTTGAGAGAGCCAAAGGTAAATAGCTCAGGAGCAGACAACTGTCTAAGACAAGGCATTAGGATAAGGCTATGAACAGCCTTTTCTCTCCAGGGACTATAGAGGAAGGATGAACAGTGGTTTACACCACAGACACAGGTTTTACAGAGACTATCTCTGATATATGTCACATTTATCCTAGATTTTATGCTTCATGGAGCTGTGGTCCTCTCCTTACCATGTCTGCTCAGCCTCAGGGGGGCTAAAAAGAACAACAGCAAACACCACCAAAGCAATGGCACCTTTGCAGACATGGTCTCGGGAGTGATTAATTACCTTGGCACAAACATGGGTAGTATTTGGACAGCCCATCCATCCTTTTTAACCTCCTCAGATCCTACTTTCTACCTCTAAGAAGTTCTAATACAAACAATGCACTTACCTTTTTCCTTACCAGGTATTTGACTGGATTTCCATACTGTTTGTAGATCATTATTCCAAGGAGGACTAAGGTAATTAATAGCAGTGCTGCTAATATACCACCCAAGATACCCATATCCTGAGCAGTGTATATTTTATCAGGGAAGTTTACAGCTGGAAGAAAAAAACCCCAGTGTTATAAAGCCTAAAAATGGCAGCTAGATTTTTTTTTACACAGTGCTTTATTGTGGGGGAAGCTCCAACCAATTTTTGAAGGGCAAAAAAACATCCTGTGCTGCAGAATGTGACAGTGACACATTTAATGTCACAGAAGACCTGTCCTACAAGCAGAGTTTAAGGTGACTCACAGACCATTATAACTTCCAATGAGTTACATGAAGTGGAAATAGCACCCATTTACAAGACAGTGACTTTCACCCCATGATTTAACTACAGTAATAGCTATGTGACTGTTGGGCAAACAGGTGTTACAGAGGGTAAAGCTGGGTACATCTTGTGCTTTCCCACTTCACCCTTTTACACCAGCATGCACAAGCGAAGTATGTTTGTACTTGTGTGAAAATACAAATGTTCTTTAAGCCAGAATCTCACCTCTGATCCTGATGAGCATAATAAAATAGGAAATTTAAAAAGCATAATAGCAAATAGAAAAGCATTACAAGCCCCCCCCCGTCCTTTTATTGCTCTACACCAGCATTCTCAGGAGCAGCTTCCAGCCACCAGTTGGTATAAATGTATTTGTATGGAGATCAACATTATAGTGGAAAGACAGTAACTTCCTCAGGCTTAATCAGCGTTGCTTGCTGTTGTCAGTGGGATTCTTTATTTTTAAGTTTTCCAGCTTCATTTTGTAGTGTAAATTAGTCTCTTTAAAGTGTAATGATTAATGAAACAGAGTTTTGTTCTCCTGCCGACCTGTTTATGACAATGAACTTTGAGTATTCCCTCTGCATTTGATTGCACCCTCAGTTTATCATTAATACATTGGTTGACAGTGAATATTTCCTTCTTAATCATGTCTCCTAGGGAGCCACAGCCCACAGAGCTGCTGTGAAACACCACCACCCTTAACTCCTTCTGTGACATGCAGCATACAATGCCTCTCTGAAGGCTAGCTCAGTTGGTGGAATGATTCACCTTGAGACCCATGTGACCTGGCTCAGGTGTCTCAGCAACCAGAGACCAATGTACAGTTACCACTTCCCAGAAGTGTATTAAAAACTACTCTAGTTTCTACCTAGATATCTGAATGCTCAGTAAAGCTGTTTCCAACCCAATGAATGCACATTTCTTAACTCCACCTCTTAGAGCTGAGGGTTAAATATCTTACAGATTGGCCAGGCATCTGATAATCTCAGCTCTATTGAGGCCATTCCTGTCCTCAAGCCAGGTCCTCAGACTTCAGTGAGTGACCTGTCATTGCCAGTTTGCCCACAGAAGTGCAAAAGATAAAGCAGAAAGCAGAGATTCCCAGCCTACCTGCAGCAGGGGTGATCTCCACCAGGATTACAGTGCTTGCCTTCTGCAGGCTCACCATATCTTTCCCAATAGCCTATGTGAACATGGGAAAGAGAGAGCTTAGGGACTTCCTAGATCTAGACAAAGTGAAGATCTAGCTTCTTAGAAAGCCTAAAGTTATTAACTGCTTCCTTTGACCTGAGCACAAGAAGTACTGAGTTTACCAAAGGATTTCTGAGTTTGGGGCTGTAGCCTTTAGAGCCAGGACATATGCCAGCAATCATAACCTACCCATACCTACACATCAACCTCCTACCCACTTGCTCACCCTCCTTTTTTTGTTAATCAGAACCAGGGTGCAGGAGGAGGGCTCCTAAAATCTCTCCAGTCGGCTTTTTACTTGTTTCCAATGATATTTACCAAAGGACTGAAAAAATGATTTTACAGCTAGCACCAGATATAGAACATGGAGTAAATCTGCTATCACTTCATCTTCCTCCATCTCTATACAATTATGCTGCAAATGGGTGGGGCAAGGACTGTCCCTTTATTATATCCCTTAGCTAATGAAATTCCACCCTTGGTGCCTCTCTACTAGAAACTATCCCTTCCTTCCACAACCCTGGCAAGATGATGAAGAAAGTTGGCCTACCTCAATGGCTACTGTTCCTGGTGACTGCAGCTCCACATTTGTCAGGATGAGTCCATCTTTGGTTGCAATGAAATTAGTGCTGTTCTTTATGTAGTACTCAATGTTTGGGTTGACTTTCTGAAAGGCCAGAAGAGTGAATGATTAAACCACACCACTTGTGCTTTGCGTGCATCTCTGTGAGAACCTCTTGGCAGGATTTGTTATATACATCTGAAGTCTTAGCAGGTATATAGTGCAATAAATGCATCTGGACTGAACACATGAGAAAGGTTGAACTTGTGTGCTCATCCTGTTTCTCAGAGTTCAAGAGTGTATCCTGAAAGTTGCCACAAAAAAAATGCCATGTCTTACCCAGCTTTTGTTGGTATCTTTAGTATTTTCCCAAGCAAAACAGATCTGTGCAAGGGATCTTGTAAATTTGGTCAGTTCTGCTGTAATAAAGTGCCAAAGGGGGATGTACCTGGAGACCAATCCTTGTACTGAAGTCTGCATGTTTTTTTTACTTTGTGTCTAGTCTGTTATTCCTCTCCTAGGTCCCCAGTCTTGTTATGGAAGCCTTGGCATCAATAAAGCTAGCATTTTTCCTTTAATTAATAGGGCATGATAGGAATGACTGGTCAGTAAATCTCTCCCTCATTCCTCCTTCCAGTACATTGTTCAAGAATGCTCCTCTCAAAATGAGTTATCACAGGGAGAATGTTAACTATTTCCAGCCCAGGACTGCAGGTCCTTGCTAGTCTGCTGTCTTTGGACTGTCTGCTCTTCCCAGGCCAGTCCACAATTACCTCTCCTTGACCTGGGAGAGAGAGGACACCTGCATCTGAGATCCCATCGCCCCAAACTATTCAAGGAAACACTCTACTTAGTCCTAGTTCAGATCTGGACCTGTTCACAGCATATCCTAACCCTGGGCTTTACTCAGCACACTGTTTTGTGGTGAATCAGGTCACCTACATCAAACTGGGTGGAACTGGCTTTTGGAATAGAGTCCAGGAGCTTCTCCATATCACATCACATCATAAATGGTTCAGATCTAAGTGGAATTTCTAGGGAAATACCATACAAAACATTAGAGGAAAACGTATTTGCCTCCCCACACTTCCCCTTCCTCATGTTTTATGACCCTGCTTTAAGCCTGAAGCAGTGAGAAGGAATGCAGTGCATTTGCAGTTTCTTACGTCGGGGAAGTCATCATCCATTGCTGTTATCATCAGGGGGCTGGAAGGATCACCAGCTCGGAAGACAAAGCTTCTTGGGGCCAGACCAACAGATACTATCCCGTTGTAGATCCTACTCTCAAAGTGTGGTGGATAGTCACTTTTATTTATGACCTTAATCTCTACACTGACTATGGCATATTTCTGTATGTTGTTGACCTGGGTGGCCTGCAGAGAAAGAGAGAGAGAGGTTAGCCTTTTCCTGTTAGTGATGAGATAGAAAAACTCAGGCTTGATCTGAAGCCCATTGCAACCCGTGGGGTTCTTTCCATTGTCTCCAGTGAGCTTTCAGGCAGACCTGTCACAGATGTCTCTGTGGTTTGTAGTCCTTATGTTTTAGCTTGCTTTTGCTGTTGGCCCTCCACACAGTCTTGGTCCAGCCCCAAAGTCTAGACATGACCCTGCATAAGGGCCATGTCTGGACAAATAGCAAAGCAGTGAGATTCCATCACCAGCAGGCAGAGCCTGCTCATCTTCCTGAGGGTTTGGGTCAGTTCAGTTACTACCTGGGAGTCCACATCTTCCTGGGCATGCAGGGAGTGCTTTTCAGCCCCCTCCTTCCTCTGGAGCTGTAGCCAAAAGGAGAGCTTGTCTCTAGGGTTGAATTACATTAACTACTGTAACACAAGCTCCAGTGGTGCCCGAAGAAAGCCTTCCAGCCCTGCTCCTCCAGGCTTTAAGATCAGCAGGATGTCCCAATTCAGTTCCTCTGCTCTGATGTTGCAACACACAGCTGAGCAAAAACGCCTCTTAACTTCTGCAAGAGCTTTGCATGTAAGTTGGCACAAGACAAATACTGGTCAAATACTACGGCCTTCTGAAAGAAGGGGTTTAAGCAAATTAGCTTTAATTATTAATGTAGTTGACTCCTGTCGTATCAAGGCTGCTGCTTCCTAGAAAGCCAGCTCTGCTGGGGGGATGTCTGTAGTATCATCAGACTTACCATGACTTGCAATAGGTAGGAGTCTGGGGCAGTTGCTACTTTGTTCATGGTTAGATTCCCTGTGTCTGCACCCACTGAGAAAACTTTGTCTGGATCCCCTGAAGAAAATGAAAAGACTAGTCAGTCATCAGACCCCTTCAGATACCTTCATAAAGTGACCTGGATCATTTTTTCACATCTTAGTCATAATATCCCCAGGGCATATTGCTGTTTTGCTTGCCTGCCTGGCTGCTCCAAGGGCTGGGAGTGCTGGCCAGTCATTCAGAAGGATTCAACATACTAAAAGCACCAAGAAGATGTGTGTGAACCCAACTAGATGAGACAGTACAGCAAAGCTTTGCATTTCTAGTGCCTATAGCCAGCTTAAATTGTGCCAAATGCCTGGAGGCTCTGGTGCAATATTAGGACGAAAGGACTCCAGTTCTCTAACCCAAACCCTAGCAGAACCCATATTGCACTTCAGGAGAGATAAAGGGAGGATTATTCCTGTTTTAAAGGCAAGAAACCAATCTACAAAGAGTAGCTGGTTGGGGAGTTGTCTCGAATAGCTCTAGGCATCTAAAGGGAAGGCATCTATACCTGACATTCTTACTTAGATTGTGAAGACAAAATGGCATCTCAGTGCATGGTTTATCTGATCTCTAATCTGTGCTTGAATCTTAAAAATATCTATGTTGGATATGTGTTAAAATATAAGCAAATTTTTTAGTTCTCTTCCTCACTCTGAGACACTGTGGGCTATATTTAGACAAGGACAGCCCCAGTCTGAGGTTCTCTGTTGGCTGTGGGGGTAGGAAGGCCACACTACATCCAAAATGCCAGTGGAATTGAAGATTCTTTAATGTATTTCTTATCAGGAGGATTATCAGATACAGTGCCATGTGGGGATGAACAAGTAATGACTACATCTGACCAATATGATCTACCTTTGCCTTGATAGTTATTCAAAGTCCCACTATTGTTTAAAAGGGGAAAACAAAACAAAACAAAAAAAAAAAGAGAGAGAGAAAAAAAATCCTTTGAATGAAGTAAATGACCCAGTCAATGATTGGGCAATCAATTGACTGTATTCAACTAATCTTTGTGAAATCAAGACTAAAAAAGGGCAGTTTAGATAGGGCAATGTGTTGGAGAAGAAAAACAGGATTCTTGGCAATGAATGAAAATTATTCTCATGATGTGGAGATTTTAGGTTCATCTCAAGGCTCAATGGAAGTGGTGTGACAGACTGGCAAAATCAAGTCTAAAAGCTGGAAGATAAAATAGGTCTCACCAAAAGTGAAACCAAAGTCCTTCTAACAGGTTTAATTGAGATTGGTTCGTGGGACTGTAATTCTCTTTTTCTTCCTCTCTGAGCAGTCTCTTTCTTCTACTTAATCCACAATGTCACAGAACATTGGATCTAGTTATGTTTTTGTGGCAGAAACAGAGGGGCACCAGGCCCTCAACTCTCAAGTGCCACTGAGGGTATCTCCTCTTGGAGGGTAACACAGGGGACATGAGCAACACAGTTTATGGAAGGTGACAACTTCTACTCACCTCCAACAATACTGTACACGATTTTTTCATTTAAAGTGTAGTCAGGATCAATAGCATAGAGAGGCCCTGGCTCTAGGGCAAGTGGTTCTGTCTGCAAGAACAAGGCAAAGCATTACACACCACCCTGCAGCACCAGATGAGCTCTTGCAGCATTCTCCCACCCAGCGTGGCTCTGGGGGTTTTGTCTGGGGAGAATGGCCTTTATGGCTGGGAGATGGCTTTGACAGAGCAGGGGTGAGACAGCCTAGGGCAAGGGGTTTTCCAGCTCTTGTCTCCCCTGCGACATGCTGCAAGGACAAGCAGTGCTGCCTGGCATGGTGAAACTCCAGTCTCCAGGACGACGAAGGCTCTTTGCCATGCTGAATCATCTACATTTATGACTGGAGAGCAGCACAAGCTCATGGAAATGATTAGGCACTATGCACTGGGAATGGCATCTGGATATTGCTTGAGAATAGAATCAAGGATATGATTTGATCATGCCTGCTTACCGACATCTCAGCCATGTTGACCCTCCCAGCGTAGGGGCTGCTGATGCACACGCTCTTGTCTGTGTTGATGAAGGTGCAGGGCAGAAACCAGGGTGGTTTGGTGTCAGCTTGTTCAATAACAATATTGATTGTTGCAGTAGCTGTGTGGGTGATGTCGGTGCTGTCCACAGGCCTGTCCTGTACCCAAAGAAAAAGGACACTCCTGAGATGCAACTTTTATTGCCAAAAGAACAACCTATCTGCACAAGTCAGTGTCACAGGGTCTTTTAGCTTTTGTAACTCCATTCTATCTAAGGCTTAGCAGTTTATGTGGGATTAGCAATAGCAGTGAATTGCCTGTTTCTGCTGACAAAGGTGGACTGAACACAGCTCTGTCACTGTGTAATTACAAAGGGTAGAAGGTTGGTTCAAATTCTCTGCACCAGGTATCCAGCCTCCCTCCTGCCAGCCCAGAGATCTCCCAGTGAGACTTACCCTGCAGTCAAGAGTGATGGGGGCAAACAAGACATTTTGTTCCTCCTCAATAACTTACCCTTGCATACAAGACCAGTGTTGTAGATTTAAATTTCTCATAGTCCAACGTTTTTTGTAAATAGATTTCTGGGTTATTAACTCCTTTTATGGCAAAATAACCATCTGTTCCCTGGAAGACGGGAAAAAGAAAAACCCTAATAGCAGACTCAATCACAGATATGTTCAAAACACTGCTCACTTTGTGGGCAGTCATCTCAATCAGACCTTTACACCTGGGGACCAGGGAGGGGAGCAGTGTGAGGATGCCAGACCTATTCTATCTTTGATATTTCACCCTGGAGTTGCTTGTCTTGGCAAAAAGGTTTGTTCATGCCCATGTGAGTTTTCTTCTTCAAGATCTCCTGCTTTGCCTGCCATCCTGCTCACAGGTACTGGATGAAACCTTTCACCTCATTTAATTCCTACACTCAACAGGTTGCCAACAATCCCTGATTTTGGGTCCATGACATCCAAGCAGTCTCATGTCCATGCACAGAGCAGATGAAAGATGGCTCAGCCTCTGGGAGCTGTCAAGAGCACTTGTTTTAGCTTACCATAGCTGAACTTTGGAAGCAACTGTAAACCAAAGTGAAGTAACATATGTTGCATTTTACTCCATAATCTCCTACACCTGCTTTGCTTCTCCTTTAACCTTATGGCTTCTCTAGAGTTTCCCAGGATTTCTAAATCCCTCTGGAATTACACCAATGTGAGTGCAAAGTTTGGTCCCAGAGCAGAAATTCAAAAACTTGTGGTTTCTGCTCGCAACCCTTGGAATCCCCAGGGTTATGGAAGTAATGGAGGCAGCATGTCAGATGCTCCCTGCTCACACAGGGTGGGTCCCTGCTCCCACAAAGGTTTTTAAAAATGGAAATATACATTTTGGTTTTCTCCTGAATTAATTTTTACTTAAAATATTATTTTCTAGCAGGCCCTTGCACTCTAGGCTGGCAGCAATTGAACTGTGCGTACAATTTGTTTCCCATGTTACCAAGTAAACCCCTTAAGAGCAAATAAACTAAGACATTAAACTGGGGCCTGAGGAAAGTGGGGGCTGCCTTTGGCTCTGCCAAAGACTTTTAGCGTGATCTTGGGCAGCTTGTGTCATCTCCACTCTGCATGGACCCTTCTGGCAAACAGGGCCATGACTCCTTTCCCTACCCGACTCAGTGCAATTCTGAACTCTGTGAGGTACAAAGGTCTCTCCTGATTTGTTTACAGACCATCCCAACAAGACTTCTCTGGATCATATGGCTCAGAACATCCTAGATGAAAGTTTAATCTGTAGAGTGTAATGAAAGTGTGAGCAGCAAAAATAATTCAATACCTGCAATATTGATTGCTCTGTTCTGCTCAACAAACCAATGTTTGGGTTTTGCAAAAGATGCACCTCTTCCAGAAGCTGTCAGAGAACTAAATGCAATACAACGATCTTAGCCTCAAAGTTGGGGCTCTTCTAAATGCCACACAAAGTTTTCCCCAGAGGTACCATTTTTTTCCCCAAAGAACAAAGATTTTTACCATGACAATTGTTGTGAGTTCATAGTAGATGATGTCCAGGTCAGCATCACTAGCGCTTAAATCTGTACGGGCTACAATGGTTGTGTTCACTTTTGTATCCTGAAACAAAGTTACTGTGGTTATTGTCTCTGTGAAAGGGGCTGCAGTCTGGTCTCAACTAACCCTTCCCGAGTCCCACAGCACTGGGTGGCCCAGTGCCCTCTTCACTTATGTGCCAGGCTTACCTCAGGAACAGTTTTGGTGAGATTCTGTTTTGCAAACTCTGGGCTGTTATCGTTCTCATTGAGAATGGTCACAACAATTTCCAAAGAATCCCTCTGCAGGAAAGGTAAAGCAAGAGGGTCAAAGACAAAACTGAGACAGTCAGGGGCTGGTCCTGAATTGCAGAGTGAGCAGATGGGGTGGTTTAAGGAGCACAGCTGGATGGGGGCTGGATGGGGCTGAGGTGTGCAGCCAGCCCACAGTGCATGGGGGCTTTGTGGGTTTGTTTGTACCCCCTCCCCATTCGCAGAGCCTTTGATGCTCTCTCATTGCCTGTGAGAGGATTGTGTATGGAAAAGGTTATCTCCTCACCGCTGTCTGTGGACTGGGAAGAGCAGAGGAAAGAATGTGCTGCCCTGTAGGACCTTGTAACAAGGCTGAGTATTTGGAAGAGCACTCACCTGCCCAGCAACGTTCTGACAAATCAGGAACACCAGCAGCAAGGTGTCTTTCTGTATACAAAAACAAAAACCCAGCCATTGTAGAAACAGGCCAAAATGTACTAACTCTTTCTAAAGTAAATTAGGCATGTATTGTTGAATCAGAAATGCTAGTGGGCTTTATCTTGTGTTCAGGCGTATCTAACTTTTCCTTTATTTCTTTTACAGCTGTCCATCAGCACTGGGATCTTCTTGTGATGGAGCCAAAGCAGATTGATCTTCCAGCTTCCCTCCCTGTGATCCCTGTACTATATCAGCAGAGGTAATCAACCACTTTCTTACACTTAAGGTGAATTCAAACAGAGAATTCTTTTTAAATTAAATGAAACAGAAATGTTCCATGTAGCAAGTACAGTGTTGCCTGCCGGGTGTTAACTCTACCTGCTGTCCTTCACTCAGATAAATGCAGGGTTTTCCACTGGGGAAAAGCAGCTTAAGGATGCTTGTGGCTGTATATGGAACACTCCAGGAAGGGAAAATAATCTAGCAGCAGCCTTACTGAACACACTGACTTTTTATACTGCCTTTATGCTTCACACAAGATCATCTCACTTCTCAGAGCTGTTTTCTAGAGGCAAACAGGGATCATTTTACCTGAGTCCTGGAGAGCTCTGAACACTACAGTTGTCACATTTGTGGTTTTAAATCTTTCTCTCGCTTTAATTCATACAGATTAATTGAAGGAAGGTGACAGCAGGCATATGATGCATCCCTCTCCTCCCTATACGCTGCTTGTGGAAGGGCTGACCTTTCAAGCCAAACTGAAAGAGGTTTCTTTTTCAAAGTTACGTCCTAGATCCTTTAGAAATGGGTTCCAAATCTCTGGAAGTCCAAAACCCTGGGTTGAAACTCATTGTGTCCCAGCATTATCCATCTCTTCCTAACAGCCTGCTAGCTAAAGGTTTACCTCATAATCCACAACTTGGTTCAGCTGCAGTTCAAGCCCCTGTATAGTGAAAAAACTGGCATCAGGGGAAGCAGGATCAATCATTACAGTGAAGCCTTGTTCCACATGGATTGTGGTCACCACCTCGCCAGGCTTGTTATTTTCAGAAATGCTTGGTTTGTTATTATCAACAGAACATCCTGAAAAAACACACAAATGAGACACAGAATTGCCCTGAGACCCCTCTGGTTACCCTCGCAGAGAAGGTCACTGAACAAAGCTGTCTTGGAGTAGGAGTGTAAAAATCTTCCACTTATAATGGTGCAACCTGCTGCCATGGGGGTTATTCCTCTGTGGTCATAGACCTCCTGCAAGAGCTTACCTTTTTGCTGTGCTGAAACTTGAGTCATGAAGGGCAGCAGAAAGAGCACAGCAGTGAGAAGCCAGTGAGAAGCAGCCATGGCGAGCTGCTGATCCTCTTCTCTCCCTGTTTCTCCCAGTGCCGTCCTCTATGTTCACTACTTCGTGAAGGCAAAGCATATTTGTTGGCTGGAGTAAATTGCTGCAGCTCAACCTTTGCCTCATTGGGTGACTTATTGAAAGATATCTACCAGTCACAGAACACAGTGACGTGTAAATTCCTGTTTCTACTTTGATTCTAGCTCTTCCCTATCATAAATGCTCTGTAGCAACTGGGATATAATTGAAGACTTTCAGAAGTCAGAACCAAGCTCCCTGGGATGAGCATGGAGGAGGACAAGGCTGGCACTTGGGAAGCTCTTTGTATACTCCAACCTACCCCAGTGGGGAGGAAATAGGCAAATTTATGTTTCTGATGTGCCAGAGATAAGGTCTGCTTTGATCAAGTAATTTCCTTTAAAAAGGTGCTACTATATCACCTAGATCTTCTTTACTTTAGCCAGGCTTTTTTTTGCATGGCCCACATTCCCTTTTAGAACAGGTATTTCTCTCCAGCCCATGGCTTAGGGTTTCTCTCTTCTAGTTACAGTCTGTCATGTTGATCCCGAAAAATAGATTTAAAAAAACCAACAACCATAAAAGCCAGCTCTCAAATGTTTCATCTTTATTTCTGGAAAGGCAAATGTTCCAGTGAAGACAAAACCATCTTGGCTGCTTTTTGTTTGGATGGTAAGGGAAGGAGTGAGGCCCTGTGTAAATCCTTGGGTTGAGCTAAATCAGTGATGTTTCCGAGACAACCTTGCTATTCCCAGCCACCCTACAGAGCCCTCACAAGGTGAGCAGAGTGGGTCCAGAGACAGCAACTGGGCTCAGCTGCAGCTCAGTGATTACCCAGCAGCTTTGTAAGAACAAAGCGTGTTCTTTTCTACCTTTCTTGCCAGCAGTGGCTCTTTGTAAGGGTGCTCCCCAGAGTCTCCATCCAGGTTCCAATTATTTACATCTCAGCAGACTCCTGAAGCCTCAAAAGTATGCTCTTCTACTGTCTTCTCCTGTCTTTTTCTGAGCCTGTGTACATTTTTCCAAGCCAAATATCATGTGGCAAGGCCACTTCTGCAAAGAAACACCATTATTCTCACCTTGCCCATTGTGCAGGATGAGAAAGGGGACAGCTCCTTTTAAAATCTTCACTGATTTCAGAAAGCTCTCACTGAAGTGTTGCATTTTAGCCAGATGGCCTTTAGGGGCTTAACAAAATACAGACTGCTAACTCTCCTTCCAAAATTCCTCCAAGAGGTCACTTTCCTAGCAGAGATTTTCTATGGACAAAAATAAATGAATGCCAAGGTCAGTGAGAACAGCATTTCAGCATCTCAACAAGGGGATGGGTGCTTAGGTGAACATTTGAGAGAGACTGGCTTCTTTGTAGATGTCAGGTATACCATAAATGGTGCAAACTGATGGTGCAGGATGGACTGAACAGTTCTGGTAGGCACACATGATTGCAGCTGAAGATACCTTATTTTAGAGCTGCTCTTCAAAATCTGTTGGTTTTACAGGAAAGACGGATAATCTGCCAGGCAGCATGGTGCAGGGACAGCATATAAACCTCATGGCATGGTGGAAAGAAATGCCTCCTAGTGGAGCTTTGTCTTTAGTGACTGTGGGAAAGACGGGCCAATAAGCACAGGGGCAGAACTGAGTGGAAACAACATTTACAGTCTGGATCTATGTTGTGTAGCTCTCAGTACATTTCTTTGCAGTAAGATTTAGCAACTGGCTGAGCTTCTGCTAAGGGAAGATGTGGCCAGGGTCTCCAGCTAGACCCAGCATGGAAGCCTGGCAAACATTCCTTAACCAGTCACGTGGCCCCCATGCACTCCGAATGGTCCAATGCCTGATAGTGGTACTACCCTTGTTACTGTTTCCCAAAGAGCAGCCAAGGCATAGGCACAGCCAACAAATCTTTATTTGACTTCAGGAGCAGGCAGCCAGATGCTCACACAAAGTGCATCATTCAGACTCCATCTACTGACACCAGCTCACACTGACATACATTTCACTCTTGATAAACTAAGAGATTTTATTTGTTTTGGACTGCTTTCTAGAATTTGTTTCCTATTTGCTGATCTCAAAAGTTTTTTCTAAGCAAATGCAATAGCTTCCTTGTTCATTTTTAAGGCTATACACATGCAAAGCTGCCTCCTTGGCTGCTTCTTCCCTTCACTTTCAGTCAAAGCTGCCTGTATCGTCCTCCATGCATGCAACCAGCTGCTTGGAGATGGGGCAGATGTACTGGCTGGTGATTGCAGCAGCATCCATGGCATCACTGTCTGAGTGGCTGTTTGGAGGAAAAAAAGGAGCAGTAGTTCAATATTTCTGGGCACACAGACTGCAGGAAGTGTGGCAAGGCCATCTTCACATTCACAGATGACTCCAAGGATCAGATGTAGGATAGAGGGACCTGGACCATGGCTGCCTGCAGTCACCCCACAAATGCACAGGCATTGCTGGTGTTATCATCCCCATTTATTCTAGGCAATGTGGACAAGAGGTACTAAGGGCCAGTGTTTTCCTCCTAATTTTAGTGATTTAATAGTGAACTGTCTAATTGAATGTGGTTGTTCGCTAGGAAGAGAACAATGTCCAGATGCTGAGACAGCCCATCCTGAGGTGTGAGTTTGAATCAATGACTGACTCTAAACAGGGTGGCAAAAACTTTCTATTGTAACTGTTAGATGAGGTTTCCTAATGGGATGAACAATTCTTTCAGTTCAGGATAACAGGTCTATAATTAGAAAAAGATATTATTTTTAATAACTGGCTTTTATGTGGCACTTCCTGTCTGTAAATCTCAATGCCAGCTTTGCATTAGGTAGACTGAGTGCTAGGTAGGCTTGGCACCTAGAAACAGAGATTACTGTGAAGGCAGGCAGGGAAATGAATTGAGATTGCACACTACCACATGCTACCTTGCTGTTAGATTAAAGTATTTGATTTCCTAGCTCTGCAAATTACCCCTGGGAGTGTGGCTGCTGGCGCAGTAACAGGAGGCACAGAAGTATGTGAGGGAGGGCTGCAATTCTGCAGTGACAGTCCCTGAGACAGTGCCTCACAAACTGATGGGGAATGAGGCAGAAGAGATTTTAAAATAGAGGCAATTTAATAAATCTTCCAACCTTTCTCTTTTTGAGGATGTCAGCCAAGCCCTTCTGATCTGCTACATTACATCAGACTTCTGTGCTTTGGATAAAAACTGGGCATTTAAAAGTTACTAAAAGTCATCTTTTGGCTTCAATACTTGATGATCAGGGCCATAGAGGTGAAAAATGTGTCCCACCTACCTGCTGTTGAGAAAACTCTGATACAACCACATAAAGCAAATTTCCTCCTGGCTGTTTCCTTCCTCTCTCCCCTGCACATCTGTGTTGACTGGGCCTGGAGAGCTGGTTTAGATAATGAAAATTAATAATAGTTTTAAAACAACAACCACACAGTGCAACCACCACAGCTGTAGAGCAGCACTGCTGTCTGGAAGGCAGGTTCACCCCTATCAGTGACCTGCCCCAAGGTCCATGCTCTGTTAACCTGCTGACTGTCACCATAGCTGTGCAGGAAGAAAAAGAAGTGTTCTCTTCAAATCAGGCTCAGACGCTTTCTGGCTGGCAAAGGGACAGGTTTTAACATGCACTTGCAATCTGCCTCATTACCCAGTACCAGCATGTCCTGGTGCCCATGGATATATGCCTTTTCCCAGTGTTTGTAAATTAAAAACCTACTGCATCTGCCAGGATTTTGTTGGTGGTACATGCCCCAGAAAATACCAAAGCACCCTGAGCAGATGGGAAGGAAACAATTTGCCTTGAGGAAAGGACCACCCTTGAAGGAAACCTCTCCAGGCAAAGTTGTCCCTTCATAACATACCAGCAGCAAGTACATCTGCAGTTGTGAGTTCTATCACAGTGCTCCACATGTTATAATTGATGATGTGCTCATATATGTGGCTTCAGTGGGAGCTGGTGGCCCTGTGTGTTGGTTGGATGAAAGGCCCCATATTTGCCAAACATGTGATTATGTCTGAAGTCTGCCCAGTTTGGCAGTCAGAGCCATGGGTGGGGACTATGAAACCCAGAGGTCTTCCTCATTCTGCCACGAAGCCCATTACCTACAAATATTTTCTCAGGTGTTTTATTTGAAGTCAGTAAAACACCAACAGCTTTTCCAAAAAGTTAAATCAAAACGCAAACAAAAAACTCCAGGCTGTGATCTGATGAAAAGTTTTATGTCCTCTAGATCAATCTTGATGAGCATCTGCAATAGATCATGTTGGTTTATGCCTGGAAATGGCTTCGGTGAGGTTTGTGTCCTGCTTTGCCTGCTGTGAGAGGCAGGACAGGCCGCTCGGATATCTCTGCTATCACACAGCATCTCCAGTCCCAGCCTGCTTGTCATTCTTTCAAGTTTTCCAAACCAGCTCAGGAGCTGAGACCTACCCCCCCCCGCAGCCTCCCCAGGAAGCAGAGCTCTTACCTGCGCTTGCGGCCCATGAGATTTTGAATGAACTTCTGAACTTGAGCATTTCCTCTCATCTTGCTGTATTCACTGGTAAAGAGTCCATCCGAGTGCCTCTGGGACCTGTGTCAGGGAAAACAGTACAACAGCTGCTGCTCCCAGCCATGTGACATGGGACTCATCACAACACAGAAATTTTTCCCTTCCCACCATCAAGGAGCCCTTTATCCCTCCCCTTCTCCTGTCTCCCCTCATCTTGAGCATCTCCTGGAAAACAACAGGATCGGGCTGGCTCTGGAGCTGGACATTCCCCTCATTACTGAGATTCCAGCTCCCACTGGAGACTTCTATGCCCCAGGAGGGTGGTTTTAGCTAGTCCTTACCTCTCCTTGAGGCCCACCAGGTTTTTGACTAGCTGTCTCACGTAGGCATTGCCATTCATCTTGCTGAGCTCACTGTGGAAGAGCCCATCAGCATGTCTCTCTGTCCTGGGAGGTTAGAAGAGAAAAATGAGGTGAAAAGGCCAGAGAAGAACAAGCATTTGAAACTGCCTCCCTTAAGGAAAGAAGGTCCTAAACAAAGATGGGCAAGAATTTGTGCCAATCTGGTAAAGTTTCATCCAAAAAAGGGCAAATCTTATTGGAATTTAAGATAAATATGTTTGTTAACTACCACACAGAAGAACTACTTGCACTTGTTTCTTACTAGTATAATCACCTCACTATAAGGATGAGGTGAGGTTAGCACAAGGATATGGGGATGTGAGGTTAACACTGATTCAGCACAATGGAGAAGGACAAGAGCCTGGAGAAGTAATGAATTAAACAGCCAGATACACAAACCTTGAGGAACAGGTAGATAATGGTGCTAGCACCAGAGACCAGCACTTGCAGGTGACTGATAAGCCATTAAAAGATGTGCTTAAAGCCTCAGCGACGTTTGAGGCCTTGTGCAGCCTGGTCTGGTGGGAGGTGTCCCTGCTCATAGCAGAGATGTTGGAACCTGATGATCTTTAAGGTCATTTTCAACCTTCACCATTCTATGATTCTATGAGCTATTATACTAACCAGAGCTATTATACTTCTGCCCAGACTAGTCAGTAGGCTAGATAAAAGGCCCGAGGTGTAGCTTCTGGAGAGATCCCATGTGTGTGTTTGTGTGTGTGGCCATGGAAGGGCTGTGAGGGGGTCTCAGCTCCATCCTCTTCCAGCCTAAGTCCTTTAGTCTCCCTATGATTATTTACCCCTGCACAAGTGGGAGGAGAGACAACCCTCCCAAAGTCTTACACACAATATTGTGAGCTGGTGAGCTTACAAGATGAACTATTTTTTATTATGTTTTCATGGCACTGGGCTATCTGAAACAGAAACTTCCACCTTTGTCAGCCTGCATAAGTATCTAGTTGGAAAACAGGCTCAGGAATGTCTTTTTTTACTGTAGTTTGATCTGTTTGGGGGCCTGATTTTTCTCCTGAAAGCCAAATCAATGTATCCATTCTTAAGCACGAAAAAGTGTTTACAACATTCACACTCATTTAATTAAATCAATTCAAGGAAGAAAAAAATTGAACAGTCAGGCAAAAGTTCTGGAAGGAAAATAAAAGGCTGACTATAGCGAGCAGGCTCTTTGAACAATAAGTTACAGAGGAAGCAGAGGCACAAGAAATGCTTACCTCTCCTGGGATGGAAGAGATGCTGAGAAGTGTGATAGGACAATCACAGGAATAATTAGTTGCCACAGACGAGTCATCAGAGAAACCATGTTCTCCCCTGAATTAAAAAAAAAAGGTTTTATGAGCAGCAGCACAAATGACCTTGGTCTTTGTCTGATACAGTTTGCATGCCACACAGAAGACATGTCTACATAATAACACCACTTCAACTAAATTAGGCAGAAATTCCTGCCAGCAAAGATAGTATTTATTTAAAATACAAAAGATGAACAACTCAAATCACTCCTGTTGTCAGTCATTTGGAAGTTGTTTGTAGTTGTATCCCAGAACTAGCACCATGCAGTCCCAGAGCAGGTCTGAGGTTGGCTGTGTAGGGTGATTGTGCTGGAGCTTTGCTGTGGGTCCATGTAACATGCCTTGAGTATGCAGGGAGGTATCATGGGAGTGAGTCCAGCAGTAGCATGACACCATAGAGAAAAAAACATCCTACTCTAAGTTTCTGAGATCTGACCCTTCAGGGAGAGGATTTGAAGCATCCATGAAAATATCCCGCACAGACAGTTATTAGTGTATCTGGAGAATGCCCAGGAGAAATCTGTTTGGGTTTTTTTTCAGGAAAAAAAAAAAAAGTATTTACTAAATAAAGGTTCACCTCCAAACAGGGGAAGAAAAAGGCTCTTGTGTGTGCCAAAGCACACAAAGGAAAAACAAAATAACACACAATTTCAGTAGCAGCAGAACCTTGTATTTTGTTTTCTTACTAAAATGAAAAGCACATTTGGTTTATCACAAGCCATTGCAAGTTTTTTTTCCCTTTTATTTCCAGGCTCTTTTTAGAGCCCTATGTCTGCAGAGCTGTGTGGCTTCATAAGAGGATGCCCACATTTCCACAAGGATTACTCAGGAGCTTTATCTGTAATTTATAATATACCTGCCTTCCTCCTGCAAAGAATCAAGCCTTGCTTTCTTAGTCACTATCCTAGAAACTCTCAGATAGTACTTGCTAAGCCAAAATCGAAGTCCTTACACTTTTATAATATTTAGTCTGAAACTAGATGGTACAAAGAGCATTAAAGGACTGTCAGAATTTCTTGAACACTTTCTAGCTGCCCTTCTGGGACTGTTTGTTACTCTAGAGATTATACAAGATGAGAAGAGGCAAGACGAGGAAGAACAAAAGTGGAGGATTTACACAGAAATGTATTCACTGGAAGCCACAGCACAAATATTTAATGAGGTTTGCAGAGCAGACAGGTGAAAGGTTTTGCATGATTAAGGATCCATAAGCTTCAGCTCACACACACTTCTGATGCTTTAGGGTTGTGTTTTCCTGACTGATTTGGCTTTGAGGAGGATGGAATAAGTAATACAAGAAGGACATTTCAAAGACCAGTTTCTTATTCTAGTTCAAACAAAACAGATTCCACAGTTCTGCTTTTGAGCTAAGGGACACGAAAGAGCTGAAAACAGCCACCAAATATAGAGCACACCAGGCTTCAAGGAAGGGAAGCCTGGAACCTGAGCCAGTCCTTCAGCCTGTCCAGCACCTGCCATGCAGTGCCTTGACCCTGGCCAGGATCTCACCACAGCATTTTGGCCTTCCTTGTGCTAGCCCTTGTGCCTTGGAGCACCACATTTAAGAGGCTGTTTTAAACTTCCTCCCTAGCCCTAGATTTTCCCTTCTTTTCATAACCTTCTAGCTGTTAAACATGCAGATCAACTTGTCTTTTCCCTTTCTGGATATAATTTTGACTTCTTTGTGCAGATCATATTTGCTCACTGAAGTTGCTAGGAGCAGTAAAGACTGCTGGGGAACTTTTCCTGTGTATCAATAATGATGATTATATGATGAAGTGCATTGTTTTTTTTAATCAGTCAGGCCCCAGGGAGGAGGCAGGTCTTCAGTGTCATCACAGTAGAGCTGTTTAACCTTCTTAAAATACTTCTGAGCTTTTTATTGCCCTCCCCAGTGATGCTGGCTGTCAGTAAATGCAAACTCCTTAGCAATCTGGGACCTCTAGCTGAAAGAGGTGTGTGCCAAGCCAGCTCAGGACCTGGGAACATCTCAGGTTTTTCCAGCAGACAAATCCTACTGTTGAAATGTCAACTGCACCCAAAGGCTTTGCTGAATCATTGCTCCTATCGCCCTGCAGGAGCACTAATGCTAACAGAGCTTCCAAAAAGGCTGCTACACAGGCAGTTTGCACACCTTGCTCCTGCCCATCTGTTGTGCTCTACCTAAATCTAAAGACCATATATTTCTGGAAGCCATCTGGTCCCGCTGCTGTTTGAGTTCCATTCCTTCCTCTGGTTGCTTCAGAGGAGGAAGACCCCACACATTACCAGCATAGCTCCTCAGGAGGTGCATGGCCTCATGGCAATGGCTCAGCAAAGCACCACCGAGGCCTGAAATCCACCACCCAAAAACTGAAAGAGAAGTCATCTGGTCCAGCCTGGCCATGTCAGCACAGCAGTACTCACCACACTGCAGTCACTCAGGCTCTCTGCTGTCTCACAGTTACGATGCACCACTGTCCCACTGCTCTCCATGCCCCCCTATAAATCTGCAGCCCTTATCAGAAGCAATTATTTGGGTAAATATATGAATATGAGTGATCATGATTAACAGCAAATAATGCATCCAGGCTGGAATGTCCTTTTAATTACTCTCTAAACCTGATCAGGTCATTCGCAGCAGTTTGATGGACTGTATTTCTGCTGATGGGTAATAATTCCAGCTCTTGTCTATTATTACGGTAATTTGTTGGGCAAACATCCCTGTACCAATTGATTCATTATGATTGTCGCCATTATCTCTCCTCCTGGCTCTAATCACCTCTTGATAGGAGCTTAATCTTCTGTTCTTCTTTTTTTAATCCTGCCTTGGGTTTTTTTTTTGCAATTGCCAGGAACTGTCAGTGAGTGTATGTGTGTACCTGCTAAACAATATGTTGTGTTTTTAGGGCAAACATGGCCTGATCAGTAGGATGAGGGCTGACTTTTGCATGGGGGGACAATACTTTCAAGCTGTGGTTTCATAGACATGTCTGGGAAAGGTTTGCTGAGAACAGACTGCATCACAGCTTCAAAGAAAGCAGCACGTTTATACAGGCATAGAAAACATCCTGAATGTATTCCCTGCCTTTGCTGGGGTTTGGAGCTCATTGCTCTCAAATATGCTACTAAAGGCAACATGGAAATACAGGGAGAAAATAGGATTACACCCTTTCTTTATGTTGTATAAAGTAGCTTGGAAGGATTAATCGTTATAAATAAATCTTCTTATCTTCCAGCTGGAGAAAAATACCATTTTTCTTGTCTATTTATCTTTTTTCTTTGGAAAATCAGAGGGCTTCCCCATGACTAGAGGGCTGGGAAGGACCTGGTTTTCCCTGTCATCTCTCCCTTGGAAGAATAACCCACGCTCTGATGAGCAGCAATCCTCAGCACTACTGTGTGTGACTGCAGGCTGCTGCCAGAGCCCTGCAAGACGGAGGGGAGAAACAGTGTTGAAAAGTCTCCCCAAAGAGCTACCATGGCCACTGCTTGGACAGAGGAACCCATTTTCTCCTTTGAGACAGTGCAGGTTAGTCCTGCACACATCCAGGCATTTCCCAACTTTCTGCAATGGCTGCTTTCTCCAGCTGTTAGTGCTGTCATTCCTCCTCCAGCCTTTCCACCGTTGCTCTGATGCCACTTTCTGCAGCCTCATTCCATGCACTCCCTCTCTAGACGCCCAGGTGTGGATGTGTTGTGAGTCACATCCTTCTCCCATGGCAGCTGAAAGCTTTTCTAGGCACCCAGTCCTGCTCTGGGAGTCCCCGGTGACATCTGTGACATCTGTAGTTCTTGTATTTTTGCCCTTTGCATTTAAATATTAATATTTTTTTGTATTCATATTTTCTGTGTGCACCAGTGGTGGCCAGCTTCAGCCTGGGCTCCTGGTGTTGCTAATAATCAACAACTGACAAAGACCATGTAGGAACAAGACAAGGAGGAAAATAAGTTTCTTTTTAAAAGGCTAAACAACATACAGGGAGCTTAAAATTACTGATATGATTTCCTTTCCTTTGCAAATATCCTCAATAGGTCTGAAATGTCCTCAGGCTCTTGGGGGAGATCAGTTTGCTTCGAGAACCTAAACAGGTCTGGGTAAGAGGAACATAGAGGAGGTTGCAATGATGAAGTGACCCCATGGTGGCAGCAGAGGGTGAGTAAGAGGAGAGTAAAAGCTTCTGGGGACTGGAAGAACGTGAACTAAGAAACCTGATCTACCTTCTTTGCAACAAGAAATGGGTTTTGCCTTGCAGCAACAGCGGCAGAGAGTGAAAAGGTGAAGGCGTAGAAAAGTGTGTGGCAGTGCCCAGCACTGGCCGAGCATAATGCAGGTGACAGCCACGGGCTTGAGCTTAAATGCAGCTCCTGAGCCTCTGGTGAGGGAATTCAGGATCTAGGAAAACTCAATAGCTTTTGCCAGATGCAATTTATGCCTGGATGAATTGGAGCCCAAACCAAATCCCTAGTCCTGAAACAACATCAGAATCTCCTTTAACCAGAAGTGACATTGAAGTATCATCAGGAGACATTATGGAAACAGGAGTGATAAATGACACTGCTTAGCAATATCAGCTGAATAGAGCTCTGTGAATTTGCACCTTGCTTTTTCCATTCTCCATTTGTGTGAGATTGAAGATGGGAGTGGAGATTCCCCTGGCCCACATCCAGCAGGTACAAAGCGTGATTAAATCATCCATTAATGGCTGTAATCTAAGCCATCATCTCTGCAGCATCATTGCAGAGAAAAGCTCCCCACCACTGACTCAGAATGACAAAGGAAAACGAAATGATTGCCCTCATCTGATCCCTGCTCCTTGCACAGTTCTCATACCCGAAGCTGCAAGAAGTCAGGGCTGAGCTGATCCTTGTCACCAGCTGCCAGTGGCTTACCTGCACCAGCACGGTGCCACCAACAGGGAGCACAGGAGTGCTGAGGCCATGCACCAGCACTCTCCGAGGAGGGCAGGGACAGATGCCCCGGAGCAGGAGGCAGAAGGGATCTGTGAACCTCGGGGCCGTCCCTGAACTGAAAGTGAGCTGCTCGAGGACGCTGTCAGGTGTAAAGCCACCGCTTTGTGCAGTCACCTGTGCATAGGCTTGACACCAGCTGACATGCACAGCGTGGAGAAAACCCTGGTGAGCTGCATTAACTAAATCCAGGGGCCACGAGCGAAAGGACTGTTCCCAGCAGCAGCCTGAGGTGGGGGGGTCACCAGCCCTCCAGTGTGCAAGGCAGCAATTTAGCACTGTTGCATGTAAGAGCTCCAAATCTGGCAGTATTTAAGGAGAAACCATGGGCCTGGCCTTATTCTGTGTTGAAGAAAAAGACACAAGAAACTGCATTTTTTGGGGGAAAACCAATCCAAAACAACAACAACAACAAAAAAAAAAAACTACAACGTTTCCGCATAAAGCCAGATATCCTGAGCCCACCCTGCAAGGAGGATGCAGGCAGACCCTCAAAAATCAGCATACAAAGTTTGGGGAGGTCGCTGCGAGTTTTGAAGGGCAGAAAAGCCCATTCACACTTCAAACACATTGATACAGGAGATCACAAAAAATCTTCCTGAAGGAGCAGTGTGGATGCATCCAGACTCCACTTCCAGAGAGCTTCAAGAACAGGCTGGATAAATGCTGCTATAGTATCATGTGGACATTGTTGCTTCTGCCTTGGACCACAAAAACCCATCCAGCCTTTGGAGATGCTGTTTATCCAGGGCAATCCTTACAAGGTAGCATCCAGATTGTCCACTGTCCAGAGCCCAGCAGAGTTACTGCAGCAACTCAGGATCTGCTGGGGCTGCTCTTCATCACAGAGACACCTTGGTTGGCCAACATGTACATCCCAAAATGCTCCTACAGCTTCTGCACTGCTCTCCTTGATGTCTGTAGCCTTGAGATGGCTAAGTGCACAAGGGTCAAGACAGGCTGAGAGACTGAGTAAGAAACATCTCATTCACCACACATGTCCAGCAATGGTGTCACAAGTCCTGATGAAGCTGTCTAGGTGGAGTTAACCTTCAAGGAGCCTAGGCACATCCAATGGCAGCACCTGCTGATGGCATGGGAGCTTATTGAGGTCAGATGGTACTAGGAACTGAATGGCTAAATCCTTCCTACGTAAAAGTAAAATACCCTTTAATCAGCTTACAGGGTGTTCAGGAACTTCTACCTCCCCCATTCTTTTTTTTTTCTTTCTTAATGTGTATGTGTGAGTCCATGTGTATAGTGAAGATTTTCTCTTGTGTGTTCACAGGTGAGCATTCCCTGTGCCAAGGAGCTGACCATGATGCTGCTGCCTACTGAGAGCAGTCTGGAGTCATGTTCTTGCACCGCTCCAAGGTCTGTAAGAGAAAGGATCCTAATTTGAATAAGGGGATTGGAGGATTTAGTTTTCTAAATGCTCCTTTCTTGCACAGGATAGTTTCAGGACTGGTTTTAATCTTTACCACTTGATTTTGTAATTTTGGCTGCCAAAGGGTTGAGTGGGATGGGAGGAAGGGGTGAGCAGGAGCAGCTGTAGGTGGGGTTGGGAGAGGAAAGGAGAAGGAAAATTGCATTCCCATATGTCTACGGGACCTCAGAAAAACACCTAATCCACTCCCAAGCCCCAAGGGGAATGCAATTATTATTCCCAAACCCTGAGCAGGTTAAGGAGCAATCCTTGTCTTGGAATAAATGCAGTGTCACAGAAGCATGCCAGCCCCCCAGGATCCCTTTTGGAGGTTTGTGCTTAAAGCAATGCAGAAAACAGAGGAAAAAGCCATGTGCACTCTGTTTTGATGACTTCCCAGCACCTCTGTCTGTGCAAATGCCTTGGAATGGGAGAGCCCTGTCCTTGAAGCCACACACCCCTCCATGGCAGCCTGTGATCCAGCAAGGGGCAAATCACTCCAAACAAAGACTGCATCTAGGATTTGTGTGGCTGTCTCTCTGTTTGCCTACACGGGGTTTGGCTTCTGATCTGCTCTTGCATTTGTTTAACTGCTTGTGTCTCTCCTCTGCTCTGTTTGACTGGGCAGCAGAGTCCAATAAGCCAGGTGGGACTGTGTTGTGCTTTGCTGCAGTATGTGGCACCTTTCTGCATGTGCACCAGTTTTAAAAGAAAATTACAATGTAGGGACCAAAAGCATTAAATATCACATTCTGAAAAGTGCTCTGAAGTCTGAAAGGAAGATACTGGACATACTAGCTAGCTCCATGGTTGGCAGTACTTCCCAGAGGCACTTCCCACAGCAAAACCTTTGGCAGTAAACCCCACATCTTTTGAAAGAAGAGATTAAGAAAAATATTAGGTGTTTGGCTCACTTTGGAAAAAGATATGTTTGAAACATTTTACTAAGAATTGGGAAAAGAAAGGGGAACAGTGGTGTGTGAGCGGTACCTTGGGTGCTGGCAGAGTGCCTTGGCTCTCCATGGGATGAGAGGCACTTTGGAAGCAAGCCAGAATACTTCTCATCCCCCTGCTCTGGAGTGGGGATGGGTACTAAGGGTGTGAGATGCTCTGCTTGAGGATGCTGGGCTGGAGCCAGGCTCACCCTGCAAAAGCTGCTCCTTGCACAGGCTCACCTGCAGCAAGCAGGAGACAGCCTTGGATTTGGAAGGGCTTCTAAGAGGCACTTCCCTCCTGCCAGCAAATCTTCCTCCCTGATTGGGAATAGATTGAAAGAAACCAGGGTTCATTTGGCCATGACTGGCACTGTGACCCAGAAAAGCAAAATCCAGGCTTGGAGCATGGTCTTGTTTTCAGAGGAAGAGGGGAACTCTGTTTTCCCAAACTATGTGCATGTTACAGCTGTGTCTCTGTCACCAAGGAAGCCCAAAGAGCTTTTTAAACACCTGCAAAGACAAACAGCTGCTGTATCAATTGCTTGCTGTTTCTTTATACTCTATGGACCTTCTCCCAAAGCTCCTTTGAGGACTGCCAGAGTGGGGGCACTGCCTGTCTCCAGGTTGTCTCCACGGTGTGGGGTGCATGGATGGGTGAACATATTACTGCAGGGACACGAGGGGGTGTGATGGGTGGCTTCCTCCCTATGACTGCCCTGGCCATCTGTGCCCTCCTGGCCTGGCCTTGCCCTGTGCCCAGCTGGAAGCTGCCCTGTGCCTGGCCACAGAGGAGCTCCGAGGGCCACCTCCTGGCAGCTGAGCTGTGCACTGATGCTCCCCATGCGTCTGGCCTCAGCACAGCTCTAATTGGCATCAGTGCCCATAATCTCAGCCTCCAGCTGTTTGCTGTGTCTGGGGAAGAGGAGAAAGCACTTCAGGGAATTAATTTTAATTATAAGGATGACATGTGCTGTGTCCTGGCTGGCAGGCAGGCTCGGCCCAGCTGTTCCAGGTGTGCAGTGCCAGCAATGAGCACAGCAGTTCCTGACAACTACACAGCTGCTTGGGCTTTGATTTGGCTGCATCCTTCTTTGGACTTGGTCAGGGACCTCAAAGGACATCCCTTCCAGGTGAATGAGAACAGGCTTTGTGGAGATGAGGGTGGAAGGAGGTGCACTTCTAGGTGTTTGCTGCTCACAGGCATTCCTTTTGCTGCCTATGTTGCCTTGCACTTCTCCCCAGGAGGTTTTTCATAACAAGTGGATCTAATAAGCTCAGCCATGTTTTAAAACCAGCAGGGGCTCTTGAAGTGTATTAATCTGATCTGCCCTAGGACACAAACCCTTGTACTCCACCAGGCTATCCCTGTGTGAGATCAATTCTGTGGCTTATTCTGAAACCAGGCATCCACAAAAACATCTAATTTTGACTCTAAGCTGACAGAGATGGAAAATCCAGCCTTTTCGTTTGTAGCTTCATCCCCACAGCTAATCACAACTGAAAATGCTTGAGTGGTTACACCTTGCATGCATTTATCATAAATTCCCAGAATGTTAAATGTCAAAAGATCTATTTAGTGTGTACATAAATCCCTGCAGCTTCTTAGAGGGGGACTCAGGGAGCCTGAAATGCCCAGAGAGCATGTCATCCTCATTCCCCTCCTGCAAACGTTAACCGAGGGGCAGGGTGCTGCCTCTATCTCTTGGAAATGCATTACAGGCAGATTGTAAAGCAGGACAGCTTTTCTGAGGATGATACTTTCACAGAGAATTGCTCAGCTAAGTATGTCAAATAAAAGGAACAGGATTGGCTTTAAAAGCTCTTTATTTCCCTCTCTTTGTTCTGAACCTGAAGCTAGCCCCAGTGTTCTGCTGCCCAGCTATCAGGGAACTATTCAACATTTGAGTTTAGGCACATCTGTGCTGAAAACTTGACAGGTAATTTTTTCTCCTTTTCTATTAAAAAATTCAGTGCCACAAGTGTGGAAAACTGGTGCTAAAACTTCCACATCTTTTGGGAGACTCTGACTGATGTCTCACTTTATGACCTTCCTTACCCTTTGAACTGGTTCACAATCAAATCCTCCTCATTAACTCATCTGGAGAAGTCTCTGAGGGATTCCTCCCAGCTCCTTGGAGGATCAGTTCCACCACAGCAACTTCCAGCAAGCAGAGGCTTGCTCAAAACCTACCATACTGCTCATTTGCCTGAGTTGCTGTTAAAAACACACTCCAAAACCCACGGGGAAGGCCGATCTCCCCCTGTTTTGTTGGTCTGTGTAAGCAATGGGTGCTTTCCAGATGCTGCCATGATCTGGTCTCTGGCAGCTGAGCTTGTAGGTGGCTGGAGGGCAGTGATTGTGCTGACTGGCAAGGTCTTTGCATGCCACAGGCTGCAGGTGCATGGGACAGAAGGAAAGGCAGAGGTCCTGGGAGGTCCTGGGTACCAGTCTCATTTAATAGAATCACAGAATCATTAAGGTGGGAAGGGATCTTAAAGATCACCAAGTTCCAACCCCCCTGCCATGACCAGGGAACCACCAGACCAGGTTGCACAAAACCTCATCCAGCCTGGCCTTAAAAACCTCCAGGGATGGGGCATCAACAGCTTCCCTGGGCAAGCCATTCCAGTTCCTCACCACCCTTATAGTGAAGAATTTCTTCCTAATATCTAATATTTTCCCATATTTGACAAGCACTGATAGGGGTTTATTTCAAGACTCTATTCCTAAGCAGACCTCTCTTTGCTAGAGGGTCTGGGGAACCAGACTGCTAGTCTAAGAAGGGGGAAAATGAGGCACAATCTTATGTAAGGCTGAGGTGTCCATGCTAGCAGGGGTTGCTGCTGTTCATACCTTGTGTCCTTCAGAGCACCTACTTATGGCAAAAGAAAACATTTTTTTGTGAGAAAAGAGCAGCTGTGGGTGGCTCTCAGAGCCTCTCCACCTGCTTGCCCCGAGCCAGCAGGCTGTCACAGTGTGAGGCACCCTGTGCACATCCAGGCAAAAAAAGGGTTGTTCCAAACTACTGAGCACAACAAATACTCTCCAGAGGTGCTCCTAAGCATTCACTGTCCATCATTTTGACATCTAACTCTTCTTGCTTTCCACGAAGGTGACAAATGACTCTGCCCTTTGTCATGTTTTCTTTCTTGCAATGACATGAGATGACTTCTCTGGATATGCTGATATATTACAGACCTTTCTTCTCTGCTAGGAGGACAGCTCATCTCACCCAAGAAAGGGATTGTCTCTACTGCCTGTACCTGCCAACAGACAAAAAGGATGCTTTCCTGCCAGCCTTTGCTCTCTAGGATTCACTGCTCTCTGGAGACACTGTCACCCACCAAATCTGGACCAGTTGGCCCACGTGAGTAGCTCAGCCAGGAGCTGGCCTAGTGGGACATGGTTTACAGCCACTGCATCTCCCAGGGGATGCTCTGTGGGCAGTCAGACACTCAGGAACCCTGGGACCCCCCAGCAGGGAGCAAGGGTTACTGCAGCCTGTGAATTTGCAATGGATGAGCTGCCCTAATTAGTGCTTTGCACGGCTGCTCTTTTTTGGAAGTCAAAAGCCTCATTTCACATTAGTTTAATCCACCCTAGGATTAAACTAGTTTAGGATTAAGGCACTGTTAGTCTGGAATAAGGGCTTCTACACAGAATTAAGAGCCATTCTGCACAAACTCACAGGGAAAACTGAGATAATGAATATAAATTAACTGTTAAAGTAGATTAGATAAATGGCATTAATCCCTGTGGGAAGGCAGAAGGCCTGCAGTCACTATTCCATTGGGCTCTCTTTGCTGCTCAGGTAGTTTAAACATAAATATATTAAGGGTGTTCTGTCCACGCAGGGTTTCAGTGCAGTTTCATTAATGCATTTCAGGGCCTCCTTTAGCTAATTTGAGTTGATTTTTTGGAGTAAAAGGGTTCTGGTAAAATTGGTCCTGCTGCACCAGCTCCTGGCTGAGTGAAGGCTATGACAGCATCTCTTGTGCCAGCAGTTGAGTTTTAGGGACCAGCCACCAAAAGTTGTGACCAGGAGATGGAAACCACTGAGCAAACACACACTGCCAAGACATGTAGGCTTAAAAACCACTGGTGGGGGAGTTTTGTTTCAGTTTACTGCACTTGATAACACTCATCTTCCTTGTCTGAAGTTCACAGCAGATGTGGGTACTGCCAAATGAATTCTTCTTAACCTGACAGATGTGCAGTCATGCTTGTGCCCACCTGAGTCCAACACAAACTATTCCCAAAGGAATGTGGGAACAAAGGCAGAGCCAAAGGAGTGGGAGTACCCACTCCAGTGCTGATGCTGAGAGTGCCAGATTTGGAGAAAGGCCAGGTCCCACTCAGGGCAGATAGAAGGGTCTCTCCTGTGCTATGCAGGACTGAACTTGGTCTTAGCACACTGATTTCAGTGCATCTCAAAGCTGGGTCTAAGCTGGAAGAGGGAGATGACTAGACAAATCCACAGATACTGGGATCAACATGAGGGTGGCAAACCTACACTGGGGATGGGAGAGAGTGGTAATAAGACTCAGTAGCTATTAGAAGGGTGGCAT